>NC_073258.2:108193611-108506388 GCF_029289425.2 Pan paniscus
TAGGGTTCAGCATCCAATTAAAAGTTACTAGACATTCAAAGAAGCAAGCAAATGTGACCCATATTCAAGAGAAAAATCATTTAATTGAAACAGAACAGGAAAAAACAAGAGAAAATGAAACAGCAAACCAAGACTTTAACACAGCTATCATAAATATGTTCAAGGAAGGGAAAATGTAAAGATAATGAGGAGATAAACTGAAAAACATTAGAAAGATCCAAACGAAACATCTAATGATAAAAAAAAAATACAGTACCTGAAATGAAAATGTCACTGGATAGGGATAACAGTAAGCTAGACACAGCAAAAGAAAAGGCCAGTCGGCCAGGCGCAGTGGCTCACGCCTGTAATCCCAGCACTTTGGGAGGCTGAGGCAGGCAGATCACGAGGTCAGGAGATCCAGACCATCCTGGCCAACATGGTGAAACCCCATCTCCACTAAAAATACAAACAATTAGCTGGACATGGTGATGAGCACCTGTAATCCCAACTACTCAGGAGGCTGAGGGACGAGAATCACTTCAACCCAGGAGGCAGAGGTTGCAGTGAGCTGAGATCACGCCACTGCACTCCCGCCTGGCAACAGAGCGAGACTCCGTCTCGAAAAAAAAAAAAAAAAAGGGCCAGTAAACCTGAAGCTCACGACATAGCAATAAAATATACCCAACCCAAGGCATAGAAAGGAAAAAGGCTAGAAAGAAAGTGAACACAGGCTCATCAACCTGTGAGACATTATTTTAAGGAGACTACCAAAATGAGAGGGAACAGAAAAAAAAAATACTTCGAAAAAGCCTGAAAGTTTCATATTTGATGGAAACTGTAAACTCACAAATCAAAGCAGCACAATGAACCTAAGGCAGATGCTACACTCTGAATGTTTGTGTCCCCCACCAAATTCTTATGTTGAGATCCTGACCCCCAAGACAATGATAATAGGGGCTGAGGCCTTTGGGAGATGACTGGGAATGGGATTAGCGCCCTTATAAAACATAGCCCAAGAGCACTCCCTTCTGCCATATGAGGTTAGAGTGAGAAGACAGCCATCTCTGAGGAACTGAACCCTCATCAGACACAAAGTCTACCAGCGCCTCGATCTTAGACTTTCTAGCCTCCCAAACTGTGAGAAATAAGTTTCTGTCATTTATAATCCACCCAGTTAGTTTTGGTATAGCAGCCCAAATGAACTAAGACAGTAGAATAAACACAAAGAAATCAATACCAAGACATATCACAATTGATTCACTGAAAAATAATTGATGAAAAAAAAAGCCCTAAAAGCATCCAGAATAAAAAGGCACACTACATACAGAGAAAAAATATTACAATGACTACAGAGTTCTCAATATGTACAATGCAAACCAGAAGACAATGGGATGACATTTTACAGTGCAAAAAAAAAAAAAAAGAAAACACTATAAACTTAAAATTCTTTATCTAGCCAAGTATCTGAAAAATGAAGATTGCTAGTAGGAACTTCTGAGTTTGTGGTAAAAGAAAAAAAGAATGAAGATGAAATAAAAGAAATTTTCAAACAAAAGCTGAGAGAATACAATGTCTGCAAATCCATATTATAATACATGTTAATGAAAGTTCTACAGACAAAAGGAAAATGGTATTAGACAGAAATTCAGACCTACATAAAATAATAAAGAATATCAGAGATGATAAATCTGTGGGTAAATATAAAAGACTTTCTTCATATGTGTAACTTATTTAAAAGATAACTGACTAAAGTAAAAATAAAAAGAATGTATGACATTAAAAATTATAAACAATGTGGGTTTATAACATATGTAGAAGTAAAATATATGACAACAATAGCAAAAAATATGGTAGGAGAAAATGGAAGTATATTTTGGTGAAAGTCTAATTATAAAAGTAAAATTATATATTATTTGAAAGTAGAGTATGGTAAGTTAAAATATGCATAAGACTTAAAGCAGTCATTAAAAATAAATAAGGTATACCTAATAAGCCTACAGCAGATGAAATGGGATGCTAAAAAACACTCTATCCAAAAGACAGGAAAAGGAAGGAACAAAGGAAAAAAGAACAAAGAAAAAATAGAAAAGGAATAACAACATGGTAGACTTAAACTCATCCATATCAATTATTACATTAAACATAAATAATCCAAACCAGTACTATTCAAAGAATTTTTCTATATACTGTCCAATATAGTAGCCACAAAAATTTGGCTGATATAATTTTAATGAATTTTAACAAAAAATTTAAAAGCCATAAACAGCTAACAGATTAGAGAGCACAAAAAACATCTAATTGAAAAGTAAGAGACGTGAGCCAAGATTGCGGCACTGCACTCCAGCCTGGGTGACAGTGTGAGACTCCATCTCAAGAAAAAAAAAAAAAAGGAAGAGGCCAGATGCAGTGGCTCACATATGTAATTCCAGCACTTTGGGAGTCCCAGGTGGGAGGATTGCTTAAGGTCAAGACTTTGAGACCAGGCTGGGCAACATGGCAAAACCACATCTCTACAAAATATATATAGATCATAGGCTAGAATATAAAATGTCTCAAAAACTTTTTAACAACTGAAATTATACAGAGTACAATAAAATAATAATTAAATCCAAAGTCAATAACCAAAAAAAACCTAATAAAATCCACAAATATCTGGAAATTTAAAAACTCATATATATATATATATATATATCTATCTATCTATCTATCTATCTATCTATCTATCTCCTGGATGTCGAAGTGCACACCTGTAGTCCCAGCTTTCAAGAGGCTGAGGTGGGAGAGTCACTTGAGCCCCAGGGGTTGAAGCTGCAGTGATCTACTACACTCTAGCCTGGGCAACAAAGCAAGACTCTGTCAATCAATCAATAAATCAATCAATCAATAAAATAAAAAAGAAGAAATTGATAGGCTAGATAAAAAAGCAAGACCCAATTATACACTGCTTACAAGAAATACACTTTCAATATATAAAAAAGGTACATTAAAACTAAAAGAACTTTAAAAAGACGATGAAAACACATAAAAAAAGAAAACTGAAGAGGCTTTATTAATATGAGATACAAGAGACTTCAGACAAGAGTATTACCAAAGATAAAGACGAAAACTTCGTAACAACAGTCAGTTCATCAAGGAGCTGTCTATGTACCTAATAAAGCTTCAAAATACATAAGGCAAAAACTGACAAAACTGAAAGCAGAAATAGGTAAAATCCACAAAACAATTAAGAGATTTCAATACTATTTTCTCAGTAACTGACTGAACAGGTGAACAGAAAATCATTAACACTAAACTTAATACTATTAGTCAACTTTCCCTAATTGACATTTATAAAACACTATACCTAACAATGGCAGAATACATACTCATTTCAAATACATATGGAATTTTCACCAAAATAGATCATAGGCTAGAAAATAAAATGTCTCAAAAACTTTTTAAAAACTGAAATTATACAGAGTATAACATAATAATTAAAATCAAAGTCAATAACCCAAAAAAAAACTAGAAAATTCCACAAATATCTGCAAGTTTAAAAACTCTTATATATCCATGAGTAAGAAAAAGTAAAGTAAAAAATATTTTGAATGGGACAGCAATGAAAATATAACATCAAAGTTACGTAGAGATACAACAGTGCTATGAGAAAATTTTATAAAATAAATACACGTTAGAAAAGATTTCAAATCAGTGGCGATACATTCATCTTAGAAAGTTAGAAAAAGAGCAAATTAAACACAAAATAAGTATTCGCAAAGAATAAATATAGTTTAAATCAATGAAATAGAAAACACACAACCAGAGAAAATTCAAGGAAACTAAAAGGCAATAAAGAAAGATTAATAAAACTGATAAGCCTCAAGACAGACTGACAGAGGAAACAAACAGAAAATAGAAATTACCAAAATCAGGGATGAAAGAGGGGTATCACTATGGATTCCGTAAACATTAAAAGAACAAAGGAAATATTACAAATAACTTTATGACAATAAATTTGACAATTTCTATGGAATAAATTCCCAGAAAAACCGAAATTACTAAAACTAACTCAAGAATAAACAGAAAGTATTTAACACAACTATTAAAGGAATTAACTCTGTCGTTAAACCCATTCCACAAAGAAACTCCAGGACCAAACCGTTTCACTGGCAAATTTTAACACTTATAGATGCAAAAAAAGCACTTACCAAATTCAATACTCATTCAAGATACAAACTCTCAGAAAACTAGAAATAAAATGTCATTTCCTTAATCTGAAAAGGCATACATGAAAGTCCCACAGCAGACATCATGCTTAAATGTAAAAACCTGAATGCTTTGCACCTAAGATAAGGAACAAGGCAATCATGTCCACTCTCACCACTTCCATTCAACACTATTTTTAAGTCCTAGCTACTGAAATAAGGCAACAACAATTAACAAATAAAACAGGCACAGAGACTGAAAAGAAAAAAGTAAAAGTCTTTTTCACACATGACATACCATTTACCTAGAAATCCTAAGAAATCCACTAAAAAAGCTACTAACACTAGTATTAGTAATTTTAACAAGGTGATAAGAGGCAAGGTGAATATATCAAAAGCAGGTTTTTTTTCACTTTTTTCTTTTTTTTCTGATCCTAATGTTTCAAGTCACTTCTATAATTACATACTAGCTGTAAACACATTTAATTTAAAATTCCACTCACGATAGCACTTCCAGAAAACAAAATGGAAAAAACTATAACAAACGACATGTAAGATCTCTACACTAAAAATTTCAGAACATTGTGAGAAAAATCAAAGACATAAATGGACAGAGAGATGTACCAAGTGCATAATGGATTGAAAGAATATTTTAACATATCTATCTCCCTAAATTCCTTCCAATAGGGAAAATTCAGTCTTTTCAACAGATGATGCTAGAAAAACTGGAAATCCACGTGGGAAAAAAATAAACTGACACTACACAACATAAATAAAAATTATTAATGGATTATAAATAAGCAAAGAAGCCAAAGCTATAAAACTTCTAGGGAAAAAAAGTAGGAGGCCAAGCATGGTGGCTCACACCCGTAATCCCAGCACTTTGGAAGGCTGAGGCAGGAGATCACTAGAGCCCAGGAGTTCGAGACCAGCCTCGACAATATAGTAAGACTCCATGTCTACAAAAACAACTTTTCTGTACTACATCTGTAGTCATAGCTAATTGGGCTGCTAAGGCAGCAGGATTGCTTGAGCCCAGGAGTTTGAGGCTGCAGTGAGCCATGATGGTGCCACTGCACTCCAGTCTGTGCAACATAGTGAGGCTCTATCTCTAAAAACAAACAAACAAAAAACAAAAAAAATTAATAATAACATAAACATAGGAGAAATCACAATCTTGGGGTGCGCAAAAATTAGGATACCAGAAGCACTAAGAAAAAATGATGAAAAACAAAAAAGAAAATATTTAATAAATCAGATTTCACAAAGACATAGAATGCCCTATGGGGACTTAAAATGATGCTCTACATCCCTGTTCTTCAGAGAAATATCACACGAGACATTACACAGTAGAATAGCTAAAAATTACTAAGACTGACAATACCAAGTACTAGCAAGGATGTGGAATTCCTTGGTGACTCCTAGTGCTCAACTTGCCTCAGAGCCAATGGAAAGGTGGTTGGGGGGCAACTGGTGTAGCTAAGGGAGTGCTTACACCACCTCTCCCCCAACCCAAGGCTGCACAATGTGCAGCTCCAAAAGAGACCCTGTCCTTCCGCTTGAGGAGAGGAGAGAGAAGAGTAAATACAGGACTCCATCTTGCATCTTGAATACCAGCTCAGCCATAGCTGGTAACCACTAAAGAGCCCTTAGGCCCTGAATAACCAGCACCAATAATCGGGTACTACACTGTGGCCTTCACTGTGTATCTGAGACTTGCTGGATTCAGGTGAGACTCAGCACATTCCCAGCTGTGGTGGCTATGGGGAGAGCCTCCTTCTGCTTGAGAAAAGTAAAGGGGGCTCTGTCTTGCGCCTTAGGTACCAGCTCAGCCATAGGGTGGTAGAACACCAAGAGGGATCTTGGGGTCTCCAGCCCCACGCCTTGGCTCTTGGATAGCATTTCTGGATCTGCCCTGGCCCAGGGGGGGCCCACTGCCCTGAAGGGTGAGTCCCAGGCCGGGCAGCTGACTGAAGAGTTCTTGGGCCTTAAGGGAACATCAGTGGTAGCCTGCCAGTACTACCTGTGGGTCTACGGTGGTGGCTACAGGGTGAGGCCCCTCTGCCTGTGAAAAGGGAAGAGTGGGAAGGACTGCCATTCATGGGTTGAATGCCAGCTCAGCCACAGTTCAATAGAACACCAGGTACAAGTCTAAGGTTTTTGACGCCAGTACCTGGGTCCCTGATGGCACCTCTGGACCCACCTCAGGCCTGGGGGAACTTGCCACCCTGAAGGGAAAGACACAGGCCTGGCTGGCTTCATCACCTGCTGATTGCAGAGCCCCAGGGCCTTGAGTGAACACCAGCTGTAGCCAGGTAATTGTTACAGCAGGCCTTGGGCAAGATCCAGTGCTGTGCTTAGCAATAATTCCCAAATCATATCCCTATCCTCTTAGCCTTTCTCTGAAATTCAAGATCAACATTTCCAATATTTTCTGGACATCTCTAAGTAGATGTATCCCAGATATTTTCATATCATAACTAGTAATATATTTTTTACGTTTTCTTGTATTTTAACTTCCCATAAGTTACACATTCAAATAAAATGTTCTCAAATAGCTGCTTTGATAATTTTAGTACATACTTACTGATGAGCTATCAGATGACTCATTGGTTTTTTCATATTTCTGTTTCTTGCTCTTTTTTTTCTTTTCTTTCTTTGCTTTTTTTGAATGCTTGTCTTTTTTCTTCTTTTTCTTCACAGAGTGTTCCTACAATCATTTTGAACAGGCAAGAAAAGAATTTAATTTCATCTTAATTTAAAAGGATGTATTCTGAGAGAAAAAAAATAAACCACATTCTAAAAAACTTTCAATCTCTGATGAAATAAGACCAAGAATATGTCTAAATAAATAAAATCTTTCAGGAAATCTTAACACACCTTCTATAATATATGCACTATCAATAAATCATATAACTGAGACTTCTTACCAGAAAAATACTGGGAAAATTTTGGCTTTATTTGTAGATTAATGTGACAAATATAATCAAATAAACACATATATACACAAACATGTATACATGCATCTATATACACACAAACATACATACATATAATATCCCTCTATGGTCTCCCCAAAAATTTATACAAGACTATTAGGCCATAAAAAATATAACAAGATAGCACAAATTAAAATTATAGGAAGAGGCTAGGGGAAGGAGCAAGGATAGGGAAAGGGAAGATGTTGATCAAAGGGTACAAAGTTTTCATGACACTAGAAATAATTTTTAGTGATCTATTACTAATGACCACAGTTAATAATAATGTATTATCTATTTCAAAGCCATTGAAGAACAGACTTTTAACGTTCTCACCACAAAAAAATAAGTTGATGAGGTGATGGATATGTTCATTAGCTTGACTGAATCTTTCTATAATGTATACATAGATCAAACCATCACACTCTACCCCATAAATTTACACAATTATTATTTGTCAATTAAAAATAATTTTTAAAAAAATTATAGGAAAACAGGCTTGAGACCTAAAAAAATAAAATAAAATAAATACATAAAGCTTAAAATGCATAAATTTTTAGGCCTATAAGCTTGCTATAGCGGGCCAGAAATTTGAAGCTGTCTTCTACTAGCCAACTCAAATAACAAAATTTGAGTCATAATGTCCAAAATATTACAATATCTTACCTCTGCCAAAGAGATGAAACTATTCAGCAATGCCAACTATGTGATATTCATTTTGTAACTTATGAAAACATTCTATAAAATTATTCATCCAATATTAACTTGAATAAGTGCAAAAAAGGACAGATATCCTTACATCACATAAACCTGTTAGTATTCACCTGTGAGAATTGTTCGATTCTCTCATTCACATCAGGTAGCATCCATGTATCCTCACCCCGAAGTCGCTTAAGTTCTTTACGCCTTTCTTCTTTTTCAAAATTGGCTTTAGCCTACAACCAAAGAAAAAAAAAAGACAAACTGGCAATTGACCCAACTGGGTTTCACAAAAAAAGGAAAACAAAAACCTCTGTCATTTTTATACAAAAATACCCACTCATGAATGAATGTCTATTCCTTGCCAGGAATTTGCTTCTCCAGTGTAAAAAAATAAAAAAAAATAAAAAAACAAAACAAAGCAAAAATCTCTCCTTCTGCATTTCCAATCTCCAGTGATTTGAGTTACCAATCAGAGAGAATCCAGGGACTGAGTCCAGGCCCTCCCATCTCTCTAAGCTCCCTAGCTCAATATGACTTGGAATCCCTTTTCCCTTCACCATTCCCATGGCTACTGCCTTAGACTTTTGCAACAGTTAGACCTCCACGCCTTCAATATGCAATGCCTGTAGCCCCAATACCCAGCCCCAAAAATGCCTCAGGAAGAATCATCTCTGTATAAAGAAAGGATCATATTGGTAATTTTTATCCACTCTTCAATGATAGTCACACAAAGCAAGTTTTTCCTAGGAAATCGTTCCTGCCCTCTTTCTTTCCCTGTAACTCCAAAGCTGAGTTTGCTCCTTTTCAAATTCTATGCATATCTCTACTATAAGATTTATCTCAACTTACGAAACTTACTCCCTCCAAAAACTGCTGGAAATACCAAAGAGAAAAGAATGAATAATATATATATACCCACACACACACACATTACATATGTTGAAATTACGAAACAATACCAACATTTCACCTACCCAAGACTAATTGCCCACTCTTCCCCTTTAAAACCTGGCTGTAGTCATTTTCTTTTTTTTTTTTTAATCAAATATAAAAATAATTTATTAAAGGTTTATATCAGAGAACTGCTGAAGCAACAAGAACTAGAAGAGTTAATATTCCAGAAAAGGGAAAATCATGGAGAGGTAGTCCAACATTCTGCAGCTAGCTTTTCCCTGGGTGCATATAATAATTCTTGGTGTAGGCAAGAAGATGAATACAATGGTTATATACCAAACAGAAAAATCGGTATCAGAGAAAAGAGCAGGGCTTATGATGGACTCCAAAGAACAGAGTGAGAAAATTGGAGATTAAAGGAGAATGGGGCTGCTTCACCCTCAAATTATTTGCCAAATTTTGAAACTATGTCATTTTCTCTTTAGAGTCTCCTCTCCCTCTTCTCTGCTGGCTCCTTCTCATTTGCATTTAAACTTGTTTAAAACTCTTCCAACTTATATAAAAACAAAAACCCTCACTGAATTCTCTGTTGCTCTCCAACTGCAACTTTTCTCTTTCGTTGCCACACTTCTTACATATTGAATAGATTGTCAGATAATTCAGAAGCTGACTTTCTCCATTCTTTGTATGTTACCTCTATGTATCTGAAGTTTAGTGAGAAATACAATGTTTCGCGATCTTTTGTGACAGGCTAGATATACTGAGATTCGTGTTAACTTTTGTTTGGATTGGTAAGAGCTTACAGTAAGTCTGGAATTAATACCAATAGAGACAGGAGGAGGAAATGTCAAACTGAGTCTATTCAAGTGTGACTTGAATGTGTTTCCGAAAAAGGAAAATTTCATTTCAGATACAGCAGTAGCAATGACTGAGGCTGCGAGACATGCTGGCAGAGTCCTTACAAGCCGCAGGGGACCTACAAAGTGTGCAGTCCGAGTGATAGAAATGTAAAGAATGGGTAACTTAAAAGGTAAAGAAACTTGGAGAAAAAGAGACAGATCTGCCTGAAAAGAGAATTAGCAACTGGCACCTGCCAGAACATCTAAAAAATCGGTAGCTACAAAAGGGTTTACCGACATTGCAAAGGGAGAACTCACCCAAATTAAGGTGAGATTCAGTACTGACGAGGTGAGGGAAGGGGTGAGTGGGCTAGCTTACGGGAACCCTCAACTCCCACAACAATAAATAACTACAAAAGCCCCAAAACAGAGGTACCTGGCGCAACACCTCGGCCCTGGCATTCCGGGTCTGTTCTTTCCGCTCTTCGATACTCTTCGCACTTTCAAATCTACCACTAGCAGCCGCCATACTTGTTGCCATCGTAAAGCTAAGAAGCCGCAAGAAAATTCTAGTTTACGACGGTCGTAATTTAACAAACAAACCGGGACTTCCGGACCCGAGGAAGGAGGAGCACGGCTCCACCAACAAGGCATGCGCACATCTGAGGTCGCTTAGGGCTCGGATTACCGCAGCCCAGATTTTAAAGACCCGAAGGGTGTTGGAGGGTTTAATTCTTTCGGGTGTTGGGTGCCATTGTGAGCAGGATTAATACCCGTATATATTTATTATGCACTTTTTACTATATTAACAGCTTTCTCACCAATTTCGTCTTAAAATCACCGGAGTAAGTTACAAGCTCTTGGAAGTTAAGTTGGTACCTCTCAAAAGTTTTCTGCGGAAGTACCCTTTGTCGCCAGAGCATCATTTCCCTGTGCTGGAGGAATAGAATAAAGGGAGGCTGCCAGAAAGGTAGTGGCAGCTGGCAGGAAGGACAGAATTGCCTTGAAGATTCAGTGTTTTGTTTTGGTGGATTTTACTTAATATATGAAACACTCATGTGAATTTTGCATTGCACTTCACAATTTACCCGTGCTTAACTTGTTAGAAGTTTACATTATATTTTTTCCTCTGACCCCATATTATTTACTCATACTTATCCATCCAAGCATTTTTCATTACAATGGACAGTTACTTATTTATTTCTGCGGGGATTTCTTTGTTTTGTTTTACGAATGTATCGCCCAAACATAAAACTTTTAAGTTCAGAAGAATAAGACATTCTAAGGTGATGAAGTGCTTTGAGAACATAAGACACTAAGTTTACATTTACAAGAAGAAGAAGGCTGGGGAATTAATTATAAACGATACCTTAAAGACGCTAAAAATAAGTAACATAAGCCAGGTTGAGGTAAATACTCTTTCTCTTCAGGTTTCATAAAATTTAATGTGTGTTTGCAAGAAGCTTTCCAAGAGTTTTTACATTCACTACCATTCTATGAGTCTGAATCTTGAATACACAATGCCTACTTGTTTGATATGCAATAGAAAGTATTCATTTTATTTTAAAATGTAATTTACTAATCGACCTTGTAATATTTAATCAACTGACTACATTGACTGATTTTTGTCATAACTAGCATCAACGTCTTTTCAGATTCTCTTGGAATTCAGAAAAACATCCATTTCACTGTTTTGCATCAATTCAATAAAAATAAACTGTGATTATATTAGAAACGTGTGTGTTTTAATCAGTTCAGGCTGCTATAACAAAATATTATAGAATGGATGGCTTATAAATAACAAACAAGTATTTCTTACAGTTCTGGAGGCTGGATAAAATCAAGGTGTTGGGATATTTGCTGTCTAGTGAGGGTGTGTCCTGGTTCCTAGAGGGCAGTATTTTTGCTGTGTCTCATATGGCGGAAAGGGAGAGGGATCTCTCTAGAACTTCTTTTATAGGAATTCATGAGGGTGCTGCTCTCATGACCTAATCACCTCCCAGAGTCCCTACCTCCATATACCAGCACATTGGGGATTAGATTTCAACATAAGAATTTTGGGGAAACAAACATTCGGTCTAGAGCAATGTGCAAAGTTATATGAAGAAAACTTTAAAATCTTGCATAAGCTCCCCAAAAAGACTAGAACGAATGGAGAGGTATACTATGTGCTTAAAGAAGAAAACATCATAAAAAATCATTTCTCAATTAATGTGTAAATACCATGCAATACAAATAAAACTGCCCCCAAAAAAGTTGGGGTTAGAGAGGGGAACTAGATATGTTAAAATAGAAAAAAAAAAGAAAGGAAAAGAAAGAAAAAGCAGGTTATTTTGGCTAGGTTTGCATTTGGCCACACCTAATGCGAATCCAGTCACATGGCTTAATCAAATAAAGGATAACGTAACAAGGAGCCTAAAAGTAACTGGTCCAGGTTTGGTGCAATTGCTGAAGGAGCCAAATTGTTTATCCTTTTTCGCTTTGTTGCAGTCTGTGACTTTAGTATTTGTAGTCACAAGCAGGGTATCATATTCTTTCACATCTGTTCACGGCATCTGATAAACAAGAATAAAGAGAAAGGACAAAGGGTAAACGTTGTTAGCTAAGCTGGCCTCATTTTTTATTAGAAAAATGATGGCTTTTCCTAAAGCCTAGTTCAGTTTCTTTCATTTAAATCCTATGATCCAGAAATAGGTCAGATGATCACAATTAACTACAAAAGTTTCATGAAGATTGCAGGATAGTTGTGTTATAGAATGTCACTCAACTTGGGTTTGTCGGAGGTTCTTTTGTGATTGAATTCAAATTTGGCCTCTTAAGCAGGACGATCACAGAAGTGAGGCAGTCTTACTGCATCCTGTTGGGTAGCGCATGATTTCCATTTGTTCCATTACAGGTGATGTTAATTCTGATCATTTAAATAAACTGGCATCTGCAGAACTTCTCTGCTGTAAAGTACCTCTTTTCCTTCTATAATAAGTATTTTGTGAAGTGGTTCTTTGAAACTATGTAGATCATGTACCAAATTTTCAAGTTATTTATTTTTATATAATACGGATTCATAATTTCTCAGCGGATTCCTGTTTTTGTTCAGTGGGATAAAAATTCGTTATCAGTATTTATTTTGATCCTCAAATTGGTCCAGGTTAGGCCAGTGAGAGCCCTTTCAAGCTGGTTCCTGTGTCCTTTAGACATGTACCCACATTCTTTATATATATATATATATATATATATATATATATATATATATACTTTAAGTTCTGGGGTACATATACAGAACGTGCAGGTTTGTTACATAGGTACACACGTGGTATGGAGGTATGCTGCACCCATCAACCCGTCATCTACATTAGGTATTTCTCCTAATGCTATCCCTCCCCCAGCCCCTCACCCCCCAACAGGCCCTGGTGTGTGATGTTCCTTCTCTGTGTCCATGTGTTCTCATTGTTCAACTCCCACTTATGAGTACATGCGGTGTTTGGTTTTCTGTTCTTGTGTTAGTTTGCTGAGAATGATGGTTTCCAGCTTCATCCATGTCCCTGCAAAGGACATAAACTCATCCTTTTTATGGCTGCATAGTATTCCATGGTGCATATGTAACACATTTTCTTAAACCAGTCTATCATTGATGGGCATTCGGGTTGGTTCCAAGTCTTTGCTATTGTGAACAGTGCAGCGATAAACATATGTGTGCATGTCTTTATAGTAGAATGATTTATAATCCTTTGGGTATATACCCAGTAATGGGATGGCTGGGACAAATGTTATTTCTGGTTCTAGATCCTTGAGGAATCACCACACTGTCTTCCACAATGGTTGAACTAGTTTACACTCCCACCAACAGTGTAAAAGCATTCCTATTTCTCTACATCCTCTCCAGCATCTGTTGTCTCCTGGCTTTTTAATGATCGCCATTCTAATTGGCATGAGATGGTATCTCATTGTGGTTTGATTGGCATTTCTCTAATGACCAGTGAAGATGAGCTTTTTTTCATATGTTTATTGGCTGCATAAATGTCTTCTTTTGAAAAGTGTCTGTTCATACCCTTAGCCCACTTTCTGATGGGGTTGTTTTTTTCTTGTAAATTTGTTGAAGTTCTTTGTAGATTCTGGATATTAGCCCTTTGTCAGATGAACAGATTGCAAAAATTTTCTCCCATTCTGTAGGTTGCCTGTTCACTGATGATAGTTTCTTTTGCTGTGCATAAGCTCTTTAGTTTAATTAGATCCCATTTGCCAATTTCGGCTTTTGTTGCCATTGCTTTTGGTGTTTTAGTCATGAAGTGTTTGCCCAAGCCTATGTCCTGAATGGTATTGCCTAGGTTTTCTTCTAGGGTTTTTATGGTTTTAGGTCTTACATTTAAGTCTTTAATCCATCTTGAGTTAATTTTTGTATAAGGTGTAAGGAAGGGGTCCAGTTTCAGAGTTCTGCATATGGCTAGCCAGTTTTCCCAACACTATTTATTAAATAGGGAATCCTTTCTCCATTTCTTGATTTTGTCAGGTTTGTCAAAGATCAGATGGTTGTGGATGTGTGGTGTTATTTCTGAGGCCTCTGTTCTGTTCCATTGGTCTATATATCTGTTTTGGTACTAGCACCATGTTGTTTTGGTTACTGTAGCCTTGTAGTATAGTTTGAAGTCAGGTAATGTGATGCCTCCAGCTTTGTTCTTTTTGCTTAGGATTGTCTTGGCTATGCAGGCTCTTTTTTTGTTCCATATGAAATTTAAAGTAGTTTTTTCTAATTCTGTGAAGAAAGTCAATGGTAACTTGATGGGGATAGCACTGCACCTATAAATTACTTTGGACAGTATGGTCATTTTTACAGTATTGATTCTTCCTATCCATGAGCATGGAATGTTTTTCCATTTGTTTGTGTCCTCTCTTATTTCCTTGAGCAGTGGTTTGTAGTTCTCCTTGAAGAGTTCCTTCACATCTCTTATAAGTTGTATTCCTAGGTATTTTATTCTCTTTGTAGCAATTGTGAATGGGAGTTCACTCATGATTTGGCTCTCTGTTTGTCTGTTATTGGTGTATAGGAATGCTTGTGATTTTTGCACATGATTTTGTATCCTGAGACTTTGCTGAAGTTGCTTATCAGCTTAAGGAGATTTTGGGCTGAGACGGTGGGGTTTTCTAAATATACAATCATGTCATCTGCTAACAGAGACAATTTGACTTCCTCTCTTGCTATTAGAATACCCTTTATTTCTTTCTCTTGCCTGATTACCCTGGTCAGAACTTCCAATATTCAATGTTGAATAGGAGTGGTGAGAGAGGGCATCCCTGTCTTGTGCCGGTTTTCAAAGGGAATGCCTCCAGTTTTTGCCCATTCAGTATGATATTTGCTGTGGGTTTGTCATAAATAGCTCTTATTATTTTGAGATACATTCGATCAATACCTAGTTTATTAAAGAGTTTTTAGCATGAAGGGGTGTCTAATTTTATTGAAGGCCTTTTCTGCATCTATTGAGATGATCATGTGGTTTTTGTCATTGGATCTTTTTAAGTGATGGTTTACATTTATTGATTTGCATATGTTGAACCAGCTTTGCATCCCAGGGATGAAGCTGACTTGATCATGGTGGATAAGCTTTTTGATGTGCTGCTGGATTCGGCTTGCCAGTATTTTATTGAGGATTTTCACATCAATGTCCATCAGGGATACTGGCCTGAAATTTTTTGTTGTTGTTGTTGTGTCTCTGCCAGGTTTTGGTATCAGGATGATGCTGGCCTCACAAAATGAGTTACGGAGGAGTCCCTCTTTTTCTATTGATTGAAATAGTTTCAGAAGGAATGGGACCAGCTCCTCTTTGTACCTCTGGCAGAATTCGGCTGTGTATCCTTCTGGTCCTGGACTTTTTTTTGTTGGTAGGCTATTAATTACTACCTCAGTTTTAGAACTTGTTATTGATCTATTCAGGGATTCGACTTCTTCCTGCTTTAGAATTGAGAGGGTATATGTGTCCAGAAATTTATCCATTTCTTCTAGATTTTCTAGTTTATTTGCATAAAGGTGTTTATAGTATTCTCTGATGGTAGTTTGTATTTCTGTGGGATCAGTGGTGATATCCCCTTTATCAATTTTATTGCACCTATTTGATTCTTCTCTGTTTTCTTCTTTATTAGTCTGGCTAGTGGTCTATTTTGTTGATCTTTAAAAAAAAACAGCTCCTGGATTCATTGATTTTTTGAAGGGTTTTTCATGTCTCTATCTCCTTCAGTTCTGCTCTGATCTTAGTTATTTCTTGTCTTCTGCTAGCTTTTGAATTTGTTTGCGCTTGCTTCTCTAGTTCTTTTAATTGTGATGTTAGGGGGTCAATTTTAGATCTTTCCTACTTTCTCTTGTAGTCATTTAGTGCTATAAATTTCCCTCAAAGCACTGCTTTAGCTGTGTCCCAGAGATTCTGATACGTTGTGTGTTTGTTCTCATTGGCTTCAAAGAACTTATTTATTTCTGCCTAATTTCATTATTTACCCAGTAGTCATTTAGGAGCAGGTTGTTCAGTTTCCATGTAGTTGTGCAGTTTTGATTGAGTTTCTTCATCCAGAGTTCTAATTTGATTGCACTGTGGTCTGCAAGACTGTTATGATTTCCATTCTTTTGCATTTGCTGAGTAGTGTTTTACTTCCAATAATGTGGTCAATTTTAGAATAAGTGTGATGTGGTACTGAGAAGAATGTACATTCTGTTGATTTGGGGTGGAGAGTTCTGTAGATGTCTATTAGATCTGCTTGGTCCATAGCTGAGTTCAAGTCCTGGATATCCTTGTTAATTTTCTGTCTTGTTGATCTGTCTAAAATTGACAGTAGGGTGTTAAATTATCCCACTATTATTGTGTGGGAGTCTAAGTTTCTTTGCAGGTCTTCAAGAACTTGCTTTATGAATCTGGGTGCTCCTGTATTGGGTGTATATATATTTAGGATAGTTAGCTCTTCTTGTTGCATTGATCCCTTTACCATTATGTAATGCCCTTCTTTGTCTCTTTTGATCTTTGTTAGTTTAAAGACTGTTTTATCAGAGACTAGGATTGCAACCCCTGCTTTTTTTTTACTTTACATTTGCTTGGTAAATATTCCTTCATCCCTTTATTTGGAGCCTATGTGTGTCTTTGCACATGAGATGGGTCTCTTGAATACAGCACACCGATGGGCCTTGACTCTTTATCCAATTTGCCAGTCTGTATCTTTTAGTTGGGGCATTTAGCCTGTTTACTTTTAAGGTTAATATTGTTATATATGAATTTCACCCTGTCATTATGATGCTAGCTGGTTATTTTGCCCATTAGTTAATGCAGTTTCTTCATAGTGTCAATGGTCTTTACAATTTGGTATGTCTTTGTAGTGGCTAGTACCAGTTGTTTCTTTCCATGTTTAGTGCTTCCTTTAGGAGCTCTTGTAAGGCAGGCCTGGTGGCGATAAAATCTCTCAGCATTTGCTTGTCTGTAAAGGATTTTATTTCTCCTTCACTTATGAAGCTTAGTTTGGCTGGATATGAAATATCAGGTTGAAAATTCTTTTCTTTAAGAATGTTGAATATTGGCCCCCACTCTCTTCTGGCTTGTAGGGTTTCTGCAGAGAGATCTGCTGTTAGTCTGATGGGCTTCCCTTTGTGAGTAACCCGACCTTTCTCTCTGGCTGCCTTTAATATTTTTTCCTTTATTTCAATCTGATAATTATATGAATCTGATGATTATGAGTCTCATGATTATGTGTCTTGTGGTTGCTCTTTTTGGGGAGTATCTTTGTGGTGTTCTCTGTATTTCCTGAATTTGAATGTTGGCCTGTCTTGCTAGGTTGGGGAAGTTCTCCTGGATAATATCCTGAAGAGTGTTTTCCAACTTGGTTTCATTCTCCCTGTCACTTTCAGGTACACCAATCAAATGCAGGTTTGGTCTTTTCACATAGTCCCATCTTTCTTGGAGGTTTTGTTCGTTCCTTTACATTCTTTTTGCTTTAATCTTGTCTTCATGCTTTATTTCATTAGGTTGCTCTTCAATCTCTGATATGCTTTGTTTTGCTTGATCGATTCAGCTATTGATACTTGTGCATGCATCATGAAGTTCTTGTGCTGTGTTTCTCAGCTCCATCAGGTCATTTATGTTCTTTTCTAAACTGGTTATTCTAGTTAGCAGTTCCTGTAACCTTTTATGAAGGTTCTTAGCCTCCTTGAATTGGGTTAGAACATGCTCCTTTAGCTCGGAGGAGTTTGTTATTACCCACCTTCTGAAGCCTGTTTCTGTCAGTTCATCAAACTCATTCTCTGTTCAGTTTTGTTCCCTTTTTGGGAAGGAGTTGTGATCCTTTGGAGGAGAAGAGGCATTCTGGTTTTTGGAACTTTCAGCCTTTTTATGCTGGTTTCTCCCCATCTTCATGGATTTATCTACCTTTGGTCTTTGATATTGGTGACCTTCAGATGGGGTTTCTGAGTGGACGTCCTTTTTGTTGGTGTTGATGCTGTTCCTTTCTGTTTGTTAGTTTTCCTTCTAACAGTCAGGCCCCTCTGCTGCAGGTCTGCTAGAGTTTGCTGGAGGTCCACTCCAGACCCTGTTTGCCTGGGTATCATCAGCGGAGGCTGCAGAACAGCAAAGATTGCTGCCTGCTGGGAGGTGTCTCCCAGTCAGGAGGCACGGGGGTCAGGGACCCACTTGAGGAGGCAGTCCAACCCTTAGCAGAGCTCAAACACTGTGCTGGGTGATCTGCTGCTCTCTTTAGAGCTGGCAGGCAGGGATGGACGTTTAAGTCTGCTGAAGCTGCTCCCACAGCTGCCCCTTCCCCCAGGTGCTCTGTCCCAGGGAGATGGAAATTTTATCTATAAGCCCCTGCCTGGGGCTGCTGTCTTTTTTTCAGAGATGCCTTGCCCTCAGAGGAGGAGTCTAGAGAGGCAGTCTGGCTACAGCGGCTTTGCTGAGCTTTGGAGGTCTCCACTCAGTTGGAACCTCCCTGTGCTTTGTTTAAACTGCGAGGGGAAAACTGCCTACTCAAGCCTCAATAATGGTGGTCATCCCTCCCCCGACTAAGCTAAAGTGTCCCACGTCGACTTCAGACTGCTGGGCTGGCAGCGAGAATTTCAAGCCAGTGAATCTTAGCTTGCTGGGTTCCATGGGGGTGGTTTCTGCTGAGCTAGACCACTTGGCACCCTGCCTTTAGTCCCCTTTCCAGGGAAGTGAATGGTTCTGTCTTGCTGGCATTCCAGGCACCACTGGGGTATGAAAAAAAACTCCTGCAGCTAGCTCAGTGTCTGCCCAAACAGCTGCCCAGTTTTGTGTTTGAAACCCAGGGCCCTGGTAACATAGGCACCGGAGGGAATCTCCTGGTCTGTGGGTTGTGAAGACCATGGGAAAAGCATAGTATCTGGGCTGGATAGCACCGTCCCTCATGACACAGTCTCTCATGGCTCCCCTTGGCTAGGGGAGGGAGTTCACTGACCCCTTGCACTTTCTGAGTAAGGCAACACCCCACACTGCTTAGGCTCGCCCTCTGTGGGCTGCACCCACTGTCTAACCAGTCCCAATGAGATGAGCTGGGTACCTCAGTTGAAAATGCAGAAATCACCCGCCTTCTGTGTTGATCTCATGGGGAGCTGCAGACCGGAGCTGTTTCTATTTGGCCATCTTGCCAGACTCTCCTATAGTAAGTCTTAAAATTGGGTAATGTGAGTCCTCCAACTTTGTTCTTCTTCAGTTATTGTGCTGGCTCTTTGAGGCTTTTTTTTCCTTCCATATAAAATTAAGAATCAGTTCGTCAATATCTTCAAAATTGCTTGCTGGGCATACTGTCACATTTTATATAAATAGTTTATATTTTTAGAAAACTAGATTAAGTTTTTCCAAATATGGAAATATGTTGTAATACTAAGTATGCTTATAATATTAAATATAATTCTTCAACCTATGTAAGACTAGAGATTCTGACATGCCCTCCCTTGAAGTGCAAGAATCAAGAGTATTCCTGACTTAGACCTTCCATACCACAGAGAAACATAATTTGCTTCTGTCAGTCTTTTCAAAATAATAGCTCCTAAAGGTAGTTTATTAACCAAAACATATAGGGCTTAATATGTGCCAGGTAGTGTTCTAAGTACTTTATAAAAGTTAATTCATTTAATCCATAAATGATTATCTGTGGCTTATAATTTCATTTGAATTATATAAGTGTTATTATTATAATGCCTACTTTTTAGATGCTATAAGTGTTATTATTATAATGCCTACTTTTTAGATGAAGAACTGAGGAATGGAGATGTTAAATAATTTGCCAGAGTTCATACCATTAGTAAATTGTAGACCCAGGGTTTGAGTTAAGTTAGTCTAGCTCCCCTGTATACATACTTAACCACTATTCTGCATTGTTTTTCAATGACAGATGAGAAACTTCAGCCTTAAATGAGTCATTTCTTTCTTGTCAAGGAGTAGAAGTGGTTGGATAATAATTTAAACAAAATAAAGCATTAATTTGCTTATTCTAAAAACATCTGAGGGACTCACCATGTACAAGTTATTACCCAAGTTTTTCTTTGCTACTTTTTAATAGATACAGAAATGAGTTAATCAATCTTAATTGTGCCAAATGAGTTTCACATTGTAAAATTGACTTGGAAGACTTTCGTGATAGAAAACAAAATTATGAGACACAGATAAAGCCTATAAAACTTGATGTCTTTGGCTCAAAACTAAAGTGCATAAACATTATTTTATGTTTGTTCTATTTTTATATGACCACACTGAACAGATAATTATGTCTAATCCATGTTTCTTTAAGATCATAACTAATACATGTTTTAGAACCAGGCACTGGGAAGAGAATGAGGGCTCAGATACTGGGGCCAAAAGTGAATCTACTTTTCATGGTATTCCTTGATTTCCTTAGTGTAGGTTCTTTGGTGATGGCATTTATCACAATAAAGAATTATAGCAACAAAATGACCACAGTGGTACATTTTCCATCTTGAAGACCATAGTCTATAAAATGTTGCTCTCTTGGC
The DNA here is from genome assembly GCF_029289425.2 of Pan paniscus. Lineage (NCBI taxonomy): Eukaryota > Metazoa > Chordata > Mammalia > Primates > Hominidae > Pan > Pan paniscus. The sequence goes on from NC_073258.2 coordinate 108,214,175, forward strand.
ACCAGAAAGCTCATATTTTTTCTGAGTAAGATTTGACAGCTGCTGTGTAAATAAAATATAAAGTTTACACAGAGATTATAAAATTTCATTTCCAGTATTCTGAACTTTAGAAACAAGCTATTTCATTGATACTACTCATACATATGATCACTCGCTCAATCTATATACTTTCAAGACTTGGCTAAAAACCACTTCCTCAGATGAATCTGACGGATTCCACAGGGATGGAATATTTGTTCCCACACCACTTTTCCTTTCCTCTGCTAAATCACTGTATTTAGTCGGGTATAGGCTAAGCTGCTGTAACAGAGGAACCCCAAAATACAGCAGGTAAATGAGACAGGTGTGAACACTGTTGGCTAATGGTCCACCCATAGGAGGATAGTCAGAGACAGGTGATGGCGCTTCTCCACCATCCAGGGGCCCAGATTCCTTGTGGCTCCACCAGCCTCTAGAGTATTTCCTCATATTCAAGTTCAAAGTTGGCCCAGTGCCATCACATCTGTATGTCAGCCCACAGGGAGCGTGAATAAGCAGATGGCAGACAAGCAGTTTCATTAGAGAATGTGATCCCAAAGTTGTACATATCATTTTGTACACATCCCATTGGCTAGAACGTTAGTCCCATGATCACCACTAGTTGCAGCAGAGTCTGGAAAATGTGGTTTCTACCTGAGCAAACATGTGCTCAGCTAAAACTCAGGAAGTTCTATAAATAAAAAGTAGAAAGTGGAATAGATATTGGGGGATAATTAACCATCCCTATCATGAACACTTGACACATCATTGTAATTATTTATTTTTCATGTATGTTCCTCCTGGACATATAAACCCTTGATAGGAATCATGTCAAATGTACCTTTATCCCCAGCGCCTAATATGGTGCCATGGTACGTGCTCAATAAATCTTTTCTTGGTTGAATTCAGATTTGCTTAATCTTTCGCTGCAAGAGTACTCCTTTTTCTCATTTTCAAGAATTATCTTCACCAATAAGCCTTCCCAGACTAATGTTTCTGCCAGTCAGAAATTGACACTCTGGTAGCCACTAACCACATGTGCCTATTTTGATTTTAAATTCAGTTTTTCAGTCATGTTGCTAGAGAATATATATTGGAGAAAACAGATATAGGATGTTTTCATCATCACAGAAAGTTCTATTGGACAATGCTGGTCTAGGAATTTTTATTAGCCCTTTTATACACATTTGCATGGTGTATGGCTGTTAATTTTCACACGTTGCTATAGTGTGTTGGTTTCTCCATCATCAACTTAAGGGGGTACACAAAGAGGATGATTACATTGGTACTAAGTGGGTGCCTTGATAATTTGACTGGTAGATATGGAAAGAAAGAACTTTAGAAATAATCTGCTTCAACCCAGTAATTTCAAAGAGGAGGAAACTGAGGTCCAAACAAATGAGTACCCTTATCCCAGCTCACCCCCAGAGGCTGCTGATTTTTCCTCTTCTGCTTTACACATTAGAATAAAATATACAGGGGCAAGATATTATAGAAGAGTGCTACCAATGGATAGAGCAAATTCATTCATGAATTCAACATTTACTGAGGTTCTTTATATCAAATTATCTGATAGGCCCCAAGGCCCTGCCCTCACTAAGCTTATATTCTAGTGGAAAGAAGGAATCTTCCTCCACCTTTGTTTAACCAGTCACCTACATCTAGAAACTTTAAATATGCATCTTCAACCCATCAGAGGCCAACAATACATTTCCCTTTATTCTGCACATGTTCTGTCATTTATGCGTGCTAGTCCCTCAGCCTGGGATGCTCTTTTTAAATTATGTGAATGTCTATTCAGTTTCAACAAAATACAATCAGAGAAGTTTTGTTTCTACGCTTGTTTCTCCCTCTCTTTCCTCACTCCTCTATAGGTAATCATTATTATTAACCTTTGGTAATTCTTCTTTGGTTTCTTTTTAAAACTATAAGCACAAAAGGAAGCATACCAGACATTATGTACCTTACGATGCAATAGGAAGTATATAGAATCACTGACAAGGCATTTTTATCAAAAACAAAAACCAGTGAATTCAACCCAGCCTTCAGACTTATTTTATTGGAAACACTGGAGCTAGAGAAAAGGTTAAGGGATGCTACTGGGAAGCAATTGACCAGATCCATTAAGTTGGGTGCCTCAACTCAGGCAAAGATAAAATGAAAAAAAAACAGTAATCTTGAACCCCACCTCTTTCACCTCTTCTCTGTTTTTCTTAATGAGTCACTTATTGCTTGTGAATGAAATAGTTTACTATAGAAAGACATGCAGGGATGATGCACAATGTTTGCACATGTGGATGGAGAGGGGAGAAAGAGCAGAGGACTAAGATCTTTATTCTATCCTCACCTCAGAAATAGATATATTTATTTATCTATTTAAATTATTATTTATTTTTAACTTTTTACAAATCATTTGTAATGATTTGCTATTTAAAATCATTAGTTTTAATTTATTTATAATTTTAATTTTATTTTTAAAATGTTTATTTTTATCTTATATGGCAAGTTCTTGTGTTCTTATTAAATTGTTGACTCTAAATTGTTGTTTGTAAAAGTAAAATGTAGATATGCCTAATGGAAAAAAAGATGGCTCTGAAATGTTCTTTTCCAAGAACAGTATGGCTTTTGGGTTTTGATATGCATTGAAGATATTTAATAGCAAGCTGATATTTTTGTTTTGCCTCTGTTATCTTGTTTTAGAGACTTTCCAATCTTCTGATTTATCAGAGAGGACTCATAAGGAAAATTGTAGACTGATGATTTTATGGTAATGATATTCTAAGAGTGCCTTACTCTTCCTTTTTGTCCCCCTTGTCCAGGGGTACAACTGAATGATTGGATTCAAATACATTTTACTCATTTATTCAACAAACATGTATCAGACACAGAATATGTGCCAGACACTGCATAAAAACTTAAGTCTCCAAAGATGAAAGCCATTGGCCCCATCTTCAAAAGCTTAGAATCTTGCAAGGAAGGCAAACAAGTAAACAAGTAAACTAATACAGTTACTCACCAACTGTATTAGTCTGTTCTCATGCTAATAAAGACATACCTGAGACTGGGTAATTTTTAAAAGAAAGAGGTTTAATTGACTCACAGTTCCACCTGGCTGGGGAGGCCTCACAATCATGGTGGGGCAAGGAGGAGCAAAGTCACATCTTACATGGAGGCAGGCAAGAGGGAAAATGAGAACCAAGCAAAATGGGTTCCCCTTATAAAAACCATCAGATCTTGTGAGACCTATTCACTACCATGAGAACGGTATGGGGGAAACTGCCCCTAAGGTTCAATTATCTCCCACCAGGTCCCTCCCACAACATGTAGGAATTATGGGAGCTATATTTCAAGATGAGATTTGGGTGGGGACTCAAATCTCTAGTCTCTTTGGAGAGTCAGCTTTTATGTAGTGCCCAGCACATATTCTATGTCTGATACATGTTGGTTGAATAAATGAGTAAAAAGTTTTTGAATTCAATCATTCAGTGACCTGGACAAGGGGGACAAAAAAGAAGAGTAAGGGGACACAACGCAACGATATCACCAACCTTGTTCTTTACAAAAACCAACCATGTTCCTGCCTCAGGTCATTTACGCATGCTATTCCCTCAGCCTAGGATGCTCTTTTTAAATTATGTGAATGTCTATACAGTTTCAACAAAATGCAATCAGAGAAGTTTTCTTTCTATGCTTGTTTCTCCCACTCTTTCCTCACTCCCCTATAGGTAATCATTGTTATTAACTTTTGGTAATTCTTCTTTGGTTTCTTTTTAAAACTATAAGCACAAAAGGAAGCATACCAGACATTATGTACCTTATGATACAATAGGAAGTATATAGAATCACTGACAAGGCATTTTTATCAAAAACAAAAACCAGTGAATTCAACCCAGCCTTTAGACCTATTTTACTGGAAACATTGGAGCTACAGAAAAAGGTTAAGGGACACTACGAGGAAGCAATTGACCAAACCCAGAATTCTACTAGACAAATAATACATCCTGAGATCATTCCATAGCAAGATATATATCTCATCCCAATTCCTTTTTATAGCTGCATAGTATCCTGTTACAAGAATTTATTTAAATTCATTTACGGCCTATTTTCCCCCACCAAAAAATAAGTTCTATTAAGGTAGAGATTTTAGGCTATTTTTGCTTCAGTGCCTAAAACAGTGCCTACCATAAATATATGTTGATTGAATGAATTTCAAGGCACGCAGTGGCTCTGATACAAAAATCCTTGGGATGATTGCAGGACAGAGGGTGAAGGATACTCTTAGATCAGGACTAAGTTTCAGGGTTGAAACTTCTGAAAAGGTTTCCCATAGGCAGTAATACTAAACTGCATCTTGAAAAACCTGTAACAGGTAGCAGGATAAAGGTGTGGGGGAAGAGGGAAAGGTGCCTTCTGGGCAGACAGCACAGAATGACCAAACGGACAGAGGCACGAGAAAACATGGTACATTCAGGGCATGGGATCAGGTAAATTGACTGCCCCTATATATAACAAATTAGCTAGGAAGAATTAGAATGATCTCTTCCTCTGATGTAACAACTTGGGAAGAATCTTGCTTCTTTGAATGTCACTCGACACCTGACTCTACTCCTGGGCTTCTTCCTTGAAAAATCTACAGAGGTTGAGAACTAGTGCTGCTTAAGCCCAGGTACAAGAGGCATTTCCATCACCCTAAGGAAAAATGCCCCAGCTGTGAAATTATCTCCTGCCAAGGGACCCAAAGGAGGTCCTTCTTTGTCTTCTTTACATTCCCAATAAATAGGTCTCTGTATCAAGAGGCTGGGCATTATAAGTGATTCATTCAGTTAACTGAAATAGTAAGCAAAGGAAGATTGGAATATGCCATTTCCCTTTCCTTTTTGCCTCGGGCTAACTCAGAGATATCTGGAACATGTATATCTGTATTAGTCAGGGTTCTCTAGAGAGATAGAACTAATAGGATAGATGTATACATGAAGGGGAGTTTATTAAGGAATATTGACTCACACAGTCACAAGGTGAAGTCCCACAATAGGCCATCTGCAAGCTGAGGAGCAAGGAAGCCAGAGTCCCAAAACCTCAAAAGCGGGGAAGCCAACAGTGCAGCCTTCAGTCAATGGCCAAAGGCCTGAGAGCCCCTGGCAAACAACTGGTGTAAGGCTGAGTCCAAAAGCTGAAGAACTTGGAGTCTGATGTTCAAGGGCAGGAAGCATCCAGCATAGGAGAAAGATGAAGGTCAGAAGACTCAGCAAGACTGCTCTTTCCACCTTCTTCTACCTACTTTATTTCAGCCTCACTGGCAGTTGATTAGATGGTGCCCACCCACATTGAAAGTGGGTCTGCCTCTCCCAGTCCACTGACTCAAATGTTAATCTTTTTTGGCAACACCTTCACAGAAACATCCAGGAACAATATTTTGCATCCTTCAATCCAATCAAGTTGACACTTAATATTAACCATCTCAATATCCAAAGGGAGTAGTCTGATTAGTAACTGGATTCATGTGTCTAGGGTAACAATTTGTAAGAAGCCATAAACTTTGCAGTTCTCTGGACTTGGAACCTCATCTTTTAAATTCCAGATCAGGTTATAACCGAAAGAAGCAGCAGCCTCTTGGAGACTGTCTGATTTGATTCATTTTATTAGGGAGGCTGCACATCGCACAGCTGGTGCATCTCAGGCAAGGATAAGCAGCCAAGGCAGAGTTGATTAGAGGGGCTGCGCCACCTTCTCATCCAGTACCACAGGCATCCAAGAGAGCATGCCATGAAATATTGTCTAACCACTCTGGTATGGTTTACACAGAGACCTTGTGTCTTTATCTTTAAAAGGCAATTTTATTGTTGAGAAGAAACACCCATGAGCCCTTCTACTGAAAAGAGTCACAGGAAATGAGCACATCAAAAATCTAAAGGCTAGATTTTGATACCTTTTTCCTTCCCTTCCCTGTCCCCCACCTATCATGCAATGTAGAGGAGAGACCATGCTGACATTGATACAGCTAAGGTCAGAGCTACCAGCTGAGCCCTGGCTTACAATGACAAGTTGCCTGTGTCTGCATCATCTTACAGGGTCTTCTCTGCCCTGTCCCCTCACTATTACCACCACCACCACCATGTAAAGATATATGCAGACCTGTGAGACCTGATTCCAGATTCTGACATTGTTCAGCCCTATTCCTCACTGAAGACAGCTAAGCTTAAGGAACAATGAGCTTTTGGTTTTTGGTTGTTTTTTTTTTTTAATTTTTCTTGTTTCTTTTTTAAAAAATTGTTTAAAATGTATTCTTAGAGATCTCTATTCTAATCCTTTTTACTTTTGAAAGAGTCCCAGTTTGGGTAAGTCATATGTCCACTCTCTTATTAAGCTGAACTTTTTTCCTTTTCAGCATAAGGCTGCCTATCTTTAGGTGAAGGTAGGGTTCAAGGAAAGGCCAAGAGCCTTCTCTCGCAATGTGCTGAAGTCAGTAGCACAGATTTAAAAGTCCCTGTTTTCCAGCTACTAGAGCACTACTTTAAGAGGTATTAATGAGTCCATCAAGTAAAGTGAAAGTTTATTAAGAAAGTAGAGGAGTAAAAGAATGGCTACTCCATAGACAGAGCAGACCCAAGGGCTGCTGGTTGCCCATTTTTATGGTTATTTCTTGATGATATGCTAAACAAGGGGTGGATTATTCGTGCCTCCCTTTTTTAGACCATATAGGGTAACTTCCTGGTGTTGCCATGGCATTTGTAAACTGTCATGGCACTAAATGGAGTGTAGCAGTGAGGATAACTGGAGGTCACTCTCATTGCCATCTTGGTTTTGGTGTGTTTTAGCCGGCTTCTTTACTGCAAGCTGGTTTATCAGCAAGATCTTAAGGACTAAGCTCTGATTTTTTTTAATCTTGCCCAAATTCCTACCTAAGGGGTCTGGGGAGTCATGCCCTACAAACCATAAATTCTCATCAGATGGGTTTTATTTAACCCTGTATATAGTGACTTACTTTCCAATATGACTCTGGCATAACAAGGAAGAAAATCAAAATGTTTTATCCCAAAAGATATTTCCTTGCCATACCTTGAAATTGCCCTGCAAAGTCTCTTGTGAGAAAAATCCACATCCTATAGAGAATCCCCTTTCCCCTTTGTTTTCCTTCCTTCCTTTCCAGATCCAGGAGATAATCAACTAAGAGTCAGGCACCCTTTCGGGTCCCCTAAGAAGCATTTTACAACCTGCCGTCTCTCTAAATCTGCAATCTGAGAGCTTCCTCTGCACAATAAAACTTGGTCTCCACAACCCTTTATTTTAACCTGAACATTTCCCTTCTATTGATCCTAGGTTTTCAGATAAATTCAACCAATTGTCAACCAGAAAATGTTTAAATTCACCTACAGCCTGGAAGCCCCCGCTTTGAATTGTCCCACCTTTCTGAACCGAACCAATGTATTTCTTAAATGTATTTGATGGATGTCTCATGTCTCCCTAAAATACATAAAACCAAACCCCGACCACCTTGGGCACATGTTCCTAGGACCTCCTGAGGGCTGTGTCACGGGCCATGGTCACTCATATTTGGCTCAGAATAAATCTCATTAATTTTACAGAGTTTGGCTCTTTTCATCAACAGTCTTTATGACCTGTGTCTTGTGCTGACCTCCTATCTCATCCTGTGACTTAGAATGCCTTAACCTCCTGGGAATGCAGCCCAATAGGTCTCAGGCTTATTTTACCCAGCCCCTATTCAAGATGGAGTTGCTCTGGTTCAAATGCCTCTGACAAATCTGGCTCAACGGATGCTTTCGTTTCGCATCCCCACTCTGTGTGGTACACCTGCCTGATGAGTCTCTGGGTTTCTGGTTTTCCCTCACTGAGGTAAAACTGGCACTGAATTCTGGAACTGGAACCTAGTCCTGAGCCTCAGCTCAGTCAGAAAAGAACTTTAGGGTCTCCCTTTCCTCTTTCCTGGGTCTGGCTCCTGCTTTTGTGATCTTTCATATTATTTTGAATGGATTGCCCAACCTACACTGTTCAAGTCTGATTCTGACCCCTACCAGATTCTTAGGAATGCCCGTTGGCATTTGGATATTGACACCTCCCCTAATCAGAACAGAACTGGTTAAACTTCCTTGATCTTGATGACTTAAGAGTGTTGTTTCTCCATGGGGGTGGTATTGACCTGTTCTTCCCACTCAGTGGGAACACTGGTGTGCTGTGTGGCTCAAGACAATTCATTCCACCCATCTCAGTGATTTGAAACTCCTACCGTTTTGCCAGGTGAGGCTTTCACTGGTCTGGGACCTGGGTTGGCCGAGCCTACAATTAGCAGATTTTTAGTCCTCTAAGCAAGGAAAGCAGGAAATGACAAACTATGAATTTCTAATTTCTCACACTGAAAGTTCATTATGTTTTAAGCACCAATCAACTCTTAATTATCCACAGTAATGGGAGGGGTAATGGCATATTTCTATACAGCATTGTCCCAAATCACATATGCTTTAGAGCATAATCATTTTCACCAGAAGCACATTTACTTTGCTAGTTTTACTGTGCTTGTAATTTTATCAAAATGAGTCTGCTTTCTCTCAGCACTGTGCCTTATGATTCTAGGAGGAGACATCATGAAGTCGTTTGGTGGCAGAGGCCAGTCAGCCTTGGATTTGATATTTAGATTAGATGTTTGCTATAGGAAAACTCCATGTATCTGTTGAAGAGTCCATCATTGTGACCACCTTAGAAATCATGTAACAAGATCATATGGTGAGACTGGTGGCGGGGAAATTGGGTATAATTTGGAGTGAGGTATTGAACATATGGATAGTTAGGCTCATCAAACACTAATAAGAGAACAATAGGCAGAAATGGAAAAAATGAGAAAATACATTTATTCAGTGACAACTCATTGCAATGTTCACATGTTTAGGGACCATGGTTGTTTACTTCACAGTGAGAATCATTTTATACTAAAAATAAAAGTTAGAAAAAGGAGGAGAATGAGAAGAGGATAGTAAGAGGGGTGGAGAGAGGGGAAAAGCTCACATATACTGAGTGTATCATCCATGCCAAGAACTGTGCTGAGCAATGTATGTGCATTAACTCTTTCAGTCCTTGTAACCACACTAGGAAGGTACCATCATCATCCTCATTTTACAGATGGGCAAGAAAGGCTCAAAGAAGTTAAGTTATATAAGAATCCAAGATAATCTGATTTCAACATTAATATTATTACCTAGTCTTTATTTTCGACTGCCTTCTACAATATTTTCTGCAAGTTATACAGAACAGTGATGTTATCTATAACTTGAATAGGACAACAACATCCAAGAAAAAAATCATTTCTTCCAATGAGTGAACCCTTTTAACTTGGATAAAAGATGATTTGGGTGAGAAATTGAAGCTAAGGGTAGATGGTGAATAACATATTTATATTTCTTTCTCCATGTTAGTCCAGTCCTCAGTACTTACAACCATGTATCAAAGCAGATTAGTTTTTAAAAAGTGTCCCTGCTTGGGACTGAAGTGAGCTACATCTGAAGAAAAATGGTGTTATAGAAGGCAGGGTCTTTGGGAGTTTAGTTTATATTGTATAGTACACAATACAAATTAATAGAAATTATGGAGTTATAAAAGTAGTTGCTCTATAAATGTAACTACTTTTATAACTCCATAATTTATAGTAGTTTATATTGTGTACTATAAATGAATAGGTGCTATATATCTCACAAAGTAAATATCGTCATTCTGCAGTAAGTATGTAATCTAAAGAGCCAGCTCTCCAGGGGACAGGATATTAGTGGTACACATATGATCGGATGCCAGAAAGATTGTAATGCAGAAGTTTGAGTACTACCACTTCTCTATGGTTTCTTCTTATTTCCTTAATTTCTAGCTTATTTTTCATCATGACCAATCTTCTTAAAGAAAATGCAAAGATCTGAATAATTTTCCTTTTACCTAATTTCTTATGGGACTATTTTCCACAGACCACAAAAACCTATACAATTCACAGTGTCCATGTGTCCCTAGAAAATAAGTAGAATAAATTGAGTAAGAACAATCATATTCATTATTGTGAGATTCTGTGTCTGGACACTTCGTCCTGTTTGCTAGGATATAGCACATTTTCCCTTCAAAGTGCCTCAGCTCACATGGAGTAACTAAAAGGCAAAGTGAAAGCTCATGTTGCAGTGAGGATTTGTCTGATAACATCCTCTTGCTTTCATGAACAAGTTTCATTGCTAAAAAAGAATAGCACTTACCAAAGCCGAGGGAACATGAAAAGTACAACATGGCCTGGTGTAGAATGATGTCTTCTCTGTATTTTCATCCCGCAAGTCAGATTTCCAGAGCAGTATTTCCGGGATTATGATAGCCTGTTTTATTACACATTTTCCCTAAAGGTTAAAGTTTCCTACACCAGTCCTGTCCAATGGCACTTTAGGCAATGATGTAAATGTTCTATATCTGCACTATCCAATATGGTAGCCACTAGTCACATGTGGCTTTTGAGCACTTGAAATATAACTAGAACAAGTGAGAAACTGAGTTATTAAGTTTAATTTTAATTAATTTCAATTTAAATAGCTACATGTGGCTAGTGGCTACCATACTGGAAAATGCCACCCCAGAAGAAAGAAGAGCTTAAGAAATTGTCTATGCTAAAGAACTAATACAAAGTCTTCTCCCTGCTTCCATAGCACTCATCACTGAAAGCCAGTGATAATGCCACTCACGGTGATCAGAACCAGGGAATGAAAATAGTTTGAGACTTCTTCCTGTCATTCAGTAAACTGTGGGAAACCAAGAACTGCAAAGCCCTAGGTATGTTTATGACCCAGGGATACTGTTTCATAAACAAAGGATTGGCTTACATAAAATGGGCCTCCTAAATGTTATTGTATTTACACATTGGGATTACTAACAGTTAGATACTATAAAAGTAAAGTACTGAGACAAAATTCCCTTTTTGCACATATCAAAGTTCTATTCAACCCATTAATGAGAGAACCATCCAAAAGACAAGATCTCTACTTCCTAGAGTATGTGAACAGAGATTTATAGTCTGTTAACAAAGAAATACTGAAATAAGATTCCTAAATTAGATACACATTGGTTAGTTTCCCACAGGGCAATACAGTTGTAACTTTTGGGGTTATCTTTCCTACCAGACCCACGAAGCAAAAAGAGACAGAGGTGGAAAGGAGGAAATGGTGGTACCTCGAACTCAGGAGAAACTGATACTGGATTTATCTTTCCCAATATCCAATGTCTCCTTCAAACATCTGGACTTCTCTCAAGGACACCAACTATTATCTTTTGCCCTTGCTCTTAGTTGTTAAAGCTTTTTTTTACAGAATTTTCATAACCACTGCTTTCTTTTCCTTCCCACTGATACCCCTACAAACTTCAGTTTCTTATCATCTCGTTGTGAAAGTCAGTTAAGCAAACAAAACTCTTCTGGAGTGTTTAAGACTCCAGAAAACTTCTCAAATCACTTTTCATATCTACTATAAGTTGTTCATTTAACACCACAAAGACAAATGGAACTCATAAATTGTGAATACCCTGCCCCTTTAAGAAAACTTTAGTATGTTTTTACATTTCTTAAATCAACTAATGCAATCTTAAAATCACCTTTAATTTTCACATTAAAAATTATTTTCTGAAGTATAATTATCTGAACAATGTTTAAGAAGGATTTGAAACAAAAGGCACCAAAGGTATTTAATCTATTAGAAGCAAAGAAAGAAAGAAGGAAAAAACAGTAAACTATCACATTTTGGAGGACTAGAATTATCTTCTTAAGAAGTTACAGATCAATTATTATAGCGTAAAGGAACCAATAATACATTCACGGTGACAGCTTTCTTTAACCTTCAATCTAACTGTCAAGCAGTACTGTGCTTTGAAGCTAGCTGTACATCTTCCTTAAGGAAGTTCATTTTTCTGAGCTTAGCTTTTCTTTTTTTCTGAGACAGTCTCGCTCTGTCGCCTGGGCTGGAGTGCAGTGGCGCGATCCCCGCTCACTGCAAGCTCCGCCTCCCGGGTTCAGCCATTCTCCTGCCTCAGCCTCCCGAGTAGCTGGGACTACAGGCGCCCGTCACCACGCCCGGCTAATTTTTTGTATTTTTAGTAGAGACAGGGTTTCACCGTGATAGCCAAGATGGTCTCGATCTCCTGACCTCGTGATCCGCCCGTTTCGGCCTCCCAAAGTGCTAGGATTACAGGCGTGAGCCACTACGCCCGGCCTCTGATCTTATTTTTTCTTAAGAGAGGCTTGTATGCTTTTCTTTCACATCATTCATGGGCTACTCAGCCTCCTAAATGGTCTCCTGGAACCCAGTTTTGCCTTCTGTCCTTCCACCCCAAATCATTCTATATAGCACTACTGGATTAATCTGTCTGGATTGCTGATTTAATTTAAATTGGCCTGGGGTGTGGCCCAGACCTCTGTATTTTTGTATTTATTTATTTATTTAGAGACAGAGTTTCACTCTTGTTGCCCAGGCTGGAGTGCAATGGCACCGTCTTGGCTCACTGCAACCTCCACCTCCTGGGTTCAAGTGATTCTCCTGCCTCAGTCTCCCAAGTAGCTGGGATTACAGGCGCCTGCCACCACGCCCAGCTAATTTTTGTATTTTTAGTAGAGGCGGGGTTTCACCATGTTGGCCAGGCTGGTCTCAAACTCCTGACCTCAAGTGATCCACCCACTTCAGCCTCCCAAAGTGCTTGGGATTACAGGAATAAGCCACCACGCCCGGCCTATTGATTTATTTAGACACAAAATAATTGTACATATTTATGGGGTACAGTGTGATGTTTCAATACATGTGACAGACTGCTCTGTATTTTTAAAAGTCTTCCCAGGTGATCCTAATGTGTAGTAAGATGGAGAACCACTGTTCCAGTCAAACCAGACTTTGCTTTCACCTGTTTGTAATTCCCTCACCATTTACGCCTATTGAAATCCTTGCAGCCATAAAAAATGATGAGTTCATGTCCTTTGTAGGGACATGGATGAAATTGGAAATCATCATTCTCAGTAAACTATCACAAGAACAAAAAGCCAAATACTGCATCTTCTCACTCATAGGTGGGAATTGAACAATGAGAACACATGGACACAGGAAGGGGAACATCACACTCTGGGGACTGTTGTGGGGTGGGGGGAGGGGGGAGGGATAGCATTAGGAGATATACCTAATGCTAAATGACGAGTTAATGGGCGCAACACACCAGCATGGCACATGTATACATATGTAACTAACCTGCACATTGTGCACATGTACCCTAAAACTTAAAGTATAATAATAATAAAATAAAATTTAAAAAAAGAAAAAAAAAAGAAATCCTTAACCATTCTTCAAAGTCCAGCAAATGCCACCCCTTCTATGAAGTCTTCTCTGATTACTCTAGCCGAATGTTTTCACAGCTTTTTTCTAAATTCCTACATCAATTTGTTTCACATACATAATCTCTTATTGTTATAGCAATTAATTATCATTTACTTAGATATTTACAGTGTTCAAAGGTTTTCCATAAATCTGTCTTCTAATCTTTATTTTCTGTGCAATGGAGGCTTTATCGCTCCCAAGTTATAACGAGGAAACTCTGGCTCAAAGAGTGTATGTGAGTTTCTTTTCCAAGCCCACACAGTTAGTAAATTACAAAGATGCAGACTGAGCCTGGGTCTCCTGACCTCTGCTAGCTTGTTGTTGGAAATATTTAAAACAAAAACAAATCCCCTTTCACCACCAATAGAGCTCGTAAAAATTACCTAGGAAGCCTGTCAAATGCATACACCTGGGTGGCAGCCTCAACGAGTCTTTTAGTTCACTGTAGCCAAACCGACCTAGATGCCTGATTTTCATCAGGCACTGCCAAGTAATTCTCATGCAGGTGATTTTGAGAAATACTACGCTAGGTGATTACACACCATATGGAGATTGTAGGAAAACCTCCAAAGGGTGATTTTGCCCATGTAAAATGATAATTCAAAAATAATTAAGAATTAGTGGTGGGAAAAACATTTTTCAGCCAGTATAGATCACAGACTTGTGCCCAGGGCACTTTCTTTTTAATTGTGAAAGTTGCTTCTTTAAAACCACATCTGTTGGTTTTCCAGATGAGCAGGTAGCAGGTTGACCAGAAGTATGCTCAGTGGTCACTGCAAACCTCCTTCTGAATTGTGGCAGGTGCACTTGCTTTGTGTTTCTCCTCTGGGAAGCAGAGAGGTTACTTGTAGCACTTCTCATTTCAGAAGGCTTTTGGAGGAACTCATTTGGCTCAGAGTTTTCAAACCAAATCTGCCTCATAAGAGACTCTGCTGACATTGTGTTCCATTGACAAGGGCAATGATCTAAGGCCACCTGGAAAAAAATCTCCGCCCAGATTAGAGAAGTACCATTTGTTTCCATGGAAAGAGGTTGAAGTACTTTAAATTATTCACAATTTTACAACCTTGACACTGAAGAAGATATCATTATAGTGCCACCCAGGAAAAAAACTGCCATTTTCCATTTGGCATGAATTTTCTTCTGTAGGTCAAATCTGTTCACAATATCCTGGCTTATATAGGGGAACTTTGTGTAGTCCAAGAAGATTATTCAGATGCATTCATTTCTCAAGCAGAATATGTTTAAAAGGCTGTTCTATAACTGGAAGTACATAGATTTTTCATTCCTTAAGGGAATCTTTACTTGCCTATGTCACATTATGGAGAAAGAGAGAACAACACTGCTTTGAACAAGCCCTTCAGACTAGCTGAACTGAATTTTAAAATAGAGTAGATGCTCTCTATTCTCTTGATCACTACTTAACTTTGGATTCCAAAGAACTTGTCTTTTCTCCTCCCACCCTTCAGAATCCTCTGTTCTCTAAGGAAGGTCTGAAGAATCTAGCCAGTAATAATAATAATAATACCAAGCATAACCCTATAGGATAATTATAGTGGTAAGTTACCTCTTGCTGTGTGTTTCTCTCTGAAAAATATTTTCTCCATTCTCAGGATGGTATGCAGGCCTTTTTGCTTCTTGGAAAGAAAAGAAGGAAACTAATTAACTTTTGGGTTTTGGGGGGCTAAAAGGAGGAGTCATCAGTTAGGTGTAGGGAAATCCACCCTACACCTTTCTCACCCTGCTCTGTGCCGTGGGAAGCTGACCTTTACGGATGGCATCAGCTGGGCTCCTTTGTTTCCTGATTTCCTCGTGGGTTCAGCCAGTGAGAGACAGAGGCAGAGGCTGAGAGTAGGAGAAAAAGGAAGGAGGGGTATTTATTCCTGTAGGGCTTCAGGTTAAATTGTCTGTGTTCTGTTATCAAAGGCCACAGCTCTTGTCAAGTAGCTCTTTTTCCTTCAACCATCATCTTATGGTTCCAATAACTATCCACTTCTGCTGGCCTTATTGCTTCATGTTTAGAAAGAGTAATGGCTCCCAGCTGTCAATAGTTGTGGGGTACTTCCACTTCCTTCTGATGGTTTTAATTAACCTTGTCCACACTTTAAAATTTTTTTTAATTTCAATAGCTTTATGTGTACAACTGGTTTTTTGTTACATGGATGAATTGTATAGTGGTGAAGATTTCAGTGTACTCATCACCCAAATAGTGTACATTGTACCCAACAGGTGATTTTTCATCCCTTACCCCCAACATCCTCTTTGAGTTTCTAATGTCTATCATTCCATTCTGTAAGCCCCTGCATACCCATAGCTTAGCTCCTGCTTATAAGTGAGAACATAACGGTATTTGTTTTTCTGTTCCTGAGTTACTTCACTTAGGATAATAGCCTCCAGTTCCACCCAAGTTGCTGCAGAAGACATTATTTTGTTCTTTTTCATAGTTGAGTAATATTCCGTGGTGTGGGTGTGGGTGGGTGTGTGTATATGTGACATTTTCTTTATCCACTCATCAATTGATGGGCACTTAGATTGACTCCATATCTTTGCAATTGCGAATTGTGCTGTGATAAGCATATGAGTGCAGGTGTCTTTTTGATATAATGACTTCTTTTCCTTTCGGTAGATACCCAAAAGTAGGATTGTTGGATCAAATGATAGATGTACTTTAAGTTCTCTGAGAAGTACTAACTTACATTCCTACCAACAGTGTGTAAGGGTTCCCTTTCTACTGCATCTACTTGCCCACAATTTTGTAAATATTCCTTTCATTACACTCTCTCCTATTCCCTAATTTGAATATGCCATCTGTGCTATTAGCTGGGACCCTGACTTATGTAGAGAGCAATGCTTAAACAGGCCATGTTAAATGATATTGGACTTCCTAGTAATCTTGGTGTATGGAAGCTAGGGGTGACTTTAATTAAATTTGGACAGTAAAGAGAGTTCACAAATAAGATAATAAATAAGGCAGATCTGATCTAGATTTCTACACCCAAAATAAATACCTTTTCTTCAAATGTTCAAACATTCACAAAAACTAAAAATATATTAGGCTGCAAACCAAGCCTCAATAAATTATAAAAAGTAGAAACAACATAGACAACATTCTCTGATTACAAATGCAATAAGATTAGAAACTCATACAAAATAAAAGTTTGCACTATAACTGAAAATTTTCAAGCTCTTACACGGAAGTAATTCTTTGATCAAAAACAAAACAGAGGCCAGGCACAGTGGCTCACATCTGTAATTCCAGCACTTTGGGAAGCCAAAGCCGGAGGATCCCTTGAACCTGGGAGTTCAAGTTCAGCGTGGGCAACATAGCAAGACCCTAACTCTACAAGAAATTTTAAGAATTAGCCAAGCATGGTGGTGCACACCTGTAATACTAGCTATCCTGGAGGCTGAGGCAGGAGGATTGCTTAAGTCCAGGAGATCAAGGCTGCAGCGAGCTATGATCACACTACTGCACTCCAGCCTGGGTGACTGAGTGAGACCCATCTCTAAAACTAAATGGAAGTTGCCAAATTTTTAAAAATCAGTCATGATGAAAACAGAACATTATCAGAACCTAAAGAAGAACTTAGAGGAAAGCTGAATACTTTTATCTATATAAAGGAAAAATAAAAGTAAATAAATTAAGCTTAAAAAGGAAAGCAGTAGGAAGGATATCAATGAGTTAGAAAATAGAAAAAACAGTATTAAGAAATTAATAGCTAATTTGTTGGGGGAAAGTTAGAAAAACTACTAACTGAATCAAGTGATAATGAAAGAAAGCCCAGAAACACAAAATAAGAAATGATAAGAAAAAGTAACAACAGGCCGGGCGCGGTGGCTCACGCCTGTAATACCAGCACTTTGGGAGACCGAGGCGGGTGGATCATGAGGTCAGGAGATGGAGACCATCCTGGCTAACACGGTGAAACCCCGTCTCTACTAAAAATACAAAAAAAAATTAGCCCGGCGAGGTGGCGGGCACCTGTAGTCCCAGCTACGCGGGAGGCTGAGGCAGGAGAATGGCGTGAACCCCAGGGGGCGGAGCTTGCAGTGAGCCGAGATCGTGCCACTGCACTCCAGCCTGGGTGAAAGAACGAGACTCCATCTCAAAAAAAAAATAAAAAATAAAAAATAACAACAGGAAAAGAAACCAAAACTATCCATAGGCCACTTTGCTCAACTCTGTGCAAATAATTATATAAATCTGGGTAAAAGGAATAATATTCAAGATATAGTGTCTGGCCCCAGAAGAGGCAGAAAGTATATTTCCACAGAAGAAATAGAGAATTGATCAAAGAGCTAATCCCTACCCAACGGAAAAAAAAATGGTTTTAATAAAAACAGATGCAAATTGCTTCTTCTTTTTCTTTCTTTCTTTTTTTTTTTTTTTTTTTTTTTGAGATGCAGTCTCACTCTGTTGACCAGGCTGGAGTGCAATGGCACCATCTCAGCTCACTGCAACCTCCGTCTCCTGAATTCAAGTAATTCCCTGCCTCAGCCTCCCGAGTAGCTGGGATAACAGGCGGACACCACCACGCCTGGCTAATTTTTGTATTTTTAGTAGAGACAGGGTTTTGCCATGTTGGCTGGTCTCCAACTCGTGGTCTCCAGTGATTGCCCACCTTGGCCTTCCAAAGCGCTGGGATTACAGGTGTGAGCCATCGCGCCTGTCCTCAAATTGCTTCTTGAAAGAATTCTAACAATTCCATTTAAGGAGCAGACCATTCTAAGGCCAGTTATCTTAGAGCTCAAGGAGTGGAGTGGAGGGAAGTAGATGGGTGGAGAGAAAACTTCCACATTATTTATAAAGAGAGTATAACATTGACACCAAAACCTCACATGGACTGCAGATAAAAGAAAACTACAAACACTTCCCATTTATGAATATCTATGCAAAAATCCTGATTAAAATATTAGCCTATTAAAAGAAAAAACACATCACTGCAGGTGGAGCTTACCTGAAAAATTTTTAAATGACTTAATATTAAAATATCTATTAATATAATTTATCAGATTACGGATACAAGGAAAATAATTACACTTATGTCCTCGGGTGCTCAAATAGCATTTAAAAAAATTAATAAGATACTTCCTTTAAAAAAATGCAATAAAATAGAAATAGACTAGATGTTATAATAAAAATTTAGTCATTTCAGCCCCAAAACAAGCAGCATGCTTTCTGAAAACACTACAATTATTTCCACTTGAGTAGAAATAAGGCAAAAATAATCACTGCGTCCACTGTTATTTACATTGTCTTGGGAGTACTGGCTAACACAAATAGGCAAGAGAAAGTAGTCATAGAAACTGTAAATGAGGAGTTAAAGCTATCCTATTTGCATATGATATGACTGGGTGTGTGCAAATATCAAAAGAATTCATTGGAAATCACAATTGGTAGATACACAATTGGTACGTAGAAATTAAAGATAGGTTTAGGGTTAGGGTTCACGAAAAGATGAACACATATAAATACACACAAAAAATGACTAGTTAAAATACATCCTATGTCCTTGGATTAGAGGACTCAACATCATAAAAATTTCAGTTTTTCCTAAATTAGTATATAATTTACTATAATCCCAATTAAAATACCAACAGAGTTTTTAAATTACATAAGATGATTAAAAAGTTCACATCTTAACCCAAAACAGACAGACAGGAAACTGAGTAAGAGTAATTGGGGGGAAGACAGGGATGTGACTAGGCTTGGCAGATACTATAAATCTTTAACAATTAAAACAGTATGGAACTGGTACTTGAGTAGACAGAGAAATAATGAAAGAAATTAGAAAGCACAGAAATATTCCACATATATATAGAAGATTAATATATGGTAAGTACAGCATTTTCAATCAGTGAGACAAATATGGGCTTTTTAACAAATGGTATTGGGTCAACTGAGTAGCCATCTAGGAGAAATGAATAAATTTGATTCTTACATTATACTATAAACTAAGGCAAATTCCAAATGGCTCAAATATTTAAATATAAAAAATAAAGCCAAAAAATTACTAGCATGAGGTGGGAGCATGGGAGAAGACACAAGGCAATTCCTTATTTTCTTAGAGTGGGAAAGATCTAAATATGATTAAAAATCTAGAAGCACTAAAGAAAAGATTGACACCAAAGTCACATATGTGGCTAATTATATCATAAGCAAAGAAAAAAGGAAAAAGAAGAAGCTGGAAAAAAAAACATTTGCAAGTCATCTCACAAAAGACTAACCCCTAAAAATCAACAGAGAAAAAGCTTAATCATAGAAAAACAGTCAAAGGTGCAAATTAACAATTCACAGAAGAGGATTTATAAATAGCTTAATACATGAAAATATGTTCAACCTTACTCATAAGAGAAATGCAAATTAATATACTCTGAGCTATGATTTTCCACCTTTTAAATTGGCAAAAAAATCCAAAATCTTAATAACAAATTCAGATGGGAAAGTATTTTCATATATTGCTAGCAGGATTATAAATTGTTATTAATGATTTGATGGGCAATATGAAAACAATAAACCAATTTACAAGTGCACATTTTCTTTGACCCAGCAATCCCATGCAGTAGAGTTTTTCCTACAGATATACTACTGATGTACATACAAATTTTTAATGTATATACTTTTTTGTAATAGCTAAAGATTGGGGTATTTGTTGTCTATTGCTGCATAACAAGTTACTCCAAAACTTAGCAGCTTAAAACAACATATATGTATTATCTCAGTCTCTGTGGGTCAAGAATCGGGGCACAAATTAGCTGGTTTCTCTGCTTCACTGTCCCTCACAAGGCTGCCATCAAGGTATCAAATCCAGGTCTGCAGTCTCATCTGAAGCCTCGAATGGGGAAGACCCTGCTCCCAAGCTCAATCAGTGGTTATTGGCAGCATTCATTTCCTCAAGGGCTGTTAGACTAAGGGCCTCAGTGCCTCACTGACTGTTGGAGAGAGGTTGCCTTCAGTTCCTTTCCATGTAGCCTCTCCCAAGTGACAGCTGACACTATCAAACATGCAAGCCAAGAAGGAAATAGAGAGTTGGCTAGCAAGACAGAGTCAATCTTTTGTAATCTAATCATGGAAATGACATCCCATCACTGTTACTGTATTGTGTTTATCAGAAGCAAGTCTGTAGATCTAGCCCACATTAAAAGGAAAAGAATTACACAAGGGCAGAAATACCAGAAGGCAGAGATTACTGGGAGCCATCTCCTATCACAGCTGGAGACAGCAACATGTTGGAAACTGGGCATATAGGTGATGGGTATTGAAGAGGTAATTCACTTACATGGTTCAAAAGTTATAAGATAATGAAAAGATCTTCAGCGAAAAGCTACTCAGTGTTGTAGGCATTAAATATCTTTTTGCATTTTAAAAAGTTTGAACCATGTAAATATATTAATAAAAATTTTAAAATAAAATGCATCTATTTTTGGTGTAGGCTTATTATTCTGCAGGAATTCTCTGACTTTTATTCTCTTCTGGCAAATCTCATTTATTTATTTGGAGCACTTATCAGACTTTGCAAGTATATAA
Source organism: Pan paniscus (assembly GCF_029289425.2). Lineage (NCBI taxonomy): Eukaryota > Metazoa > Chordata > Mammalia > Primates > Hominidae > Pan > Pan paniscus. Next base: position 108,235,091 of record NC_073258.2, read on the forward strand.
TTGTTTGCAATATTAACTTGTTTATTGTTTGTCCCTCTCACAATACTTTAAGCTTCAGGAAGACAAGGGCCAGGTCTGTTTCATTCATCAATGTATTATCCAGTACAGGCACAATGCCTGGCACACAGTGGGCATTCAGTAATTACTTGTTGAATATTGAACAAACCAATGAATGATGCAAGCAATAAAAGTGAAAATGTATCCTTTTTTAAAATCCAGATGGCATGAGATAGTTGTTGTCCTGTCATTGTACCTCTATCATACCAGATTTTGATGTATTTTACACACCTATGATCTTCTTGGGAGATGATTAAACTTGATACAAGAAATATAATAGATATCAAATGTATTAATACGACCTCAAGTTTTAGCTCTAATCTATTTAATTATGACATTCTTATGACATGTAATTATTGATCCCCTACTAGGTATCATCAGTACCCCTATTCTCAGGGAGTCTAAATTACAAAATAAAGAAGATATTCATATGCACAAATGAAAATAAGGTACAAAGGAATAAATATGAGCATTCTAATAAAATTCTTTGGAAATCAGAAGACAAAGAAATTGTTTCCATCTGGAAGGAATGAGAAAAGGCTTTATGAAGGGAATAACATTTAAAGTGGGTCTTAAATAGTGGGTAAGACTTGAGGTTTGGAAAATAACAGGAAAGGACATCCTAGGAGCAAGGAGAACAAGATTCAGTAAACGATACAGGGAAAGTGTGAGGCATGTATGGGCAGAGGCAAATAATTTGGGATAAGGGAACCCTGGGTGTGAGGTGGGGAGCAGAGAGAATTGAGATTGGAGACATAGCAGATGATAGTTATAAAGTGTTATTTACACTTTGCATTTTATTGGATTTTGGATTTCATTACTAAGAATTAGAAGTCACTGACAGAGTTCAGTTAAGGAGAAACATCTCCAGATTTTATAAAGCTCATTTGTGCATCAGTGTAGAGAAAATCAGAAAGGTGAGCCTTGAGGCAAGGGAAAAATCAATACGTGAAATATTTAGGAGTAGGAGACAGCAGGGCAAGACAGCAGGGCAATTCACACTCCTAAATTTTGAGATATAGACTGTATGTGGTATGGAGTTCAGGGAAGGGAGAAATCAAAATAAGGGCTGGCGAGGCCTGGGAAGACCTTTGATTACCCAGTTATGAGGGCGTGCCTTCTGTGAGTCTTCAAGGAGCTGCCACTGCTGCTGCCTAAATCACAATTCTAGTGTTGTTATAGAGCTTTGCTTTGTATTCAAGTACAGATCAGGACTCCAAAACCTGGCTTGTTCCTTGTTACTAAAACGACTAAGTAATTACATAGTTTTAACTCTTCAAATAATACAGTATTTAGTTAGAGTGATCTAAGAAAAAGCAAAATGAATTGAATTTTTTTTTTTTTTTTTTGAAGATAGTCTCGCTCTGTCACCCAGGCTGGAGTGCAGTGGCGCGATCTCGGCTCACTGCAACTTCTGCCTCTCGGGTTCAAGTGATTCTTGTGCCTTGGCCTCGCAAGTAGCTGGGATTACAGGCATATGCAACCACGTCCTTCCAGAAATGTATTTTTGTAGTCAATTTAGCTATATGTCAGGTAACAGAGAATGTGTTAATTTGCTCAAGCAATTAAACCACATCCGAAACAGCAGCTGCAATTAGAGTCACCAACTGGTTAATTTTACAATAGCCCACTGTTACTCTCCAATATCCATCTGCTCTCTACACCCACCAAAAAAATGAGTTGCAATGGGATGTGGTGGGAATCACCACCCCTGCATCCTTCAAGAAGGTGCACCCCTTCCTCTTCAAAGGTGGCCCTAATCTCTACAATCCCTCTGGGAATGTGGTACCGCTTTTGGCTTACTATTTTCATTAGAAAGGCATTCTAGTGGCTTCCTCTTGGCCTTTCCCACAATAACAGCTGACACTCCACAGGTTAGAGAACCAATGCAAGGATTCTGCCAATTGCTGAGTATGTCTATTCTAATTTTCATTTTGGAACTGGGGAGATAACCATGGTACAGTTTTGGGAACACACCGGACCCACTGTTTGAAGGACCTGAGCTAAAACTTCATTGATCACCTGACCTCCATAAGCCCCTACTCCAACTGAAGGGCCACAGTGACATTTTGGGTCTCCTAGAACTTGTTTTGGTTAACAGCCAGTGTCCAGTATTCCTCAAAAGTCTGGTTATTTCCTTTTTTTCCAAAGCACAGTCACTCTGGTTGAAAGTCATAGGTCCCTTTGGGAAAGGCTGGAAGAAAGATTAACAGTATAAATTTTTGGCAGCGTAGCAGGGTCCTTCCTCAAGAGGACCAGACTTCCCCTTCATTCAAAGCGTTCTGGGTCTGTAAACTGGCTCAGGTCTGGGAATTGGTTGGGAAACTATGAAACTATAACTCCATGTTTTGATGGTTCAAGTTAGGCTTGACCTAGAACTCTTCTACTTGCACAGATCAAGTAAGAAATTAGTAGATTATCATCTAATTCTCTTCTAGGTACACCATGATCAGCTAGCCAATATCACGGGTCTCTGGGATTCAGACTATTCTGATTTTTGCCTTGACACCACTATCTACTATGGTAACCACACCCACTTTGCCTTTAGTGATTTAAGTGCCACCAATTAACCCCTGCCACTCAAGGATCTAATTATCCCCATTGCATTTAGGGAAATACTAATAGTTTGTTGGCAGCAATTTCCAAGTGTAATTTTACAGAAGAGTGACCACAGAGCTCTTCAGGGATGCTGGAGCATCCTCACAACTTTGAGATCTCCTTGGATATATCATGCCTTCAGCCCTATGCCTGCTGTCATCACTGTTTTGTGTGGCACTGAAGTCTCTCTGGCTGCTACTTGAAATCAAAGTAGCCCCTGTTGTTCTGCCTATCATTGTAGGCATTGCTCTTACTGCCGTGGGTATAGTGGTCCTGACTGGAAGATGCTTCCCTATCATTTCTACCCGGCCAGAAAGCACCATGGTGCCAGTGCTGTGAGCCTGTATGGTGTAGGTTCATTTAAACTACTTTTTAGAAGAAATTTAGAACAACAGTGAAATCCTTGTTGTAGCCCAGCATCCATTGCTGTTCTAGTTAGTATAGCCCAAATTTCCTTTGGCAAACTTTCTCACCATTTTTTTTTTTTTAGACAGAGTTTTCGCTCTTGTTGCCCAGGCTGAAATACAATGGTGCGATCTTGGCTCACCGCCAACCTCTGCCTCCCAGGTACAAGTGATTCTCCTGCCTCAGTCTCCTGAGTAGCTGGGATTAAAGGCATGCGCCACCACGGCCAGCTAATTTTGTATTTTTAGTAGAGACAGGGTTTCTCCATGTTGGTCAGGCTGGTCTCGAACTCCCAACCTGAGGTGATCCGCCTGCCTTGGCCTCCCAAAGTACTGGGATTACAGGTGTGAGCCACCACAGCTGGCCCTCTCACCACTCTTAATCCCATTATTTGTGTAAGACTAATGCTACCCAAAGACAGACAAGAGGGTCCTGATAGGCTGAAGCCAGGCAAGGTATCCCATTCCCCTGGCCATAGTTAAGTGAAGAGAAGTACACAAAGCCCAGGCCTGAGCCAATCAGCACTCCATTCCCCTAGCCATGGTGATAGTGCAATAGTACTATAACTTACATAGTTATAATTAATAAGTTAATTAATAATCTACATAAGTTATATAATTGTTACATACTTAATAAGTTACAACAAATAACTTAAATAGTTACATAGATAGTCTTACAACTGGTAGTATGGGATTATCTCTGATCTATTATACAATCCAGTTAATCAGTGACAATCTATGAAATGGGATTTTAAAAATTATTGGCTTATTGTTTTTTCTGATTGGCCTGAAAGTGTAGGTGTCCATTACTCTCTATTTTACAGGGATACTTATTAGTATGGCTTTTTAAATTTTATTGTCTAAGGGGAAAAAAAGCAGGGAGAAGTTTTCTGTAGGAAAATATTCAGTATCCTGGTTAAGACCTGTTTTATCTTTCCTATCCCTGCCCCAAGGCTAATCATAAATAAAATTTTAAGTGATACACCACATGCTCTTTTCATTGTCTCTTATAGTCTTTTTTCTCCAGTTAGGATCCAAAGGGCTGAGTCATGGACTGATTCAGATAATAATCATGCAGAGATAGCACCTCTGCACACACATACACACACACACACACCAGCCACATGTTTGAAGGTGTGTATGCTGCACAAATCCAAAGGGCGCCTTTACATCCTAGGCCATCAGTGCCTCTGGTGCCTAGACTTTGGGGCTGCCTTTGAATCTCATGAGCATCAACAAAGGAAGGTCACCCCTGGAGTCATAGTTTGTGATTTTTAACTATGTGTGAAAGGCTGACAGAAATATGGACTCTCTTGCAAGGAAGATGGACATGTGCACCTGCACACAAAATTTGTACACAACTGTGAGTCATTGACAAACCCTCTGAAACACATTCATGGACCAGAGGTTAAGAACACCTTCCATGACTTGACAAAGCTCTCTTAGTTCTTCATGCTGATCCTTTAAAACAGATTTTAAAGGCTTTTAGTTCCATAAGTGCCCTATTATCCTTGCTGGAATCTACAAAAGCCAGAGCGGACATTTTAAAACATTGTATTAGATGCTAAGTCATTAATCTTATTAATCAATAACAAACTTCAATCATTTTTACAAGATTGAAGACAAAGAGACTTTGCACTCTAATAGAACATCTCGAGTCTTTTTTTTCTTTCCCACTTGCTTTAGGTGTTTGGGGACCTGTAAGTAGAGCCACATCAGAAGGTAAGGCAGCAACAAAGCTCTTAACTCTCTTTTCATCCTCACTTATTCCCCCTTGCTTCTGCAAAGGGTATTTGAAGGTTATGCTCATCTATGCCTAGCTCTTCTAGGGGAAGCATTTTCTTTTCAGTAATTTACTGAAAGTAAAGTGCCATCCATTACTTGCCTTTCTATTGCATGCAATGATTTGGAACTGCTGGATGTGTTTGTTTGTCTCGGTCTAATGGTCTCTAAAGGAATTTATGATCACAATCATCACACTGCATTCGGTTTATTTTCACATACTTGCTGCACATCTAGCTGCTCAGCAGTGCATGGAATAGCTGAACTCAAAGTAATTGCCAGGTTTGTTTGCAGATGTATTACCAGGGAGACTTGCTCAGGGCAGCACCATGGTAGACCCATGCCTGAAAGTAAAGAGAAGAAAAGGACAAATCAAAATTGCATTTGAACTAAAGGATGGCAGCCCCAAAGGACAGACTAAGAGCTGTAAAAAAGTTCCATACTCATGAGTGTGGAGACATCACTTATATCTTCTATTCCCCAACACCCAACATCCAACTCACCAGAAATTTTGATGGTTCTACTTTCCAATTTCACATCCAAAGCCTACTATTTCTCACTGCCTCACTACTGTCACACTGTTGCAAGCCAATCATGATCTGTCATCTGGTTTACGGATTATGGCAAATGCCTCCTAACTGGCCCCTTTGTTGCTGCCTTGTTCTCTCACTGTCTCATCTCCACACAGCAGCCACGGTATCCCTTTAAAATGGAACTTGGAGTATGTGACTTATGCACTCAAAACTCCAAACAGCTCGCCATCTCACAGTGAAAACCAAAAGCTTTTGGGCAGGTCCTGCCTGGTCTACCTCACCTCCTGAATGACTCCCTGACCTGGTCGCCAACCACTGTCGCTGACTCTGCTCCAGCTACACTGGCCTCCTGCTGTTCTCCATCGCAGGCATTTCCCCGTGGGCCTTTGCACTGGGCTTTTCCTCTGGCTGGAATGTTCATTTCTCAGATAAATACGTAGTTAACTCCTCCGTCTTCAAGTCTCCACTCAATTGTCTCCCCACAAAAACCATCCTGAGCACTCTTTAAGAAACTGAAACCCATCTGCCATCCCACTTCTTTTCCTGATTAAGGAAAAAAGTCTCTCTTTACAACATAGTATATTGTTTACCTATTATTACGGGTATTGCTTATTGTCTATTCCACCACATTCCACTATAGCATTCCCTTAAATTCGAATGTAAGTTCCATGGGGGTGAGATCTTGTTGTGTATCCACATATGTATCCATTATTTAGAATAATATGCCTGGCATATGGCAGGTAATCAGTAAATATATGTTAAACAAATTGTATGAATGAATTTATTAATGAATAAATGAATTTATTAATGAATAGTCAATGTCAAATTGACCACACACACAATTCTTAGAGCATATAAAACATGACTCAGGTCATCATAGCTCCATTATTGTTTCTTTCAATATTCTTTAACATTTTTTTCCATTTTCCCTCCTCCCCCGTTATTTCTTAGACTTTTGTCTTACCTGATGCTGTTTTTACCAGATTACCTTCCATACCATAAATAAGGTTTTAAAGTGACATGTGGAAAGCTAATTTTTTTAATTTTTAAGTTCTGGGATACCTGTGCAGGATGTGCAGGTTTGTTACATAGTAAACATGGCCGTGGTGGTTTGCTGCACCTATCAACCCATCACCTAGGTATTAAGCCCAGCATGCATTAGCTATTTTTCCTAATCCTTGTGGAGAGCTAATATTTCTAATCATATAATCCCTACCCTCAGTTCCCAGATATTTTCATTCAAATGCTGATAAGCAGTAGAGTGAGGAGTGAAGAATGATGAGATACATTACATAATGGTCTCTCAACACCCTCTGTTAGAACTTGAGCTACTTTCCCTCATTAACTAAAGCATGATAATTCTTCTAAACTGTAGAGTCATAACTGACAAAAGTTAATCAGAAGTCATATCTTCCTTTAGGACAGTTCTTTTATGGCAAAATCAAAAGATTTCTACTAAAGAAGACTCTGGGAGAAGGCCAGCACGATTTTACATTGGAGATTCCTCTTCAGCTCTGAGGAAAGAAAAACGATAGAGATGGAGCTAGGCAGCAAGAAGCAGATGGAAATGGGTAGAGAGAAGTAATATGTTCTCTTCCTGAGTGGAAAATGTTGGGTAAGTTGCTCTAACGCCCTGGCAAGAACAATGGACTTACTGCTTAGTGAATTCTTGACTGTCAGCCAAGGTTGCTATTTCAAAGCAGAAAAGCAATGAAGGGAATGATGCAAGGAAAGTGCTCCTCTTTTCTTTTTAAAATGTCACAGAATAGAGAAATATTCAAATTAGCGAAACAACACATTTTAAGAATTTTTATGCTTATGCTCGGTCAACATGGCTGACTTGCTTTACCTGTAATCTGAAATTCTCAAACACAATATTCAAACTCATATTTAGGAACCACGTAAGATCGTATTTCTTTTCTTTTTCTTTTCTTTTCTTTTTTAGAAACAGGATCCGACTCTGTCACCCAGGCTGGAGTGCAATGCAGTAGTGCAAACGTTGCTCACTGCAGCCTCGAACTCCAGGGCTCAAGTGACCCTCCTGCCTCAGCCTCCCAAGTAGCTGGGAGTACAGGCGTGCACCACCACTCCCAGCTAACGTTTTAATTTTTTGTAGACATGGGGGTCTCACTATGTTGCCCAGGCTGATCTTGAACTCCTGGCCTCAAGCAATCCTTCCTCCTCAGCCTCCCAAATTGTTGGGATTACAGGTGTAAGCCACCTCACCTGGCCCTTATTTCTTTAATATATAAATAGTGTCTTATTTTATTCAATAGATGTATTAGAGAAATCTCGTGTACTTAAAATGAGTTGTCATATAAAGTAATCCTACTGCAAATATTTTTCCCCCAAAAAATGTGTTAGTTGAAAAACCTTTTCAACCAAATAATAGTTTTGAAAAGTGGGTACGTATGAATCTAAATTATGCTTTCTTGATTGAATTCATCAGTTATAAAAAGTATAAAATTCCCTCCCTGGTCAACTCAGCGTGGCTAGAAGTTTATTGATTTTATCAGAATTCTCCAAGAGTCTGCTTTTCGTTTCAATGGTTTTCTCTATTGCTTTTCTGTTTTCTGTTTCATTGATTCCTGCTCTGAGCTTTGTTTCCTTTCTTCGGCTTACTATGCATTTCATTTGCTTTTCTTTTTCTAGTTTATTTGAAAAGAAGTTGAGGCCCTTAGATCTGAGAACTTTCTTCTTTTCTAATACAGGCATTTACTGTTACAAATTTCTCCCACATACAACTTTAGCGTGATGCAAGTTCCCAAGACCATCTCTAGGTTCAATGATTCACCAGGAGGACCCACAGGACTCAGCATATATTCACGCTCCTGTCTACGGTTTATTACAGCCAAAGTGAGAGGTGAAGACGGTTGGCCTTCTGGGTCGGGTGGGGACTTGGAGAACTTTTCCGTCTAGCTAAAGGATTGTAAACACACCAATCAGCACTCTGTGTCTAGCTAAAGGTTTGTAAATGCACCAATCAGCACTCTGTAAAAACGGACCAATCAGCACTCTGTAAAATGGACCAATCAGCAGGATGTGGGTGGGGCCAAATAAGGGAACAAAAGCTGGCCACCTGAGCCAGCAGTAGCAACCTGCTCAGGTCCCATTGCGTGGAAGCTTTGTTCTTTCCCTCTTCACAATAAATCTTACTGCTGCTCATTCTTTGGGTCCGCACTACCTTTATGAGCTGTAACACTCACCACAAGGGTCTGTGGCTTCATTCCTGAAGTCAGCGAGACCACGAACCCACCGGGAGGAACAAACAACTCCAGATGCACCACCTTTAAGAGCTGTAACACTCACTGCGAAGGTCTGCATCTTCACTCCTGAAGTCAGCAAGACCATAAAACCACTGGAAGGAAGAAACTCCAGGCACATCTGAACATCTGAAGGAACAAATTCTGGACACACCATCTTTAAGAAATGTAACACTCACCACAAGGGTCCACAGCTTCATTCTTGAAGTCAGCGAGACCAAGAACCCACCGGAAGGAACCAATTCCGGACACAAAAGGATAGCAAAGGGAAAAGGGGCAGAAGTCAAAGTCTGAGGCCGGGTGCAGTGGCTCATGCCTGTAATCCCAGCATTTTGGAAGGCCAAGGCAGATGGATCACCTGAGGTCTGGAGTTCCAGACTAGCCTAGCCAACATGGTGAAACCCCATCTCTACTAAAAATACAAAAATTAGCCAGGTGTGGAGGCGGGCACCTATAATCCCAGCTACTAGGGAGGCTGAGGCAGGAGAATCGCTTGAACCTAGGAGGTGGAGGTTGCAGTGAACCGAGATTGCGCCACTGCACTCCAGCCTGGGTGACAAGAGCAAGACTCTGTCTCAAAAAAACAAAACAAAACAAACAACAAAAAGAAGGCAAAGTCTGGAGGAAAGGAGGTGCAAACTTCCAAGAGTCCTCTCCTAGCAGAGTCACACATGACACACATAATACCTCCAGCAGGAATTTAAAAGTGTAATATGTTGCTAATCAGGGAAGCTAGTTAAGAGACTCAGCACCCACAGTTTTTATTAGGAACTGGCCACATCAGCACTCTCTGCCTGGCACCCAAATTCCAGATTTCCAGAAGGAAAGTGATGTTCACTATAAACCATATTGTTTGCACAAGCAGTTTAGGTACAGTCAAGCACCCTGATCAGTTAGGTTGGTGGGAACTCTCCCAAAATCCAAGTTCTCAAATGCCAGCCAGAGGCCAACCCTGCTAGCAGGCCTTTCTGAGGACACCAGCCTCAGGCCTGCTGCAATTTCTCTTTTCTGCCCAAAGGGTATCCTGAAAATTTTGGTATGTTGTGCTTTCATTTTAATTGTGTTCAAAATACTTTCTAACTTCTCTTTTGAGCTATTCCTTAATCCATGGGTTATACAGATTCAAAGTATTTGAGGATTTTTCCAGAGATCTTTTTGTATTAATTTTTAACTTAATTCTCTTTTTTTCTCTCTTTTTTTCTTATGACTCAGATCACAGAAAATTTTCTAATTCTATTGTGGTCAGAGAGCAGATTTTATATGACTTGAATCCTTTTAAATGTACTGAGTTTTGTTTTGTTCTGTGAAAGGGCTATATATGCAAAGTCGCCCCCAAATGCCAAAGAAACCAAGAAACCAAAGGAGGCGGCAGACATTTAGTTTTTCAAGAAAGGATGTTTTATTGGGGGAATTTACAAACAGAGGCATGGTCTTGGGCAGCCACAAGACAAGCGTATGTGTGCTCCAGCAAGACAATAAAAGGCAACCCTCTAGAACAGGCAAGAATGCTATATGCATCATAGCCTATAATTTGTGTGATAGCTTCAAGGTTGATGTGTTCTTACACCAGGGACAGTAAATAAAGTACAGTACTGGGGCTACTCAGAAGTCAACATGGTGGATTAGCATCCAAGATGAAGTCACTTTTGTCTCCACGTGTTTATGACCCAGAATATGGTTTTCCTCAGTAAATGTTCCTTATGTACTTGAGAATAATGTGTACGCTGCTGTTGTTGGCTGAACATTGTATAAGTGCCAATGAAGTTGGTTGATTATGTTGTTCAAGTCTGCTATATCCTTACTTTCTTTTTTTTTTTTTGAGATGGAGTCTCACCCTGTTGCCCAGGCTGGAGTGCAGTGGCACGATCTCGGCTCACTGCAAGCTCCGCCTCCTGGGTTCACACCATTCTTCTGCCTCAGCCTCCCAAGTAGCTGGGACTACAGGCGCCCACCACCACGCCCAGCTAATTTTTTTTTTTTTTTGTATTTTTAGTAGAGACAGGGTTTCACCATTTTAGCCAGGGTGGTCTCGATCTCCTGACCTCGTGATCCGCCCACTTCATCCTCCCAAAGTGCTGGGATTACAGGCATAAGCCACCACACCCGGCCTATATCCTTACTTTCTATGTACTTCTATAGACTACTGAAATTTCTAGAAGGAAAGATGTTCACCATATCTACTGTGGTTTTGTCATTTATGGATTTGTCTGTTTTTCTTGAAGCTATATCAGTTTTTGCTACATATATTTTGAAACTCTGTTATTAAGAGCATAAAAGAACACAGCTAGAAGTCTTACACTACCCAGTTCCAAGACTTATTTTTAAGCTAGTGTGGTACTAGCATTAAAAATATTGATACATAGATCAAAAAATAGAGTCCAGAAATATGCCCACATATATATGGTCAACTGATTTTCCACCAAGATGTCAAAGCAATTCATTGAGGAAAAAATAATATTTTCTAAATGATGCTGGAATAACTATATAGCCACATATAGAAAAAAAAAATGAGCTCATTCCCACCACACATCACAAACAAAATTAATTTGAGATGGATGACAGACCTAAATGTAAGGGCTAAAACTATAAAACTCTGAGATGAGAATACAAGAGAAAATGTTAGCAATTTGGGTTAGGTGAACATTTTTTAAATAGGACACAAAAATCTCAATCTATAAAATTTTAAAAATTGATAAACTGGACTTCATCAAAATTTAAAATGTTGGCTCTTCGAAAGGCATTGCTAGAAAAATAAAAAGGCAAGCCACAAACTAGGAGAGAATACTTACAAAATGTATATATAATAAAGCACTTGTATCCAGAATACTTATAGCTTAATAACTCATTAAAAAGGAGACAACTCAATTTTTACAAAATGATAAAATATTTGACCAGGCACTTCACCAAACAAGATACACAAGTGGCAAAATAAGCATATGTAAAAATGCCCCAAATCACTGGTCTTTACGGAAATGCAAAGTAAAAGCATAAAAAGACCATTACACACCAACTAGAATGTCTAAAATTAAAGACTGATGACATCAAGTGTTGACAAGGATATAGAGTAATTGAAGTCTAAAACATTGCTGATGAGAACGCAAACTGGTAGAGCCACTTAGGAATATAGTTTGGCCATATCTTATAAAGTTAAACATAGACTTACCATATGACCCAGGAAGTCAACTCTGAGGTATTTACCCAAGAGAAATGAAAACCTATGTCCATATAAAAGTGTGTTCTCAAATGTTCATAGCAGTTTTTAAAAAACTATTAGTTCTAAACTGGAAGCAATCCAGACTAGAAAATGGATAAATAAGTTGTGATATACCTTATAATAGACTACTATTCAGCAATAAAAAGGAACAAACTAATGATATATGCAAGAACATGTATGAATCTCAAAAGCATTGTCCAACGTGAAAAAAGCCAGACAGAACTGTCTACTAAGTATATTCTTCCATTTATATGATATTCTAGAAGAGGCAAAAGTATAGCAATAGAAGGCAGACCAGTCTTTGCCATAGAAGGAGGGGACTGATTGAAAGGGGCAGGAGGAAACTTTTTGGGGTGATGGAAATGTTCTCCATCTTGGCTGTGGTGATGATTACATAACTATATTTGTCAAAACTCATCAAATTGTACAGTTAAAATTGGTTAATGTTATATGCAAATTACACCTCATAAAAGCTGACATAAAATATTTTTAAACATTTCAACTGTTAATTTAGAACTTTGTTATAAGTTGTTTTAAATTTTGTAGCTTCTAATATAGATACAAAAAGTATAAAAATCATAAGTGTACAACTCAGTGGTTTATCACAAAGCAAACACCCATTTTAAATACCACCCAGTGAAAAAAAGAGAACACTGTGAACATCCAAGAAGACCACTCATTGCCTCTAACCAAAAGCATTACATAGCCTTGTAGAAATATGCTTTGATATTACCAGGTTTTGAACTTTTACCTAAAGAAAATTGTGTAGTAGAGTTAACCTTATCCAAGAGAGGTTGGACCTTTGCCCTGGGTTCCTGGGAGTTGATCTCTAGCCCTTGGAATATGCTGCCTGATAAGCAAATCTGTTTACCTGGGGACTCTGGGCCAAGCAGTATCAGCTTGACTTCCAGAGGGACTGAAGACTAAAAGTCAGCCACATGTGTGGTGAACCATGTCTGTGTGACTGAGTCTCAATAAAAACTCTGAACACCGAGGCTTGGATGAGCTCCCCTGGTTGGCAACACTGCACCTGTATTGTCATACGACATTGCTGGGAGAAGTCAGTTTTGTCCACAATGCCACTGGGAGAGGACAACTGAAAGCTCCATGCATGGAACCCTCCTGGACTGTGCCCCTGCACCTTTTCCATTAGCTGATTTTAATTTGTATCCTTTCATTGTAATAAACTATAACTGCAAGTATAACAGTTTCACAGAGTTCTGTGAGCCCTTCTAGCAAATTATCAAACCTGAGGGTTGTCTTAGGAACTCCAAACTTGCAGTTGGCATCAGAAGTGTGGGTGTTCTTTTGGGGACCCTGGACTTTGTAGTTGGTGTTAGAAGGGTGGTCTTGAGGACTCCTAAACTCTGCAGAAATCATATGGTATTATTTTGTATATGGCTTCCTTTACTCAGCCTTGTTTCTGAAATTCATTTATATTACAGCTTGTAAGTATATTCACTTTAATTGCTTGTGTAGTAATGTACTGTATGAACTGACTATAATTTACTCACTCTACTGTTGATGGACATTTGGACTTTTTCCAGATTTGTACTACTGCTACTGACAACCCTATAGAGAAAAACAGAGAAATCCATCATCATAGTGTCAGATTTTAAAACATCTGTCTCAACTTATAAGAATGAGCAGACCAAAAAAAGTCAGTAAGAATATAGATTTTTATTATACAATTAACAAATTATATTTGGCATCACTCAATACCTAAAACTCCTCTGGGAGTAATAATAATGAACATTTCTCAAAGCCATACTATATTCTTACACTATTCTATGATGTATAGAAATATACTTTCAGTGAATTTTCATAACAACTCTTCCAATTTTACAGCTAAGAAAACTGAAGCACAGAAAGTCAAGAAATTTGCCCAAAATCCCACAGCTAATAAATGGCAGATCTAGAATTCAGCTCTCAGGAAATCTGATACTAGAGCCAAGTTCTGAATTCCTATGCTATTTTTCAACATCTTCCATTTTCTCTCCCTTCTTGAGTCAATTTTGGTATTTTTCATCTTCATAGAAAATCATCTATTTCATTTGGATCTTAAAATTTATTGGCATGACTTGACTTCAAACTTTGGTATCAAGTACCAGAATTTATATCAGAAATAAAACTATTTTTAGCCCTATATTCCTTTTCCTATATCATGAGCCTTATAAATTCATCCCAGAGGGACCAATACACCAGGATGTTGGACTGAAATTCCATGACAAAAATAATCATCCTCTCATCTGAGACCCATTATTGATCACTATAGGTTTCTGAAAACTTGATGCTTCAAGATTAAGTATCACTAGCATTAATAACAGTAAACATTAATTAAACAGAAAGTAATTTTTCTTTAAAACAGTCTTAAGCATTACTACTACAAAAGTAATGCATACTGGGAGTAAAGTGTTCAAAAAATTTTTTCTTTGAAAAAAAGCCTTTTCCTTCTATGTGATAATTTGACCTATAGTTGAATTTCTACCTTTGTTCCTCCAGGAAATCTAACCTAAGTGGTAAGTTAACTAGGTTACTATTATGCAATATTGTACAGATCTTAAAAATAACCCCTGATTGAACCTGGATTGGGACAAACTATGAATCAACTAGAAATAACCAATAATGACACCACAGCTTTGGCTCTAAGGGCACAGTTAGGTCTGAGTGACCACATTCTAACTTTTGTCATTTAAACAAAGGAGTTAAAGGAGCACATTTGGGTTGTTTTTAGCACCCTGCTCAATGAATTTGGAATACCAATTAACTCTTGATAATAAATTAGTCAGGATTAGTAGTTATTTCAGTCACTTAAAAGTAATCTTTTGCTCCAAGGTGAATCCTCTCTCATTTTATGTTTTTCATGGCATTTATCACAACCGGCACACAGTATCTATTTATTTATTTGCCTGCTGTCTGTCTCTCCGTCTAGAATGTAAGCACCATAAGGGCAAGAGCTTTGCTCTTTCTTATTCACTGCTTCATTATCAGTACTTAAAATAGTAACTGGTACATGGTTGGGTTCAAAAAATAGTTTTTGAATGAAACTCCTACTAAGTTCTAGGTATTATCTGATTGACTAAACGTTATTGGACACCCGCTATACGTCCAGCCCTGGGCTAGTCAGGCATGGAAATAGAATGGTTATTGTCTATGATTTTACAGAGCTAAAAATCATAGGTAAAACTTCAGACAATTTTCTATTGACCAGGACTATTTTCTGTATTAACATATAATTACTTCCCTAAAATCCTACATGATTTACTACATTTAGTAGCACTTTACTAAAAAACTGTTATCTTCAAAATCCTGGCCTCTTACCCAAGAATTACAAACGTTGCAAAACTGCTTCAATCACTTTTAGAAACCACCTCTCCTAGGGAAGTAGGAGGAGCCCACACCACATCTGTGATGTCAGCGAACAGTAGACATTTGAATGTCTCCTAATGAATCCCTACTTCCAAATTTTTCTCAGCTTTCCTTTGGTACTTTCCCACAAGTTTTCTCTTTAATTAAAAGGGTAATTAATTTATTCTCTCTTTTTTTTTAAGTGAGCATTTCTTCTTTATATATGATGTGTTCAGGTAAATAATCAGGCCTTTTGAAGAATCACACACCAGTTTCCTTGATCGTAGTAGCTTTGCAGAATTCTGACATCACTCACAGTCCTGCAGGCACCTTCCAATTCTCCCTCACGGAACACATGGTAGTAACGATGAAACACAGGACTTGGGTCCTGGGATCCTATGGGACCAAATGGCTCAACAGGTTTGCCTTTATCAGGATTTCCCTTAAGGTGCCAGGGAACCAGTACATCTTGAGAATAAAAAGAAGTCCTGTTAACATGAACAGGCAGCTTGGAATTAGAAACTTGCCTTGAATTACATCCTCCTTCCTGAGAGTCATTAATGCGGGGGACAGAAAATGCTGAGTCTCGACTGCCCATGTCAGGCATTTGCTCCACAAGTGACCTCTGCACTGAGGTATCACTGTTCATCTCCTCTTTCTTTCCTTGGCTATTTCTGTTTCCTCTAAGATACTTGGACTTCTGCTTATTATATTCTTGTTCCATTGCCCAGACATAAATGAGTGCCTTCCCACCTGGTCTCAGGAGTCGAACAATTTCTTGGAGAGCTGCCACTCTACGCTCCTAATGAAGAAAAACAAAACACATGATCAACCTGGAAGAGACAGGAAATCAGAAAATAAAACTGACCATAGGACTGTTTTCAATTAGGATGAACAATAAGAAAATCTAACAAAATATCTTATGTAAAACAAAAAGGAAAAAAAGAAGAAAGGGCATTCTGTTCTGTGATTAAGAAAAAAAGTGTTCAGGAAGGAGGAAGTAGAGAAAAGCAAAATTTATTTCTGTTAATCTTCCCTGTGACTTTTCCTTAACTGTCTGGCTAGGATACGTGAAACAACTGATGACTTCTTCTAGGGCTATAAGCGGTAATATGAAGCACTTTGACGTTAATCATTTATATAATGCCTTTACAAAGGAATCGTGTCAACTATACTATGGAGACTTCTACTTATAGCCTTGATGAAGTTGTTGGTATTAATTCTCCCACTGAAAACAACCAGAAAGGCTGGGTGAAATACATAAAACAGCTGCTTAAGGCACTGGAGAGTAACACTGCAGGCAGGCCTTGAAGGGCTGTAATCCCTGAGAGAAGGGAAGTAAGCCAAGGTGAGCTCTAGATTCACTCCAGCTTTTCCCTGAGATTATCTGCAAATTCATAATGTGGGACAACAGAATATGAGCAGAATGCAGAAGTCTTAGTGGCCTGAACAGATAGGGCTCAGAGTACAGGGAGGTCAAAGCAGCTGAGGGACAGAGTCACGGATAAAGGAGAAGCTGCAGGAAAATTATTCTGAAAATCTATATGCAAACACCCTTTGAAGCATTTGCCAGTTTCTAAGCAGCATGTACACAGGGTGAAATTCCAAGAAACTTAGCAGAGTAGCAGCTGGGAAGTTAAAATGCTAAACAAAAATTTTAGCAGCCAATGTTAGAGAGACAGACATTGGAATTTAAGATCTGCCAAGGTGTAATAGCCTTGGAGTACATTCCAGGCTTTCACTTGAGACCCAGAAGGGCTACATTACAGAAGTAGGAACAAAAATAAAATAGATATAAATCATCCCCAATAAAGCATAAAACCAGTTCTCTGCAGAATGAAAGTGATCTGCTTATACTATATCTGCTTGTCCTTAGAAAAATTTAACTTCCTTCAGAGAAAAAGTACCCAAATCTTTTAACATAAAATGCCCAGCATACAATGAAAAATTATGAAGTATGTTAAAAATGAGGACCAAAGGACCGAAAAACAGAGAAAAAAAAAAGACCATAGAAATAAATCCCCAGACAAAGCCTTTTTAATAACTATGGTTAGTATGCTCAAAAAACCAGAGGAAAAGATCAAGAATTTCAGTAATGATAAAATATATTAAGAAGTCGGAAATTCTAGAAAACAAGGTGAATTTAAATTTTTAGCAAATTAGATACATTTACAAAGATAAGTATTAAACTATAGTTCAAGTCGGTATAAGTTACCCAGATTGAAGCACAGAGATGAAAAAGAGGGGAAAATACAGAAAACAGTGTCAATCGAGAATTTAATACCTACTAAAAATATAATTTGTAAGATGAAGGCAACATAAAGAGGTTTCAGATACACACAAGCTGAGAGAATGTGTCACTAAAGAAAACAGCACAGAGAACTCTTCGAGCAAAAGAAACTTACTTCCTCTGAAACTCTGAAGATGCAGGAAAAAAGGAAGAATACCAGAAAGGGTAAATAAAGTGAAGAAATATAAATGAAGGTTGAGAGCTTAAAACAATAAAACAGTAGCATGTAATAATAATGCAATAAAGGGCAGAAGGGGTTAAATGTTATTAATGAAGTCTTACATTGTCAGGAAGGGGTAATCATGCCAATTTAAGGTAGACTATAATGTCAGAGATATATGTTGTCATGTCTAGGGTAACCATTTAAAAAACAATAAAAGAATATCTAGTCAGCAAGCTAACAAAAGAGGAAAAAATGTAATTATAAACTACATTATGGAAATAAGGCTGGCAATGAAAGAGAACTAAGATACATACAATATTTGATAAACAGAAATTAATATTTCCAGTTCCACAGCTCTCTTAGCCTTAGATAATGCCTTCCTTAATTGTCAAAGTAACACACATTGTATTGTACACCCAAGTAGCCCATTCAAAATGGCCAAAAAGCCCAGGAAATAATCTCAGGTTATATGTTAAAATAGGAGGAAGCATCTTCAGCATGACTGATATACAGAGAAGTGAATTAATAGGAGGAAACTTTGTGAGGATTTTTCCAAGTTCGGTTTAAGGAGCTGGGAAATATCGGGAAATTAAGCTAAAAAATAAGACGAGACCATTTTATAAAAATGGTTGAAAAAAGATTATTAAAATAATAATAACTAATATTTTCTGAGTTCTTATTATGTATAAGACACTATAACAAGTACTTTATGTATTGTCTCATTTATCCTGACAGGCCTGTGAGATTGTTTTACAGTTGAGCAACCTAAGTATTCAGAAATCACTAAAAATGTTTGTTCAAGGTCACAAAAGTAAAAAGAATGTCAAATAGTCGAAGCAGTGGTGTCAGGGAAGAAGAGACTGGCACTAGAATGTAAACTGGATTAAAATAGAGATATCCTGGGATCAGTTGAAAAGAACACTGCAGTAGTGAAGGGATGTGGCACAGGTCAGTAGACTCTTTTAATTCCCTTACCTCATTGTGTCCATATAGTTGGATGAGATTTTCCACATAGAATCTTATCTTCTACCCTATATCATCTTTCACAGTGCCATAAAAATGATCTCTATCAGGCATTTATCTCATCAAGGTATTCCCATGTGTTAGACCTTTCAATGACTCTCTAAGTCCAAGTCATAACTATGGCATTCAACCAACAACACATAAATCCAACAAATTATAAATAAATAAATAAATGCTGCCTCCTCCACTAAACTATGAGCTCTATGAAGCAGGGACTGGGTCTTCTCCATCTTGTGCCCAGCTATTTGCTTAATAGCAGTGTGTAACTGATTTTCAATGCCCTTTTTTTTTTTTTTTTTTTGAGGTGGAGTCTCTGTCACCCAGGCTGGAGTACAGTGGGCACGATCTCGGCTCACTGCAACTTCCACCTCCTGGGTTCATGCGATTCTTATGTCTCAGTCTCCTGAGTAGCTGGGATTACAGGCATGCGCCAATCAACCCAGATAACTTTTGTATTTTTAGTAAAGATGGGGTTTTGCTTTGTTGGCCAGTCTGGTCTCAGACTCCTGACCTCAAGTGATCCACTCGCTTTGTCCTTCCAAAGCACTGGGATGACAGGCGTGAGCCACCACAGCTGGCCTCAATGACTTATTTTTATTGTGGTAAAATATATGTAACAAAATTTGCTATTTTAACCATTTTTAAGTGTACAACTGAGTGACATTAAGTACATTCATACTTAATGGTTGTGCAACCATCACTATTATCCATCTCCAGAATTTTTTTCATCATGCCAAACTGAAACTCTGTATCAATTAAATCATAACTCCCATGCCTCCCTCCCACAGCCTCTGGTAACAACTGTTCCACTTTCTGTCTCTATGAATTTAACTATTCTAAGTAGTTCATGTAAGTAGAATGCTATAGTATTTGCCCTTTTGCATCTGGCTTATTTCACTTAGCATAATATCCTCAAGGTTCATCCATGTTGTAGCATGTGTCAGAATTTCCTTCCTACGGCTTAATAATAGTCCCTTATAGGTACATACCATATTTTGTTTATCTATTCATCCATTAATGAACATTTGAGTTGTTTGCACCTTTTGGCTGTTGTGAATAATGCTGCTATGAACGTAGGTGTATAAATATCTGTTCAAGTCTCTGCTTTCAATTCTTTTGGGTATATATCTAGAAGCAGAATTGCTGAATCATGTGGTAATTCTATGTTCAATTTTTTGAGGAACCACTGTACTGTTTTCCACAGTGGCTGATCCATTTTACATTCCCACTAGCAAAGCACAAGAGTTCCAATTTCTCCACATCCTTGCCAACACTTGTTATTTTCTATATTTCTGATAATAGCCATCCTAATGTATGTGAAGTGGTATCTCATTATGGTTTTGATTTGCATTCCCTAATGATTAGTGATGCTGAGTATCTTTTCATGTGCTCATTGGCCATTTGTATATCTTCTTTGGAAAAATGTCTATTTAAGTCCTCTGTCCATTTTTAAATTGTTTTGTTATTGTTGTATTTTTGTTGTTCTTTATATATTGTGGATATTAATTCCTTATCAGATATACAATTTGCAAATATTTTCTCCTATTTTGTGGGCTACCTTTTCACTCTGCAGATAGTGTTGTTTGATGTACAAGTTTTTAATTTTGATGGTCTAATTTATCTAGTTTTTGTTTTGTTGCCTGTGCTTTTAGTATCATATCCAAGAAATCATTGCCAAATACAACGTCATGAAGGTTTTCCTCCTGTTTTCTTCTTAGAATTTTATAGTTTTAGCTCTTCTGTATAAGTCTTTGATCCATTTTGAGGTTTTTCTTTGCATATGGTGTAATGTAAGGATCCAACTTCATTCTTTTCCGTGTGTTCAATGAATTATTTTTTAAATAAATGACAATAGATATGTAGAGAAAGTTGGACATGACAGATTTCTAAGACGATCATATAGAACTTCATACAGGGAAGGGTATCCAACATATATTTGTGATTGCAAAAAATGGATATAGATATATTTGTGTACATTATTGTCTTTTATAACTTGAAAATAAGTTATAGTAATAAGTTATAATACAACAACTGAGTTGTAGCTGAAACAACCAATATGTGCCAAACATTTCTTCCGAATGAAGTGGATTTTTAAATTCGCTGGTATAGCTGCTCCTTTCAAGCCTTTCTCTATTTGCAATCATGCCTCTGAAAGCCACTGAAGCCTAGTGGCTTTTGCTGTAAAGAACCTAATATTGTTTGCTGCAGCCCAGCAGAATCTCTTGGTTACTATTAAAAGTAAAAAGACTAATGACGCAGACAGTTTTCTGATTTGTTTTGATTTGTTTTGAACTCAGTTAAGGTCATAAGGTCTACTGAAACTGCTGGTGACCCATAAGGTGAGCTATAAAGCTATTGCTTAAATCAAGGGAATGACTGCTGACACCCAAGAAAAATAAGTGGTCTTTTGTTCTTTAAAGAAAGAAAGAAAATATTAAATATTAAATTCATTTATTTTAAAACTAAGAACATACTAAGAGTCAACATACTACTACCAGCTAAAAAAGACAGAGTTTTGAAAAAAAAGAATAGGAAAGGAAGAAAAACAGAATGGGAAAGAAGTAACACTCACATGTCAGGGATAAAACTATGGGTTGAGAAAGAAAAGCTGAGAAAGAAATAGAGAAGGGACTCATAGAGTCTGAGGAGAGAGTATACTCAAGAAGCTTGGAGCTGATGATCTCAAATTCTCTTCCAGCTAAAATTCTGTGACTCTGGGTTTGAAGGAAGGCATTTAGAAGTGAATGAGACTTGGGGCAGGAAAGGGGCGAAAGCATGCAGCAATAAAGGGTAGAGTCCCATCAGGCCTCTGTTTAAGTAGAAGATACTTAAACAGTTGCCCATCTTTATTCTGCATGCTCTCTTACAAAGAGGGCAAACTGTGACAAGAAAAGAGAATGGAAAGAACTGAAAAGCTAAAACAGGGTCCAAAATCAGCAAAATTCATGAACTCTTCCTGCTGCTTTAGCTACAAGTTCTTAAGAGAAAGAAAGACCATACTTACTGCTGTTGCAAAATGATGAATAACAGCAATGGAGATGCAGGCATCACAAGACCCACTGCGGACTGGTACTGCCAATGCATCACAGACAAAAGCCTGAAATTGCCTCTCTCTACAAATGTCCACAAGGTTTTGGCTACGATCACAACCAATCTGTAACAGAGAAGGAATTCCATAACATTTTGTTTAAATTTCACATGAAATTAAGAACTATGAACTTATTCCATACCTTAAAGTCATTAGACAGATACCATATTCATTGTGAAATGGTCTGAGACCATGATACTATCGGTTCTTACAGCCAGTATAAAATCAGAATATATAATTGTACAGGGCAGCATTTATTACCTTAACAGATATCAAACAGAACTCCAATTAGTGAAACAAAAAGACTGGAATAAAAATGATAGTGGTGGAAATGGGAGGTCCAAATATACAGCTAATTGATGACCATTCTGAATCTGGATGTTTCTGTAATATCACACATTTAAAACTGGAAAGTATCCCATAAACATAGACAGTCTTTTAGGGGGAGCTGCAAATAAGATGTTCTAAGATATCTCTCATTACCATGTATACTATATTGTGATGTCCCAGGTAGCAGAAGGATAGGCAATTTTTTTTCTGCTTCTTTATACTTTTCAATATGGATTACTTTTACAATCAGAAAATAAAATCCCCCCCAAAAAAAATCAAAATAATTTTTTTTTGAGATGGAGTTTCGCTCTTGTTGCCCAGGCTGGAGTGCAATGGCGTGATCTCAGCTCATGGCAACCTCCACGTCCCGGGTTCAAGCAATTCTCCTGCCTCAGCCTCCTAAGTAGCTAGGATTACAGCCATGAGCCAACACGCCTGGCTAATTTTTAATTTTTATTAGAGATGGGGTTTCTCCATGTTGGTCAGGCTGGTCTCGAACTCCCATCCTCAGGTGATCTGCCCGCCTCAGCCTCCCAAAGTGCTGGGATTACGGGTGTTAGCCAACGCGCCCAGACAATTTTTTTTTATTTTTTAAAGCTACTCTTTTTCTGCTAAATGCCAAAACTTATCAAGAATAAAGTGCTGAATTCAAAATTTATAAAATGATATTTAATTAAGTCTTTTCATATACCCAAACAATCCTACAGGATTGATGGCATGGCGGGCAGCTAGGAGTATGCTTTTCTCTCCCTCAACAGGTGAGACCTAGCATGCCTTATGTATGCATCTGGTTCTGTGAGAAGTTTTTAGGAGCTGGGATTTCCCATCTTCTTTCTCTCTAGTTTTGTTGTTGTAGTTGTTGTACACAGTTTTGCTGCTTAGTTCTAAGAATATCACATATATATGTAATATACAGACACACATACACACACATTTTGTAATGTGCCCACATAAATTGGGGAATAAATGGGAGGGGCTTAAGACTTTTTTATTTTAAGGGTTTTTTTTGTTTGTTTGTTTGTTTTGGTTTTGAGACAGGGTCTCACTCTATTACCTAAGCTCGAGTGCAGTGATGCAATCCCAGCCCACGGCAGCCTCCACCTCCCAGGCCCAGGTGATCCTCTTGCCTCAGCCTTCCAAGTAGCTGGGGGTACAGGTGCGTACCACCATGCCCAGCATTTGTTTTATTTTTTGTAGAGATGGGGTTTCACCATGTTGCCTAGGCTGGCCTCAAACTCCTGGGCTCAAATCATCTGCCCGTCTTGGCCTCCCAAAATGCTGGGATTACAGGCATGAACCACTGCACCAGGCCACAAGAAATGTTAAGTCACTGATAACTATCCCTGGATAATTTTTTCTTAACCAAACTCTATAATACAGAAAAGAATTATATAAGCAGATTTAGTCAAACAGAAGTGGCCACCTAAAGTGTATATTTGCTCATTTAATTTTTTGATATAATGAGCACTGATCCTAGGGTTCCCTCAGCCCTTCTGAGAATAAAGAATATGAATGCTCATATCAAAACATGCTGGGATAACTGGCTAGCCATGTGTAGAAGATTGAAACTGTACACCTTCCTTACATTATATATAAAAATCAACACAAGACTGATTAAATGTAAAACCTAAGACTACAAAAACTCTGGAAGATAACCTAGGAAATACCATTCTGGACATAGGCTCTGGCAAAGATTTCATGACAAAGACAACAAAAACAACTGCCACAAAAACAAAAATTGACAAATGGGACCTAATTAAACTAAAGAGCTTCTGCACGGCAAAAGAAACTATCAACAGAGTGAACAGACAATCTACAGAATGGGAGAAAATATTTGCAAACTATGGATCTGACAAAGGTCTAATATGCAGAATCTATAAGGAACTTAAACAAATTAACATGCAAAAAACAATCGGTCCCATTAAGAAGAGGGCAAAAGACATGAACAGATACTTTTCAAAAGACATACACGTGGCCAACAAGTATATGAAAAAAGCTCAACATCGGTAATCATTAGAGAAATGTAAATCAAAACCACAATGAGATACCATCTCAGACCAGTCAGAATGGCTATTTTTAAAAAGTCAAAAAAATAACACGCTGGTGAGGTTGCAGAGAAAAGAGAATTCTTATACACTGCTAGTGGGAATGGGTTCACCCACTGTGGAAAGCAGCTTGGCAATTTCTCAAAGAACTTAAAAGAGAATTACCATTCGACCCAGCAATTCCATTATTGGGTATATATCCAAAGTAATATAAATTGTTCTACCATAAAGACATATGCACTGATATGTTCACTGCAGCATTATTCACAATAGTAATGACATGGAATCAACCTAGGTGCCCATCAAGAGTAGACTGGGTAAACAAATGTGTTACACACTATGGAATACTATACAACCATAAAAAAGAATGAGATCATGTCACTTGCTGCATGCAACATGGATGGAGCTGGAGGCCATTACCCTAAGCAAACTGATGCTGGTGCCGAAAACCAAATACTGCATGTTTTCACGTATAAGTAAGAGCTAAATACTGAGTACACATGGACACAAAGAAGGGAACAACAGACACTGGGGCCTACTTAAGGGTCAAAGGAGGGGGAGGTGCAGATAAAAAAAACTACCTATCAGGTACTATGCTTACTACCTGGGTGATGAAATAATCTGTACACGGAATCCCTGTGACATACAATTTACCTATATAACAAACCTGCACATGTACCCTTGAACCTAAAATAAAAGTTAAAAAAAAAAATTTAATCTGGCCTTTTTTTAGACCAGCAAGCATATATAGATTTCAGGCAGGCTTTTAAAATTTACATGAGTATGCAGTGAAGAATGTAATACTGTCTCTGATACTAAGTAGTGACATTCAATTTACCAAAAAAAACAGTATTTTTATTAAAAGTTCCTTAAAGTGCTGTTATTAATTCCTTAGAGGAAGAAAAAGATCTTAAAATGAAACATTACATTACAGAGTTTATGTTATAAATGCACAATAAAAGAATGGAAATTAAAAAAAATTCTGAGTTAAATCACATTGCCATACTAGTCATACTTAATGAGTTTGCTCAATTTGTAATTGGTATTAAACAGCTTCTATATTTTATCCTGGAGCTGCTTTAATTTTAAAGTGAAATAAAAGATATCAAGCTAGAGGTAAAGTACAGCTATTTATCTTTAATATATTTTAAGATAAAAAGTACTAAGGGCCTATTAATAACAATAGTGACATGATTCCCAATTAATTGCTCCCTTTACCTGTGTAAGATACATGCCTGGATTATTACTTATTATTTATTTTCATGCATATTCTATGCCATCAGCCAACAGTCACAATATCAAGATGACAATACCACTCAAATAATCTGAACATTATATTTTGGTGCTTGCCTCCTTTTTTGTTACATTTAAATTCAGTTCATAGAATTGGAAGTTTCAAGTATGCCCCAACTCTGAAAGATAGCTATACCTTGCTAAAAGTCAACAGAAAGAAATCCAACCTGCCTATTAAAAAAAAACCTCAGGGATAGGGCTCGATAGTTACTCAAAAGAGGAAAGTTATTACCTGAGAGCCACAGATAAGACAGAACATGGAGAACAACATCCAAACAAAACAAGAGATTTCCCTCTCCTTGCCAGGCTCTTATAGCTATTTGTACACAGCACTCCTTTTCACCAACAAGAAAGAGCAAGGCCAATTTTAGCAATAAAGCATCAGATCTGATGTAGATTCCCCACTGACCAACGACCTGACTCATGCCTGGCTCAGTACTTTCATCTTTTACTTTTTTTGCCTGTCTTCCATATACTATAGTCATACAGTCACTATTTTTTCTCCTCTTCCCTCTTTCCATTTTTAAATTTTTTAAGCCAAGAATAGTAAAGTGTTTGAAAAATCTCCCTAATAATGTTGCATCATGTCAACAGGACAGAAAATGGCTTGATAAAAACCCACATATATTCAAGGACTTGCGTAAAGCTACATATTTCTGTGTGCTGGGTGAAGATCAATGACATTAAAACATATACTGGGCTTAAAATGTATACTTTTTTTTTGGAGACGGGGTCTCACTCTGTCACCCAGGCTGGAGTGCAATGGCACAAACACAGCTCACTGCAGCCTTGGCCTCCTGGACTCAAGTGATCCTCCCACCTCAGCCTCCTGAGTAGCTGGGACTACAGGTGCACGCCATCATGCCTGGCTAATTTTTAAATTTCTTTGCAGAGTCAAGGTCTCACCATGCTGCCCAGGCTGGTCTCGAACTCTTGGTCTCAGGCAGTCTTCCCACCTCGGCCTCTCAAAGTGCTAGGATTACAGGTATGACCCACGGTGCCCAGCCTATACTTTTATATAATTTTTAAAAACCTCAACAAACATTAAATATGTAATTGTGGAAGTACAAGTAAACGTAAAAAAAATTCAACCTGATAAGCAAAGGTGCAAACTGAAACAAGGTTCCATTTTTCTTCTATTAAACTATCAAAAATATTTTAAAACTAAAATATACCATGGCAATGTCAGTATGATAGAACTTCCTCTCATACAAAATACAAATTGGCTCAACCATTTAAAAGAACAATTAGGCAAACCATTTTTTAAGGAAGAAAATAATGTTTATAATTTTTGACCAATAGTTACCTTTCTAAAAATTTATCCTGAGAAAATAATTCAAAATAGGGAAAACACTAACCAGGCTAATAATAACCACCTTTTCCTGAGTACGCATATAGATTAAAGCAGATTCTTTGTAGCACTGCACTTAAGCCACATAACACACTTGGAGTTAGGTACTATTTTCACCACATTGCAGATAAGAAAACTTCCTTTCAAAGAAAATAAGTAATTTGCTCAAAGTTGAAAGTCGTTAAATGGTGAAACAAAAATTTAAAGCCTGGTATTTCTCATTCCAAAATCCACGTTCTTCCTTCTTATCCCATTGACTCTCAATATACGTGTTCATTACAGTATTATTTAGAATACTTCCAAGCAGAACACAACCAAATTTCCAGTAACTTCTGCCTAATGGAATATTAATAAAGTCCAAGTCTTTTCAATAAATGGTGTTAGGGAAACTGAATATTCACATGTAGAAGAATGAAATTAAATGCTTATCTCATACCGTCTACAAAAATCAACTCAAAATGGATGAAAGGCTTAAATGTAAGACCTGAAATTATGAAACTACTAGAAGAAAACATACAAGAAAAGCTCCATGATCTTGGCCTGGGCAATAATTTTTTGGATATGACCCCAAAAACAAAGTTAACTAAAGCAAAAATATACAAATGGGATTAGATCAAACTAAAAAGCTTTAACTTGAGGAAACAATCATCAGAGGGAAGAGACAACCTACAGAATAGGACAAAATATTTGCAAACTATACATCTGATAAGGAATTAATATCCAAAATACATCAACAGGCTGGGCACAGTGGTTCACACCTGTAATCCCAACACTTTGGGAGACAAAGGTGGGTGGATCACTTAAGTCCAGGCCTGGATCACTTGAGACCAGCCTGGGCAACATGGCAAAACCCCATCTCTACAAAAAATACAAAAATTAGCTGGGTGTGGTGGTGCATGCCTATAGTGCCAGCTACTAGAGGCTGAGGTGGGAGGATCAATTGAGCCTGGTCAAGGAGGCTGTAAGCTGTAATCATACCACTGCACTCCAGCCTGGGCAACAGAGCAAGACCTTGTCTCAAAAACAAAACAAAACAAAGCAAAACAAAAACAAAAATATATAAAGAACTCAAAGAACTGTATGGCAAGAAAACAGATAATCTGATTTAAAAATTTATATTTCTTTAAAAAAGACATACAAATGGCCAAGTACATGAAACAATGCTCAATATCACTAACCATCAGGAAAATGCAAATTAAAACAATGAGATTTTACCTCACACTTGTTAGATCTGGCCATTATCAAAGAGACAAAAGATAACAAACAGTGTTGAGGATGTGGGGAAAAGGGAATCCTGGCATACTGTTGGTGGGAATGTAAATTAGGACAGCCACTAGGGAAAACAGTATGGAAGCTTCACAAACATATTAAAAATAGAACTACCATATGATCCAGCAATCCCACTGCTAGGTATATATCCAAAGAAAATGAAATCGGTAGGTCAAAGAGATATCTGCACTCCCATGTTTACTGCAACATTATATACAATAGCCAAGATACAGAATCAATCTAAATATCCATCAATGGATGAATACAGTAAACATGGTATATATACACAATGAATGCTACTTGGCTATAACAAAGAAGAAAATCCTGCCATTCATAACAGTATAGGTAAACCTAGAGGACATTAAGTTAAGTGAAATAAGCCAGACACAGAAGGCAAGTATTGCATGATCTCACTCATACTTGGAATCCAAAAATGCTGACTTCATAGAACTAGAGTAGAACAGTAGCTACCAGGGACTGAGACAGTTGAAGTATGGGAAGCTGGGGAGATGTTGATCAAAAGATACAAAATTTTAGATAGGAGGAATAAATTCCAGAGATCTACTGTACAACATGGTGACTGTAGTTAACAACATGTATTGTATTCTTGAAAAATGCTAGGAGAATGGATGGTAAATGTTCTCCCCACAAAACGGTAACTTTGTGAGGTAATGCATATGTTAATTTGCTAGATTTTGTCAATCCACAATGTATATATACTTTAAAACATCATATCATATACAATAAATACACATAATTTCATCTGTCCTATAAAGACATTTTTAATAACTTTAATTTAAAAATAAAATAGAGAAAAAATACTGTATTATAAAATTCAGAAACATTTTAAGATTATATATCAGAATATAAATGAGATAAATGAGTTATCAAATTATTGCACATTCATTATTATATAAAACATTAACAGGAAAAACTTAGAAGGATATTCATTACAATAAGGTGATAGGATTATGCAAATACCTCTCTTTTCATCAATTTTCTGAATGATAGTTATTTATGTATGTATGTGGGTATTTTTAGACTCAGAGTCTCACTCTGTCACCCAGGCTGAAGTGCAGTGTGCGATTATGGTTCACTGCAGCCCTGAACTCCTGGATAGCTGGGACTACAGGTGTTGGGAACAGGCCCCCCAAAATCTGGCCATAAACTGGCCCCAAAACTGGCCATAAACAAAATCTCTGCAGCACTGTGACATGTTCATGATGGCCATTATGCCCATGCTGGAAGGTTGTGGGTTTACCAGAATGAGGGCAACAAACGCCTGGCCCGCCCAGCACGGAAAACTGCTTAAAGGCGTTCTTAAACCACAAACAATAGCATGAGCAATCTGTGCATTAAGGGCATGGTCCTGCCGCAGATAACTACCAGACCCACCCCTTTATTTCGGCCCATCCCTTCGTTTCCCATAAGGGATACTTTTAGTTAATCCCGTTTCCTATAAGGGACACTTTTAGTTAATCGAATATCTATAGAAACAATGCTAATGACTGGCTTGCTGTTAATAAATACATAGGTAAATCTCTGTTTGGGGCTCTCAGCTCTGAAGGCTGTGAGACCCCTGATTTCCCACTTCACACCTCTATATTTGTGTGTGTGTCTTTAATTCCTCTAGCACCGCTGGGTTAGGGTCTCTCTGACCAAGCTGGTCTCAGCAACAGGCATGCACCACCATGCCTAGCTACTCTTTTTGTTTTTTAGGAGATGTGATCTTGATATGTTGCCCAGGCTGGTCTTGAACTCCTGGCCTCAAGCGATCCTCCCTCATCACTGGGATTATAGTCATAAGCCACTGTACCCTGCTGGTTATATTTTTTGTTTTGTTTTGTTTTTTTGAGACGGAGTCTCACTCTTATTGCCCAGGCTAGAGTGCAATGGTGGGATCTTGGCTCACTGCAACCTCCGCCTCCCAGGCTCAAGTGATTCTCCTGCCTCAGCCTCCCATGTAGCTAGGATTACAGGCATGCGTCACCATGACTGGCTAATTTTGTATTTTCAGTAGAGATGAGGGTTCTCCATGTTGGTCAGGCTGGTCTCGAACTCTCAACCTCAGGTGATCTGTCCACCTCGGCCTCCCAAAGTGCTGGGATTACAGGCATTAGCCACTGTGCCCGGCCTATTATTTTTATTTTTAAAAATATACAACATTTTTAAAACTATTAAGAAAATATGCAACTGTAAGAAAATTAGACTGGTAATATACAGTTTAAAGTGCAGAGAAATAAACAGAGGCAGTAAAGTACATTGAAAAGAGCATACTACAGGTTGAATATCCTTTATTTCAAATGCTTGGGACCAGAAGTGTTTTAGATTTCAGAATTTTTTGGATTTTGGAATATCTGCAGAATACATACTGGTTGAGAGTCCCTAATCCGAAAATCCAAAATCTGAAATCCTCCAATGAACATTTCCTTTGAGCGTCACGTTGCTACTCAAAAAGTTTCACATTTTGTAGCATTCGAGATTTCAAATTTGCGTATTAGGGATGCTCAACCTGTAAACTCCGAATTTGAATTCTGGTTTCAGCAATAACTAGCTGAATAACCTAGGAGAGCTACTTACTATCTCAAAGCCTCTGTTTCCTCATCTAAAAAATAAAGAGAAAAATACCTATTTACCAGGGTTAATATGAGAATCAAATGAAATGATCTATACTAAATATTTAATTAACCATTGAAGTGCTATGCAAATGTTAGTTATTATAACATAAGGAATAAGGAGTACCCTGGATTCTACATAAAAAGAGAAAGCTAGATCCTAAAGGTAATTTTATCCTGCGGTAAGTCCCACCCATTTTGAGGTTGTCACATTCCTTCAAGGCTGCCAGACATAGCACTGTATGTATTTTGGTTTTCATGTAAGAAGCTGAAGGTAAATTCACAGGTTTGCTCCTCACCATTCAACAAACCATTAATTAGTAAGCTTCTACCATGTGCCAAGTACCGTATGCCCGGAAATCAGGCAATGCAGTAAGCTCCTGGGAACAACAGACAGGAAAGAATTATGTACAGACTGCTGCTGATAAACTGAGTGAGTGCACTTATGATTTTCTAATCCTTCCAAATATATTCCCTCTGGAATCAGCTGCAGATTGTGTTCGTTTCCTGTTTATCAAGAAATCATTCTTCTCAATTGCAACATAATAATGTTATCACTATGACTAAATCAGTGTATTTGATTTCGACCTAGTTTCACTGTCACAAATGATACCTGACTAGATAAAACCATGGGTTATCAACAAGAAAGTGCAAAAGCAGAGCCTACTGAGAAACATTTTTGGACGTATCTTTAGATTAAAACACTAGAAAATATCACCTTGTTTTGAACTGTGGTTTGTTGTGATTTTAAGTGACACAATCAAAGATCTATTTCCTCTTCAACATGAACAAACTTAACTCACTAGGCCTTATTCTTTATAAATTAAAATTTAATTGTAAACATGGTAACAATATATGAATATCAATGTCTTATCTTGATGAAAGGCTATTCTTTTATCCGCCTCTTAAGGTACAAACTCTACATTTCCTAAGCGGTAATACAACCAGCCCTCCAAATCTATGAGTTGCACATCCAGGGATTCAAGCAACCCCAGGTCAAAATACTAAAAAAATAAAAATTCCATCTTTACTGAATATGTATAGACTTTTTTCTTGTCATTAGTCCCTAAGCAATACAGTCTAACAACTATTTACACAGCATTTACATTGTATTACATATCATAAGTAATCTATAATTTTAAATATACAGGAGGGTATGTATAGGTTATATGCAAATACTACATAATTTTGTATCAGAGACTTGAACTTCTGCAGATTTTGGTATCCACAGGGTCTTGGAACTAACTCCCCACAGATACCAAGGGACTAATATACTTATTTTGATGTATTCTTTGTACTTCCTCAGTAGAATCCTAGGTGATTGTAACTAGAGGCATTTGAGATGTATGGCCCCACAAAGAACAGCCACTGTTGCTCATGTAGGGGTGATAAAAATGTAATCTCTTAGAAGAATGGTATATCACTTTTCTCTTTTATGCTAAATATTTTATGATCATTAAATATGCATTTTATTAATTATTTGATTTGGCTTCAATTTTATATACCAAGGGACAATTGTAGTAACTTTCTTCATGTAGGTGCACAATATCTAGGATGGAGTAAAAATAAAGATGAGAAGTAATCTGACATACTCCAATAACCCAGGAATGTCGGCTGCTCTCGTTCTTTTTACCTACTCCCTTACTCTCATCCTAAATCCCCTAATCTAGAGAAACGGAAGCTCCAGTCCTCACAGAGCAATGTTAAAAAATGATTACTTACAACAATACACTAAAACAAGAATATCCTACTTCTTAGCACAGCAGAAAAAAAATGGCTCATAGAAAAAAATAGTAACTGAAAACAGACATTCTGGAATCAGACAGAAATGGGTTCAAATTCTGGGTCTAGCATTGTAACCCTGGTCAAGTTTTTAATCTATTTGAGACTTCCTTCCCTCAACAGTAAGATACCAATAAATAGAAAATTTTTTTCTACTATGAATAAAGTTTGGAGTAGAAGATATAGGTTCAAGTTCCAGTTATGTCCCCTAATTATATGACATCAGGAAATTAATATGATCACTGTGAGCCCCAATTTCTTCATTTACAAAAGATGGATGAAAATATCAGCTTTATCTTCTTCATACTTAGGGGGATCCAAGCCAAAAAATGATTTCTATAAAAATCCTTTCTAATCTGTAAAGAGTTTTATAACTATAAGATAGTTTTACTGATAAAATAATATGGTAGAAAGCAAAATCTAAAGGGAGAAAAAAATTATATAATGATGGTGTGCCCATAAATTCCTAGAGGAATAAGAAAGAATAAAAAAAATCATTAATTTTCAATCTGTTGGTTATAACTTTCTGGCAATGATCTAAAAAAACAGGATTATATCATGAGGAAGAAAGATGATGATAACCACTGCAAATTAAGAAAAAGAAAGTCAAAAGCAACATTACTTGCCATATATAACTCCTTATTGATGCCAAGATACTTTCCATTACCACATCCAATATCAGCCACTATTGAACCACTTGGCAAAGCCTTCAAAAACTCCACAATGTGCGGCCAAGGGGTATGTCTTGTGCTGCTGAAGTGCCCAGCAATCTCTTCATAAACTTGATGGACGTACTCTTGCTCCAGCCGTGAGGCTTCTTTATCACTCTCTGGAAATGAGGGGGGAGTCTCTTTCCTCTGGCTATCACAGACCAACGGGTAACCTTAATGAAAAACAAAGCAATACACACCTTTCCTTTTTATCAGAATAACTCATAAGGTATCAAGTTTTCTTAAATGAAAAAAAAAAATCAATGCAAATTTCGTGGGTAGACAGACTCTGATTTATCTGTTAAAAGAAAAAGTTCTTCCCTAATAAGTCTACTGAGGACTGCTTGAGTCTGGGGGGCCAAGGCTGCAGTGAGCCGTGATCGTGCTATTGCACTCCAGCACAGGTGACAGAGCAAGACGGTCTTTAAAAAAAGACAAAAAAATACCTAGTGTTGGTGTGGATAAGAAGAGAAGGGAGCTCTTGCACACTGTTGGTGGGAATGTAAATTAGAATGGTCATTATGAAAAACAGTACAGAGGTTCTTCAAAAACTTAGAAACAGGGGACTACCTGCCTTCGGGCCCCCTCTCACACAGAACCCACTTCAGGTTCAATCCCCTTTCGTATCAAGAGCTGTTCTGTCACTCAATAAAACCCTTCTCTGCCTTGCTCAAAAAAAAAAAAAAATTAAAAATAAGTACTATCTTATAAACCAGTAATCCCAGTATGGGGTATATATCCAAAGAAAATGAAATTAGTATGTCAGAAAGACATCTGCACTCACATGTTTACTGCAACACTATTCACAACAGCCAAGACATGGAATCAAAGTGCCTATCAGTGAATGAATGGAAAAAGAAAATATGGTACATATACACAACAGAATACTATTCAGCCACAAACAGAAGGAAATCTTGCCATTTACAACATGGATAAACTTAGAGGATATTATGTTAAGTGAAATAAGCCAGACAGAGAAGGCAAATACTATACAATCTCGCGCATATATGGAATCTAAAAAAAGCTGATCTCACAGAATAGAGAGTGGTAGAATGGTGGTTACCAGGGGCTGGGGCAGTTGGGGTGGCAGCCGGGGAGATGCTAATGAAAGGATACAAAATTTCAGTTAGATAGAATAAGTCCCAGGGATCTAGTGTAAAACATGTGACTATAGTTAATAATAATATATTGTATTCTTGAAAATCACTATGAGAATAAATTCTTTTTTTTTTTTTTTTGAGACAGAGTCTCACTCTGTTGGCCAGGCTAGAGTGCAGTGGCATGATATCGGCTCACTGCAACCTCCGCCTCCTGGGTTCAAGTGATTCTCCTGCCTCAGCCTCCCGAGTAGCTGGGATTACAGGCGTGTGCCACCACGCCTGGCCAATTTTTGTATTTTTGGTAGAGACAGGTTTCACCATGTTGGCCAGGCTGGTCTCGAACTCCTGACCTCAGATAATCTGCCCACCTTGGCCTCCCAAAGTGCTGGGATTACAGGTGTGAGCCACCGCGCCCAGCCGAGAATAAATTTTTAAGTGTTCTCATCACAAAAAAGTATAAGTATGTGAGGTAATAACACATGTTAATTAGCTCAATTGAGCCATTCCACAATATATACGTATTTTAAAACATCATGTTGTACATGATAAACATTTATAATTTGGGGGGTTTTCTGTTGCTGTTTTTTTGTTTTGAGACAGGGTCTTGCTCTGTCACCCAGGCCGCAGTGCAAGTGGCGCGATCATAGCTCACTGCAGCCTCGAACTCCTAGGCTCACACAATCCTCCCGCCTCAGCTTTCCTAGTAAGTAGGACTACAGGCACACACCACCATGCCTGTCTAAATTTTGATTTTATTTTTTTGCCGACAGGGGGTCTTGCTATGTTGTCCAAGCTGATTTTGAGCTCCTGGCCTCAAGCAATTCTCTTGCCTCAGCCTCCCAAAGTGCTGGGATTACAGGCATGAGCCACTGTGCCAGCCACAATTATTATTCATCTTTAAAAAAAAAAATCTGTAAACTGAATCCCCAATAACAGCTTCTTACATTTAATAAATGCCCACGACAAACATTTGCATAAGAAAACTAGCTTGTCTCTCCAACTACACTTTAAGTTCCTTAGGAACAGGAGCCATGCTTTATTTTTCTATACCATGTAACTCACTATCTGCAATGTTCAATATTCATCAAATAATAAATAAACATTTTAAATTTAACTTTTAAAATTTGATATTTTAAGGCTTCAAGGACACTTTTAGTAAAATAAAAAGCTCTTTTAAGCTTCAGTAACATCAAGATATAAAATATAGAAATTTCAAGTTTTCTAAAAGGATAACATTTTGTAGATATAGTAAGAGTTTTTAATTAAATGTTTTCAAGATTATGACTAAATCCAAAAGCTGTTGGTAGATACCACCCATAATTAAAACCCCCAAGATATAAAAAGGATTTTATTATTACTATCATTACAAAATATTATTTACAAAATGAAAGAGGTGTCTGTTAATTGAGTCAAAGAAATCCAGAACATGATGTACTTGTACAGACGATTCAAAATAGCATCCTCTTGACAAGTTTTTGAGCAGTTTTTATTCCCTTCTGAGTTTTCAAATTGACTAAAACATAAACTATCGCTTATCTCCCTAGAGTTATGTACTATAGAACAATTTGTCATCTCCAACTTCCCTGTTGGATTAATAAGATATAATTTAGAAACTTGACAAACCATTCCCAACAATACCCATTTTTAAACAAGTAATATTTTATTGCCCTTCAATTGTAGCACTCTTAACTGTTACTTCAATAAGTAAAACATTTACTGGGCACCCAACTCAAGTACTAAGTTTGGAAAAAATAAAGATGATAAGATGCAGACCCTGCCTTCAAAGAATGTAAACTCTAATGAGGGTGGTTAAGAAAAGTGCATGAAAGTGCAATACAAGGCAAAATACAGGAAATGCCATTAGAGAGATTCAGAAAAAGCTCTCCTAGGTGTTGACAGGACCTTAAAGGACTTTTATATTAAACTGACTCCATTTTACAGAAGAGATAAGAGTATATACTTACTACAGTTACAAGGTGTTTGCCTCACTTTCCTAAATGTAAATGATGTTCGTAGTCCCCTCTTGCTTAAAGTTAAGTCTCCAACATCACTGGTGATAATTCCACTTTTAAGACTCTCAGATGCTTGAACAGTATCAAATTTTCTGCATGTGATTCTAAAAACAATAGTCAAAAAAATTTACTTAATATTGTATTAATAAAAATATTTCAGGCCTTTAAAAATGTTAAGTGAATAGAGAAAATCTAGAAGAATTTATTACAAATATCTATTGGATTCTCTGAATTGTTAGACATTGTGGAAAAACAAAGAAATAAAGGTATTTAAGGAAATTATCTTCATGACAATAATATTAAAAGAATGTACAACAAATTATTCCATGGGAAAATAAAATAAATATTTAATTAACACCAATTCTAAAAAAAACAAAAAAGAACAGATGATGCCAAGAGGAAACAAATAGATGGTAAATTTAAATTCATTATCAGTAATATATTAAACGTAAAAGTATTAAAAACTCCAATTAAAGAACAAAGATTACTGGACTGGATTTTTAAAAATTAAAAATAACTACATGGTAATTACAAGTCCACAGTTTGGGACTATTACAAATAAAGCTTCTGTGAACATTCTTATACACATCATTTTTGGATATACAGTTTTATTCCTCTTGGGTAAATACCTAGGAGTCAAATTGGTGGGTTTTAACAGGTAATAAGGAGTGAAATTGGTGGGTCATAAGGTAAGAAACTTCTAGTTTTCCAAGGTAGTTGTAAAATGTTACACTCCAACCAGCAATATATGAGAAAGTTTCAGGCTGGTTAACATTCTCACCAACACTTGGTATTTTCTGAGTTTTAAATTTTAGCCATTTTAGTGAGTGGCATGTGGTATGAAATTGTGGTTTTATTATTTATCTAATGACTAATGATGCTATACATCTTTTCATGTGCTTATTAGACACACATAGATCCTTTTTTGATAAAGGATCTGTCCAACCCTTTTGCCCAATTCCTTGTTAGATACAGATAGATAAAGATATAGACGTAAACATAAATAAATAGCAGGTATTTTCTCTCCATGTGTGGCTGCCTTCTCGTTTTCTCAATGGTATCTTTAGATGAGCAGAAGTTTTTAATTTTGATGAGGTCTAATTTATTATTTCTTAATAGTGTGTTATGAAATCTCTCTTTAAAAAAACTTTGGCTACCTCAAGGTCACAAAAACAGTTTTTTATAAAGTTTCTTTTAGACTATTTTACACTTTTTGCTTTCACATTTACATCTATGATCTACCTCAAATGAATTTTTGTGAATGGTATGAGATAGATTCAGGTTCATTTTATTTCCATATGGATATTCAGTTGTTCCAGCACCATCTGATGAAAAATTTCCTTTCCACATTTAATTACATTGGTATCTTTGGCAAAAATCAACTGACCTTTTATGTATGGAGTTATCTCTGGACTGTATGCTGTCCTCCTGATCTATCTGTCTGTCTGTACAACAATACTATTTTGATTATATAGCCATATAGTAAGTCTTAAAAATCAGGCAGAATAAATCCCCTAACATTGTTTCAAGATTGTTTTGACAATCACATTTCCTTATAAATTTTAGAATCGGTTTGTCAATTTTGCCAAAAAAAGAAAAGCCTTCTAGAGTTTTGACTGGAATTACACTGTCTCCATAGATTTGGGGGACAACTGATATATTAACCACATTAAGTTTCCTAGGGATAGCAATAATTTTTCTAGAATTTTCAGTCTATGTGTGTTGCATATCTTTTAAAAACTTATTCCTAAGACTCAGATCTTCTTGATTTACTCTAGGCAAGGTTATCTCTCTATGGAAGTGGGCTTCATATTCGCAGGGAATGTGCTAATCCTGAAGGATCTCAGCAAATTATATAAAATTATAATTTTTTACTTAAGTTGTTGATACCTCTTTACTATAATAACAGCCAGGTGATCTAGAAAGAGAAACGTCGACCTAAAATGGATTTGATCCTAAAATGAAAAACATAATGTATTTCAATTCTCAACTTTCATTTTGTCATTGCCATATTTCACTCCATCTGTTGTAAGAAACAGAATTCTCAGGCTAATTGCTTTTTAAACAACATCTCAATAAATTAATTCTGAGTACTGGAAAGGAAATATTTATGAGTCTTGATGCTATTTTAAATAGCATTTTTATTTCATCTTCTAAAAATTAATTTCTAAATATTGACCTTGTATGCCACTAAATTCACTTATTAGTTCTGGAACTTGTATTGTAGATTCTCTAGGATTTTCTATATCCACAATAATGTAATCTACAAATAAAGAATTTTACTCCTTCCTTTCAAATATTTATGATTTTTAATTCTTTTTCTTGACTTCTCATACTGGCTAAGATATCCAATATAGCATTAAATAGAAGGAGTATGAGCGGACATCCCTGATTTGTTCAATATCTTTGGAAAAAACGTTCAATAGAATACCGTTAAGTATATGATGTCAGCTGTGGGTTTTTCATAAATACCCTTTAACGCAATGAAGAAGTTCCCTTCTTGTCCTAGTTTGCTGGGCTTTTATCATGAATGGGTACTAAATTTTGTCAAATATACTTTTTGCATCAATCAAGATGATTATGCTTTTCCTCCTTTATTCCTTTAACGTGATGAATTACATTGATTTTTGAAATGCTAAACCAACTCTGAAATACTGGTATAAACTCCGCTAGGTTATATTTTCTTTTTATGTATATTGCAGGATTTGACTTTCTAATGTTCTGTTATGGGTTTTCTCATCTCTGTTATGAGAGATGTTGGTTTGTAATTTTCTTTTATTTAATGTCTTTCACATGTTTTGGTGTCAAGGGTAATTAATGCCAGCCTCATAAAACATAGTAGGAGAATGGCTTTATTATTATTATTATTATTATACTTTAAGTTTTAGGGTACATGTGCACAACGTGCAGGTGGCTCTTTTTAAAAAGCTTGTCCTAAAGGCAATTTTGTAGAGGCAAAAAAAAGCAATCATTGCCCAAATTTACATTACTTTTGTTCTAATAGCTATACATGATTAAAACCATGGTAGTGAACAAAGTCAAGATATTTTAGAGGAATAAGTATCTTGAAGCTCTTGTTAGCAAGCTAATTCCTCTTTTGAAGAGTAAGTCATTCTCTATTATGGTTCTTTTAAATCAATTACTTCACTTGCCTAAAGTTACACTTTAAGCAAAGGCCAAGGAGTTCCTAACTGCTTTTCCAACAATCTCAAATGTTTAAGAACAGGTAATCCATATGTTAAAGTAATGATTTATTTAAACATTGCTAAACATCTTTTTCCCCCTGCACTCAAATTATAATCAAATTGGGACAATATTCAATAAGAATATAAAAACAGTTTTATAGATTTAAATAATAGTTCAATATAATAGAGGAGACATCTCAAGGTAGTAGGAAACAATACAGACTTTAAAAGTTAAGATAAGGAATAAATTATTTCAAGTTTATGTAGTCAGGAAAACTTGATAAATTATGAAGGAAGTAAAAGAGCTATATGTTAACAGATACAGGGCTGGCAAAGGTGTGAAGGTTAGAAGGCACAGCATAAGAGAAAAGGGAGCAACAAATTTAGCCATAATATCATTGGTAAGAGCACAGATTCTGAAACCAGAGTGCCTGGCTCTGCAACTTACTGCTTCGTGACTTTGTACAAGTTACTTAACTTGTTTATGCTCCAATTTCCTTCAAAAATAAGGACAAAACCATGGAACAAACTTCCCACTATGATTGTGTAAATTAAATGAGTTAATATATGTAAAGTTTTTAGAACAATGCCTGGCACAAGGAAAATGCTCCAGAAATAATTTAAAAGGAGCATTCACATAATCTCATGAAATAATGCTTCCTGGGGCCAGTCAGATGGCATAAATAAATGAAACAGGTGAACTTGTTTAGAAATATATTGTTTATCATAGGATTAATCTTCATTTCAAAAAAGCAGAGTGCTCTGTGCCATTTTTCTTGAAACATACATTCTCATTCAGGCTAGCTTTCCATCTCCTACTTTTTTTTTTTTTTGATATGGAGTCTCGCTCTGTCACCCAGGCTGGAGTGCAGTGACGCAATCTTGGCTCACTGCAACCTCCGCCTCCCGGGTTCAAGTGATTCTCCTGCCTCAGCCTCCCGAGTAGCTGGGACTACAGGCACATGCCACTATGCCTGGCTAATTTTTGTATTTTTAGTAGAGACGGGGTTTCACCATATTGGCCAGTCTGGTCTCAGACTCCTGACCTGTGATCCACCCGCCTTGGCCTCCCAAAGTGCTGGGATTACAGGCATGAGCCACCGCACCCGGCCCTGTCTCCTACTTTTAATACAGACACGAGTTCAAGAAATACTCAATTTTCATGTAACTCTAAGATAAAAACAATAGTACAAGCACAGTGTTAAATGACAACTGATGCTCAGCCTTAGATCAGGGAGTAACAGAAAGGGGTAGGAACTGCAGGGAACTGGAGAAGTAGGCCCCCCACCTAAAGAATGCTAGTGACACACAGTTTCAGGTACTGCTGCCAAGCAATACTAAGGTTCAATGTTATCAGATCTTCTCAATTTTCAAGAGAAGCTGAAAATTCAAATTTTTATGTGAAAACTCCTAATTTTTATATGTAGAAAACTGAAAAAAATAAACTGCCACCATGTGGACAACTATTGCATCAGCCAAATAGAAAATACCTGACTGTTAAGTTTACCCCCTATGCTGCCGGTCTTCCACCTTTGATTTAAGGTATGATGGCTAGAATAGTAAATTTGAACTTGAACAAATTAAAGTTAGATTGAGGTATCTGGAATTAAAATTACAGGGCAGTGTTAACTTTTTTCAATCCATGTCCCTCTACAATGCTTTCTAGTGCTTTTGTTTCTTCAGCATAGAAATCAAAAAGTTTTATCAAGGCTTATTTCCTGCTATTTATACATGTTTTAAGTGTATTAAATATGCTTTTCCAATCTATTCTCTTTTCCACCCAAAGATTCTGATAAACATCTCGATGATTGGTGTATCATTTGTTATCTCTCTCTCTCTCTCTCTTTCTTGCCTCTGGTCTCTTTGCCTCCCTCCCTCCCTCTCTCCCCCATTTCCCCATCTCTCTCTCTTCCACACACACACACACACACACACACACACACACACACACACACACACACACAGAGTGGCGTTACAGGCAATGTGTACCAATGGCAGCCTTCAAAAATAATACTGAGGGTTTTTTCCCCTAAAAATACTGTAGAGAATTCTGATTCCAGAGCGAACATTAAAAATAAATATTACCTATAATCTAACTTTCCAGAGACAACTCTATTAACATTTAATAGCATAACATGCTTTCAGTAAGACAATAATGTGATCAAATGTTGTTTTAGGAAAATTAACCTGTACCATTATCAGAATAGATTAAAATATTTTCACAATATATCCATGAAAAGTAATTTCTTATTTTGTATTTGCTGTAGTAATACTATTACTTTTAAGAAGTTTAAACATTAGTGATAGCAAAAATGCTTGAACCCAGAAAAGAAAATGTCATTATTCTCAGAATTCTAAGAAGACCTGAAATTAATGGATCACATCATCATTTTTTTTTATTTTAAGTGCAAATATGTTAATGGCCATGAAAAAAAAATCACATAAATTTAAGCCCCAGTACACAAAATCAGGTCATCATTTTTTAATGGCTCACATTTAGGACAGGTTATAAATTCTTTTACATGTTCATTTCCTTGAGTTTTTATAAAAATATGTCAGCTAAAATCTCTAAGCAGAACAGAATTAATAAGTACAGAACTCAGCAGTATTATGAGGGACAGTATATGTAAATTGCAGCAGTGTAATGGTCTCTCCTCAAAAGGCTAGAGATGTATCCCTAGCAGAAGCACATACTAATTTCTTTAGATTTTGATTAAACCAAACAAACTCAAATTGCAAAACATTCTATAACACAACCGGCCTCCTCAAAAGAGTCAATGTCATTAAGAGCAAAGGAAAGTTGAGAAACTCTTTCAAATAAAAGACTAAACAGAATTGACAAGACTTAAACATAATGTGGGATCACAGACTGAATCCTGGATCAGAAAGAATGCTTAAAGCACTATAACATACAACTAGCAATATTTGAATATGGATT
This sequence comes from Pan paniscus, assembly GCF_029289425.2. NCBI lineage: Eukaryota > Metazoa > Chordata > Mammalia > Primates > Hominidae > Pan > Pan paniscus. Next base: position 108,277,484 of record NC_073258.2, read on the forward strand.
GTATAAGAGTATAATAAGAGTATTTTATCAATGTTGAATTTCCTGAATTTGAGCACTGCACTGTGGTTTTATAGAACAGAGCTTGGCCAACTTTTTCTGTAAGGGGCCAGAGAGTGAATATTTTAGGCACTGAGGGCCACATATAGTCTCTGTCAAATATTCTTCATTGTTTTTTTGTCTTACAACCTTTAAAAATGTAAAAACCATTCTTAGCTCAAGAGCTGTACAAAAACAGCCTGAGAGCTGAATGTGGCCCACTAGCCATAGCTTGCCAATCCCTGACATACACAATGTCCTTGTTCTTAGGAAATACACAATGAAGCATGGAAGAGTAAGCCATGATGTCTATGACTTACTCTAAAATGATTCAGTAAAAATAATAATGATAACATATGTGAGAGAGAAATAAAAAATGTCCCAAATATTCAAAATTAGTAAATGCAGGTGAAAGGTGAAGGGAGTTCACTGTACTATGCTTGCAAGTTTGCTATAAATTAAGAATTTTTTCCAAGTAAAAAGGTAATGTTTAACAAAAACAAAACTAGATAGATGCCCCTAGGAGTTTTGAACCCAGAAGCCTCAATCTGCAGGCACAGGGCATGGTCCCCGTGGCTCAAACACAGAAGAATGAGAAGTCTCATAAAGTAAAAGAATCCTGTCATATTTCAATACATACCCATGGGTCCAAAGGTATCTAGATTCTCCTGTCATCACCAGCAAACTCCGACGAGGCAACATAACTGGCACTGCAATGCCATCTGGGTGCTTAAAATCCATGACAATCTTGAAGCAAAGATAAAAGCATAAAGATCAATCCAAAATTTCATATACTCCAAGGATAAGAATGATTAATAGAGTTTGGCTATTTTTCTAGGCTAACAGAGATTAAAACATAACAGTGCTTGCAGAAAAGCATAGCACAGTGGTTCTCAAACTTTACTGTACATGGGAATCAACTGAATGACAAAAAAAAGGTATTTCATCCACAGAGATTCAGAATCAGTAGGTCTGGAGTAAGGCTCAGAAATCTCCATATCTAATAATCACCCCAAGAAATTATGAAGCAGGTGGTCTCAGGATCACACCGTAGAAAACAGCAGAGTAGAGGTCAAACACAGGGACTTTGGAGCTGAAACACTCATATCCTGGCTCTTCCATTTATGAGCCACGTGACACAGGACAAGCCATTTAACCCCACTCTGCTTCTCAACTCTTACAGTATTTTACATAAATTATATAGACAATTATAAAGGTAATCACAATAACTGGCACACAGTATAATAAATACACAAAAACTAGCTGTTGTTTTTTATTATTCATAGAATATTAATAATTAATAATCTAAGAAGAAATAAATATTAAATGCACCTTTAAAGTAATGTAACCTACTGGGATTAGTGGCTGATTAATAAAGAGACAATCAAAAAAAAAAGGAACATTTTCAGCAACTTTTCCTAAGTTATGCTCAAATATTATTCTGAATAGCAACCTATAATGACAAAATATCCAAGAAAATGCTTGTGCCCTAGGAACCCATCAAAAACCAAAGACTTCAGTCTAAAAATAGCAGCAGCTGACAAATATGAACTTAAAAGGCTTACTATAGGGCTGAAAACTATTCTTTTAAGGGAACAAATCAATCCATTTGAAAAATAGATATGACAACCAACTGTAAGTGGGACGAAAATAATTCAGCATAGTACCTTCCTTAAAGGTAAACCTGCATAGTACCTAGTACAAAGTAAGCATTCAATAAATGGTAGCTACTATTACTATTAATAGTAATATTGGATCAAATGAGATAATACACATGAAAATTCTCTGTAAACTATAAAAAAGTATACAAAGCTAAAGTAGTTTTCTTCCTTTCTAACCTATCCTTCCAATCTAAGTATGGAAAATAAAGTAATGTGATAGAGTTTAATTTCCTAACAGTTATCTGTTCCAGATGTCTACATATAATTTCATATAGTCATACCCTGAAAGCATTCGAAACACCGGAGATTAATTCTGAAGTTTTTAGAGATGAAGTGTATTGATACCTGCAACCTTCTTAAAATGTATACATAAAAGATGGACCAATAAACAGATAAAGGGATGAGAAGATGGTTAGATTATTTGGTAAAGCAAGTATATTAAAATATTAATTGTCGAATCTAGGTAGCAGACATATAAGTATTTACTGTACAATTCTTCAACTTTTCTGTATGAAAATATTCATAATTGGCTGAGCGTGGTGGCTCATGCCTGTAATCCCAGCACTTTGGGAGGCCGAGGTGGGCAGACCACTTGAGGTCAGGAGTTTGAGACCAGCCTGGCCAACATGGAGAAACCCTGTCTCTACTAAAAATACAAAACATTAGCCGGGCATAGTGGTGGGCACCTGTAATCTCAGCTACTCAGGAGGCTGAGGCAGGGGAATTACTTGAACCCAGGAGGCGGAGGTTGCAGGGAGCTGAGTTCACGCCACTGCACTCCAGCCTGGGAAACAGAGCGAGACACCGTCTCACCAAAAAATAAATAAATAAATAAATAAATTCATAATAAATTGTTGGGGGGAAACGGGAAAACCACAGTGGCCTCTTTTTAAACCAATTTATATAGGTTTCAGTTTTGTTAATAGAAGCCAAGGCCCACACCTCGAAAGAATAATGAGCATATTTATTATTAGAGACAATTATCTGTGGCTTAAAGGAAATCCATGCCCAGATATCCAGATGAAAACTGTCATGATGGGAAAATATTCTAGAAGACTAGACTCTAATTTGTTAAACAAATTTTATTAATCATTTAGTGAGATATGAAAGGCTACAAGAGTGAAGAGAGACAAGCTCTATATCCACCTAGAAGTTACACTTTTTGGCTAATATTGAACATGTTTTACAAAGGCACAATACATACGTATTTGTGAAATTCAAACTTATTCCCTCCCATCAACAGACAGTAATGATTTTCAAATAGGAAAATTTCAGCTTAAACAAGTGATTAGAACTCACAAGAGATATATGAACATGATATTAATTTTGAAACACTTGTCCTGGCATATACAAGCCAAGTTTCAAGGAGGAAAAATATACAACCAAATAAGCTAAATGTTTTTCTTTTTCTGTATCAAATTGACCATTCCTCATCTTTTTTTTTTTTTTTCTCAATAGGTTTTTGGGGAACAGGTGGTGTTTGGTTATATGGATAAGTTCTTTAGTGGTGATTTCTGAGATTTTGGTGCACCCATCACCCGAGCAGTGTACACTGTACCCAATGTGTAGTCCTTTACCCCTCACCCCCGCAACTTTTCCCCAAAGTCCCCAAAGTCCAATGTATCATTCTTATGCCTTTGCATCCTCATAGCTTAGCTCCCACTTATGAGTGAGAACATAACAATGTTTGGTTTTCCATTCCTGAGTTATTTCACTTAGAATAATAGTCTCCAGTTCCATCCAGGTTGCTGCGAATGTCATTATTTTGTTCCTTTTTATGGCTGAGTAGTATTCCATTGTCTATATATACCACATTTTCTTTATCCACTCGTTGATTGATGGGCATTTGGGCTGGTTCCATATTTTTGCAAATTGCAAATGGTGCTGCTATAAGCGTGTGTGCAATTATCTTTTTTGTACAATAACTTCTTTTCCTCTGGGTAGATACCTGGGAGTGGGTCTGCTGGATCAAATGGCAGATCTACTTTTAGTTCTTCAAGGAATCTCCACATTGTTTTCCAAAGTGGTTGTACTAGTTTACATTCTGACCAATAGTGTAAAAGTGTTCCCTTTTTTACCACATCCCTGCTAACATCTTTTATTTTTTAAATTTTTTTATTATGGTCATTCTCCCAGGAGTAAGGTGGCATTGCATTGTGGTTTTGATTTGCATTTCCCTGATAATTAGTGATGTTGAGCATTTTTTCACATGCTTGTTGTCCACTTGTATATCGTCTAAGAATTGTCTATTCATGTCCTTAGCCCATTTTTTGATAGGATTGTTTGTTTTTTTCTCACTGATTGAAATTCTTAACTTTATCTTTGAACTTGTGTTAAATGAAGTCTGATGTAACAATGGAGCATGGGCTTAAGCAAGGAGATACACGCAATATGCTTGTCCACAGTTCCTTGAGGCCCATTTGGGTAATGTGTCCACAATGTCCCATGAAAACAGGAAGTGTGAGAGTTCACCGAGACTCAGAGTACACAGTAAGCACTTTATGTCTACCACTGAGTGAGTGAGGGTACACTGACAGCCTAGAGGGTCCTCCAGAACTTGCTTCAAATGTAGAAAGAAGACAATGGTGTTCTAAGAAACACAAGCAATCAAGTGTTAAATTAAATTTAGCCTAAAGTTAGTTGCCTCCTTATAAGTTCAGCCTAAAGGTTCTTCATACATAGTGAACTGTAATCTAACTGGATGTCTAAACAGACTGCTACCTACTATTTTACCAATCACTGAGTTTCACACAATAAAGGTGGCCATCTGTTCAAACCATGTCCACATAAGGCAAACGCCAAGCTGTAACTAATCCAGGTGTTTCTGTACCTCGCTTCTGTTTTCTATATGTCACTTTACTTTTTCTGTCCATAAATTCTCTCCAACCACTCGGTAGCACTGGAGTCTCTCTGAACCTATTCTGGTTCAGGGCATTGCCTGATTTATCAATCATTCATTGCATAATTAAACTCAATTAAATTTAACTTGTCTAAAGTAACACAAGGAACCCCACCATCATATCCTTTCTTATTCATGTTACTTCCCTGTGTTAGCCAACTGCTTAACAGTGAAAATGATGATGTAGAAGAATACGGAATGACAGGACAACCTGAAGGCTGAAAGAAAGAGCTCAGAGTAGTGGATTAATGCAATAAGCCAAAAATGGAAGTTGATCACTTATTGTGATATAATAGTATAAACAAAGGTCTAAAACCAGAGGAAGCACCAACTCCCCCCAGTCCCATTTTTCTCCACTGAACACTGCATGACTTGAGGGTGAGGTGGATCATCTTGAATGTGGGGATTGTCTCACTGCTGAGGGAACCCTGAATGAAAGGTTCCAGCAGTGTTATAAACTCAGCGGTAAGGGGAAGGGTGAGTGGGAAAGACTAGGAATTGAAAAGTAGCTAGTACCAAGTCAGAGTAAGGAAAATGTCTTTGAGGTTTCCAACTCCCTCCTCCACAAAAAGGCCTAGGCAGAGGTGCCTGAAGAGGACGTCAGCCAAAGACCTCAGATAGAGTTTGAGGAATGAAGGTGTCTAGGCTAGGAATGCAAATAGGCATAAGAGCATAACCAGCCAGGGAGGTTTGACCCCTTCATTACAACTCCACTTAGACTGTAATGCACTGGCTGTGCATCAAGTCTACTATGAGGAGGGCAGCTTTTTCCCCCATGAGGCCACCAGGTAAAGCCGTTGTCATCACCTATGGTGAGGCCTGAAAAATCACATAGGGTTTCAGCCTGGAGCCAGACTCCTGAAAATTTATAATTCCATTTCCTTCCAGTCCTTCTAGAAGACAGACAATGTTAGCAGAAGGTGCACAAATCAAGAAGTGAAACAAAAATGGTTATTGTTGGGTTAGTTTTGTGCAGTGTTTCCACTATTCTGGTAAAAATGATCACAAATGAATGTACAAGTACAAAATACAAATTGTTTAAGTTTGGTGATTCCCAATAGCAAAGACATGGAATCAATGTAAATGCCCATCAGTGATAGACTAGAACAAGAACATGTGGTACATATACACCATGGAATACTATGCAGCCATAAAAAGGAATGAGATCATGTCCTTTGCAGGGACACAGATGGAGTTGGAAGCCACTATCTTCAGCAAACTAGCACAGGAACAGAAAACCAAATACCACATGTTCTCACTTATAAGTGGTACCTGAATGATGAGAACACATGGACACATTGAGGGGGAACATCACACACTGGGGCCTGTTGGAGGGGGTGGTGGGGAAAGGGAGAGCATCAGGAAGTATAGCTAACAGATGCTGGGCTTAATATCTAGGTGATGGGATGATCTGTGCAGCAAACCACCATGGAACATGTTTATCTATGTAACAAACCTGCACATGTACCCCTGAACTTAAAATAAAAGTTGAAGACCAAAAAAAAAAAAGTTTGGTGATTCCATATGAGTTACATGTTCTTACATTTGCATTTAAAACTAGTGTCACACAATATGAAGACAAATGGTAAAATTCATGCCAATAAATCAAAATTTAGATTTCTTTACACTGATAAAGAAATCTATTTGGCACTTTACACTGATAAAGAAATTTCTATTTGGCACTAAATAGAAAATAAAAACCACTTTGACAAGAAGAGAAAGACCACAGAAGGAAAAGCTTTATACTTTAGTGCCTTTCTGGTCCATCTTCCTATGTTTTGAATAAGGAGTCTATACTTTCATTTGGAATTGGGCCCCACAATTTAGATAGCCGGCCTTGGAAGTTCTGCATTTTTTTTTTAATGTCGTCAATCTATTTTATGACTACAAGACACAAAAACACAATTTCTTCATATGCTTACAAAGCCCCCATCTTGATCAGATAAATATTCGCTCCTATTTTATTACAGATTTTCTGTTTTTTTTTACACATTTTATCCTTTATATCTCTGAAACTTATTTTGGCATATAATTTGACAGTACAGTTTTTTTAAATTTAGATATAATTTTACTTATAAAATTAAATGTAGACTTCCTATGAAAATTACATTTTTCCTACAACATTCCATCATCAAAATAAAGTATTTTCAGTATCATCATATTTAAACTATCTGTACTTTAACTAAATGCTTGTTAAAAGACCACAAAATAAAAAGACTTTTAAAAAATGTTCAATCAATAAAGTTCCCCTGAAACTGCTGAATCATTCTGTTATGTGAAAATTTTGCTCCACAGGAGCTTTTTCCAATTATTCTTTTTGTTTTTACCTATTTTCTGAGATGGCAGAGTCAATAAAGATCAAGTGCCCAGCAAGCTTATAGGGCATGACTGAGGATAATGTTCAGTCCTAAGCAAACAAAACCCTTAGACATTCTCATCTTATACAACTTTCACACATCCAAAATACAAGAGAACAAAAATGCCAGACACAGTTATCAATCTATCAACGAAGAAAAGTTAACATTCATAACAGAAAAGCACATGAAGGAATAAACAGATCTCCACGTTGGCTAAATAGGATAAATAAGAATATACTGCTACTGGGAACACTTCTGAGAAAGAAGACAAATTTAATCCTGATCCTTAATGGTTAGAAAGAGGCCGAGATGATTAACCTTTTTAGAGAAATCCCTAAAGAATAGCTGGACAAGTGACAATATGATGTGAAAAACGATGTGTGATTCATAGAGAATGATAAAAGCTAAGAGGGCAGAACTTACTATATTTAACTAGAGAAAATATTTCATAGCTGAAAGTTCACCTGTTTCCCACAGTCTACCAAACAGAAATATTCTATAGTTGTGCTAACAATTTCATTTGACCCAAATGAAGTAAGAGTTTCCTTTTTATTTTAAACAGCAAAGAGGAAATTCCACAAAAAGTGATACCCCCAGAAGTACACTTTGCTAAGCTGAAAAGTAACTGGAAGAAAAGCTTGCTGGTATTTTCCAGGGCAGAGGAATTGACAGTAATTTTGCCCTGGAGACACCTTGGAGACTAACGGCTGATGCTAGTGACCTTTAAACCTTCTACCTATGCCATATGGCCTCCTCCTTTAGAATAGGTTAAAATCAAGGCCCACTGGCTAGGTGTGGTGGCTCACGCCTGTAATCCCAGCACTTTGGGAGGCCGAGGTGGGCAGATTACTTGAGGTCAGGAGTTCAAGACCAGCCTGGCCAACATGGTGAAACCCCGTCTCTACTAAAAATACAAAAAATGGCCGGCGTGGTGGTGGGCGCCTGTAGTCCCAGCTACTTGGGAGGCTGAGGCAAGAGAATCGCTTGAACCCAGGAAGTGGAAGTTGCAGTGAGCCAAGATCTCACCGTTGCACTCCAGCCTGGGCAACAGAGCGAGACTCCACCAAAAAAAAAACAAAAACAAAAACAAATCAAGGCCCACCACAAACCTGTTTCCCTACCCTGATTCCTACTGGTAAGGGATGTTTAAAAAACAAAACAACAACAAAAAGCAAAAACAGAAAACAACCCCCACACACAGGAAACTTAAATCCATTGGCTAAATGTCTTGAAAGTTAGAATCCCCAAATTACAAAGTCTTATGAAGCTCGAAGGAAAAGTGGCAATGTCACCAACACATCCTGTAATCAACATACAGGACCTCCCATTTGAAAGTGACTAAAAGAAAACAAGTTCTATTCCCTTGTTCTGCAGCCAGCAGCAATTTCATAAAGTACAAGCCTCAATAATCTGGTCATGAAAGGAGAAAAACTGCACACATGAGCACAGGATGGTGTCCTATGGCATCAAAGAGTGGGCGATGAAGTGTTACGGGCAGCAGCTAAATACCACTGTGGGTCCAAAGGCACTTATTTCTCATTGCTACTGAGAGAAAATGAGAGGCAGAACATCGTTTGATGCTTCTGGTGTAGAAGCTTTCCTAGTTGATCAGGTACCATGCACACATTTAGGGTATATACATCTGGGAATGTGCCTGCAGTACTGCATATGTGAAATAGGCAAAATTAGATCCAGCAAAAAGTTAAAAAGAAAACACCACAAAAAAATCTATTGTATAGCAAAAGTTGGCAAATTCCACCTTTCAAATACAACCCTGACTTCCAAAGCTAGGCCTCAGCTGCTGAACAAATAGATTCTGCCCTCTCTTACTCTTCACCCCCAAATACAGATGGCTTTGAACTGTTTTGTCTAGCTAAGCTCAAGTGTAATGTAAAATAAAAATAAAAGGCATCTTTCTGGATAACGGTCTAGACACACTGTCAAATGGCACAATAGAGAACAAAATATATGTTGCATAACTGGAAAATCAGCCAAAAAAGAAAATGCTAAATTGGAGACACTTTAGCCACCACTGCACATTCAATATTATAAATGCTCAGCTTAAATGCCTAACAGATAATATATTATGTTGATGTGTTTACACTGAGACCACTTGCTTTGAGCTCTCACTTATATACCATGGCTTCATTTATTTGCTTCATTTGTTTGCAGGAACTATGAAGTGAAATCCACCAACATTCAAAAATGGGCTCACAAACCACTTCGATAAAATTAAGTTTTACTTTACATATGAAAAGGTTATAGGGGTGGCGGCGCCGCAGCCATGGAGGGAGGCCGCGGCGGCGGCGGCGGCTCGGGTGGCTGCGCTGGGAGGCGGCGATGAGAGGCTCGCACACCTCCAGCCCGGCCCCGGCCCCCCGGGACGGAGAGCCAAGCAGCCCCGGCTCTGGGCTACGGACTATGGGCGAATAGCTCTGACCACCCAGCGAAGCATGCCGCCTGCCTTGGCCTCCCAAAGTGCCGAGATTGCAGCCTCTGCCGGGCCGCCACCCCGTCTGGGAAGTGAGGAGCGTCTCTGCCTGGCCGCCCATCATCTGGGACGTGAGGAGCCCCTCTGCCTGCCTACCCAGTCTGGAAAGTGAGGAGCGTCTCTGCCCGGCCGCCATCCCATCTAGGAAGTGAGGAGCGCCTCTTCCCGGCCACCATCCCATCTAGGAAGTGAGGAGCGTCTCTGCCCAGCCGCCCATCGTCTGAGATGTGGGGAGCGCCTCTGCCCCGCCGCCCCATCTGGGAAGTGAGGAGCGCCTCTACCCGGCCGCGACCCCGTCTGGGAGGTGAGGAGCGTCTCTGCCCAGCCGCCCCGTCTGAGAAGTGAGGAGACCCTCCGCCTGGCAACCACCCCATATGAGAAGTGAGGAGCCCCTCCGCCCGGCAGCCACCCCGTCTGGGAAGTGAGGAGCGTCTCTGCCCGGCAGCCACCCCATCCAGGAGGGAGGTGGGGGTCAGCCCCCACCAGGCCAGCCGCCCCATCCGGGAGGGAGGTGGGGGGTCAGCCCCCCGCCCGGCCAGCCGCCCCGTCCGGGAGGGAGGTGGGGGGGTCAGCCCCCCACCCGGCCAGCCGCCCCGTCCGGGAGGGAGGTGGGGGGGTCAGCCCCCCGCCTGGCCAGCCACCCCGTCTGGGAGGGAGGTGGGGGGAGTCAGCCCCCTGCCTGGCCAGCCGCCCCGTCTGGGAGGTGAGGGGCGCCTCTGCCTGGCCGCCCCTACTGGGAAGTGAGGAGCCCCTCTGCCCAGCCAGCTGCCCTGTCCAGGAAGGAGGTGGGGGGGTTCAGCCCCCCGCCCGGCCAGCCACCCCATCCGGGAGGGAGGTGGGGGGGTCAGCCCCCTGCCAGGCCAGCCGCCCCGACCTGAAGGGAGGTGGGGGGGTCAGCCCCCCGCCCGGCCAGCCGCCCCGTCCGGGAGGTGAGGGGCGCCTCTGCCCAGCCGCCCCTACTGGGAAGTGAGGAGCCCCTCTGCCCGGCCAGCCGCCCCATCCGGGAGGGAGGTGGGGGGGTCAGCCCCCCGCCCGGCCAGCCGCCCCGTCCGGGAGGTGAGGGGCGCCTCTGCCCGGCCGCCCCTACTGGGAAGTGAGGAGCCCCTCTGCCCGGCCAGCCGCCCCGTCCGGGAAGGAGGTGGGGGGGTCAGCCCCCCGCCCGGCCAGCCGCCCCATCCAGGAGGGAGGTGGGGGGGTCAGCCCCCCGCCCGGCCGGCCGCCCCATCCGGGAGGGAGGTGGGGGGGGTCAGCCCCCCGCCCGGCCAGCCGCCCCATCCAGGAGGGAGGTGGGGGGGTCAGCCCCCCGCCAGGCCAGCCGCCCCATCCGGGAGGGAGGTGGGGGGGGTCAGCCCCCCGCCCGGCCAGCCGCCCCGTCTGGGAGGTGAGGGGCGCCTCTGCCTGGCCGCCCCTACTGGGAAGTGAGGAGCCCCTCTGCCCGGCCAGCCGCCCCGTCCGGGAGGGAGGTGGGGGGGTCAGCCCCCCTGCCCGGCCAGCCGCCCCGTCCGGGAGGTGAGGGGCGCCTCTGCCCGGCCGTCCCTACTGGGAAGTGAGGAGCCCCTCTGCCCGGCCAGCCGCCCGGTCCGGGAAGGAGGTGGGGGGGTCAGCCCCCCGCCCGGCCAGCCGCCCCATCCGGGAGGTGAGGGGCGCCTCTGCCCGGCCGCCCCTACTGGGAAGTGAGGAGCCCCTCTGCCTGGCCAGCCGCCCCGTCTGGGAGGGAGGTGGGGGGTCAGCCCCCCGCCCGGCCAGCCGCCCGGTCCGGGAGATGAGGGGCGCCTCTGCCCGGCCGCCCCTACTGGGAAGTGAGGAGCCCCTCTGCCCGGCCACCGCCCCATCTGGGAGGTGTACCCGGCAGCTCATTGGGAATGGGCCATGATGACAATGGCGGTTTTGTGGAATAGAAGTGGGGGAAAGGCGGGGAAGGGATTGAGAGATCGGATGGTTGCCATGTCTGTGTAGAGGGAGGTAGACACGGGAGACTTTTCATTTTGTTCTGTACTGGGAAAAATTCTTCTGCCTTGTGATCCTGTTGATTGGTGACCTTACCCCCAACTCTGTGCTCTCTGAAACATGTGCTGTGTCCACTCAGGGTTAAATGGATTAAGGGTGGTGCAAGATGTGCTTTGTTATACAGATGCTTGAAGGCAGCATGCTCGTTAAGAGTCATCACCACTCCCTAATCTCAAATACCCAGGGACACAAACACTACGGAAGGCCGCAGGGTCCTCTGCATAGGAAAACCAGAGACCTTTGTTCACTTGTTTATCTGCTGACCCTCCCTCCACTATTGTCCTATGACCCTGCCAAATCCCCCTCTGTGAGAAACACCCAAGAATGATCAATAAAAATAAATAAATTAATAAAAAAAAGAAAAAAAAAAAAAAAGAAAAGGTTATAGAAGAAATAAAATATTTTAGCTTAAAAAAATTTTAAATTGTATCTTTGTTTACTTGTTACAGTCTGTCTAGTACATTATATTCAACAAATATTTTTGAATGAATGAATGAATGAATCATAAATAATGTATTTTTACAAATAGGGTGGTGTATATTTTATATTTGGACAGAAGACTTCCTAAATTCCATTTGTTTATTTTCTGGGCTTTCCTCCTTAAGCAAAGTAAACCATCAGATTCACAAAGAACCAAAATGAGACAGCTAGGGTAATAAGAACAACAGTCATGGGTGTATCTATTCCTGAGGCCCTAGATTGCTCCCCATGAGGAAAAGTTCACTTAATATAGCATCTACCACAGTCTCTAGCACAGAATAGTTAGCTGTTGGCGGTAATGATCATGGCAATGGTAGTGCTGATGGTCAAAGGAGTAGAAGCCATAGTAGCTACTATTCATATTACTAACTGTGTATCAACTCCTGATGACAATTAAAATGCAAGTATTACATGTCAACTTCAATTTAAGACAGAAAGCACCGAAATTGTCTCCATGGTCAATTAAAAGTTACTAATAGGGATAAGCTAAAACCCAAGTCCCCCAACTAGTCCAGTGTTTAATTCAGCCCTGGTACAAACATCCCAGGATCTGAAACCAATACACATATTGGTTTAACTTCTTCAGTTTCTAGTATTGCACTGGAATATTTAATTGAATGATGATTAGAACTACCATTGGGGGCCTATATTAATTTCTATTTATTCTTTGTCTTAAAGAACAAATCTAAAATCCCACTGCCCTTGGAGTTGATACTACACAGCTTTAGCATTTCAGCATTTTCTAATTCAATGGTATAAAATCTAGCTAAATAACAAAAGCACCTGTGAGCTTTCTATAAATGTAGAAAGCCAGCCTCCATATCAGACATTCTGAATCAGAATAAGACACAGTACCTGCTCTGGAAAAAGATAGCCTAGTAGGGGAAACAGAAAAAATCACAGGGACCTCAAATATTCAAATATCAGAAATAGGCTATAAAACAAAGATGCTTACCATGTTTAAAGATATAAATGCTAAGCTTGAACATTTCAGCAGGGAACAGAAATGATAAAAAAGAGACCCTGTAGATATAAAGAAAAACCAGACATTCTAAAACAGAAAAATGCTGTAACTGAAATTGGGATATCAATGAATGAGCTTAACAGCATATTAACACAGCAAAATAAAGAATTAGTGACAGAAGAAACTATTTAGAGTAAAGCATGGAGAGACAAAAGATAGAAAACACAGAAGACAGGATAAGTAAAATAAAAAATGTAGAAAAAAGGTAAATGAAGAAAGAATGGGGCAGGGGCAAAATCTACAGAGGCAATTACTAAGCATTTTCCAAAATTGATGGAAAAACTCAATCTACAGATTCAAGAAACCTGGTAATTCCCAAGCAGAATAAACAAGCCAATCAAAATAAGCAGAATAAGCAGGATCATTAAAAAAAAAACAAAAGATAAAAGAAAAAAATCTTAAAAGAACCTAGAGAAATAAACAAAAGTCACCCTCAAATGTAACAAGAGCAATAACATAAGCCACAAAAAAGTAGATGAAATCTTTAGTGCATGAGGAAAAATTAGTGCATGAGGAAGCTTGTGGGAATGATGGATATGTTCATTATCTTGAGTGTGGTGAAGGTTTCATGAGCTTTTTATTAAGTATGTGCAGTGCTTGGGACGTCAGTTATATCTCCACAAAGCAGTTTTTAACAGAAAACATGGGATGCAATAAAGCAGTACTTAAAAGCAAAATTTATAATCATTGAAATACATTTCAAGAATATTTGACACCAGCCAGGTGCAATGGTTCATGCCTGTAATCCCAGCACCTTGGGATGCCAAGGTAGGGCAGACTGCTTGAGCCCAGGAATTCAAGACCAGCTTGGGCAACATGGCAAAACCCCGTTTCTACAAAAAATACAAAAATTAGCTGGGCATGGTAGCTCGCGCCTGCAGTACCTGCTACTAGGATGGCTAAGGTGGGAGAGTTGCTTCAGACTGGGAGGTCGAGGCTGCAGTGAGCCATGAGTGTGCCACTGCACTCCAGCCTGGGCAACAGAGCAAGATCCTGTCTCAAAAAAAAAAAAAAAAGAAAAGGAATATTTGCCATGTTCTGAATGTTCTAATGACAGTGGGGTCATTAACCAGAGCAGGAAACCCAGAAAGAGCAAAGATTTTGTTCCGTATGGGAGAATGACAGTGGACGGTGAATCGCTGAAAACAAAGACGATGAGCTTTGATTTAGACAAGTTAAAATCCCTTTTAGAATGTTGGATATAGGCCAAGGCGGGTGGATCACAAGGTCAGGAGTTCAAGACCAGCCTGGCCAAGATGGTGAAACCCTGTCTCTACTAAAAATACAAAAATCAGCCACGCGTGGTGGGCACCTGTAATCCCAGCTGCTCGGAAGGCTGAGGCACAGAATTGCTTGAACCCGGAGGCGGAGGTTGCAGTGAGCCAAGATCACAACACTGCACTCCAGCCTGGACAACAGAGCGAGACTTCGTCTCAAAAAAAAAAGAAGAATGTTAGATATTCAGGTCTAATATCTGAGGGGAAAAAAATCAAGGTTGAAGGTATTTCTGTATCCCCTAGAATGCACAGTACAATGCTGGTCACATAAGTAAAAGTTCTTTTAACCAACATCCATTTAACCAACCAACATGCTCCATTCCTTCTATAATGTGTACCCATGCCCTGAATATTTGTTGATGATAGACAACTCTCCAATATGTTCATGCACTTCTATTCTCACCAGTAGAGCTATATGCTTAACAAGTCAAATTGTGTATGTTCCCAAATCACTGTGCCAGTTACCCTTATCATTGTAATTATTTTATTATTTAATTTAATATTACATAAATGAATGAAAATTAAGCGAGAAAAGATAGCATTTTTCTATAGAAGCCAAGTTGAATATTGTAGAATGACTCAATAAAGGCAAAAAATAAATTCAATGTTCCAATAAATGTGAAAATTTGATTATAAAATATTGGAAACAAAAACATCAAAATGTAAAACCCCACATTCAGATGGTTTCATGTCTTTAAACGTTTGCTTCACTTTAAAGAAATGAAATTGGAGAGACAAAGCAGACTGTGGCCCCTCACAGATGCAAAGACTTTGGCCCCGCAACAAAATATTGATGAGTGAATTTATATGTGTTAAAATGTCTGCAGTATGTACGTATCTTTTATTATGACTATTCCCTAATTTAAGTGCAGCCAACTGGTAGTTTCATCTATACCACCTAAGCGGGCTTCTACTGTAGTTTTCTGAACTCTATTGATTTTTCTGAATTTTATTCTAGTTCTACAATCTAGATGGAGTGATATAATGCTGCTTTCTTGCTACAAAGTAAATGCACATAGTTCTAACTGAAAAGATGGAAGAATCAGTACTCCAAAGGCTCCAAATACAGCAGCATGTTCTATTTTATGATGTCATGCCATGAAACAGACTTTGTTAGCAGACTGCTGGCTGAAACAGGTATACTTCTTTGACATTATCCTTATTGAAGGGGCTTGAATAAAGAAGCTCCCACTCCACAGAAAAAAGATAAAGAGTGCCTGTTAAGAACTGTCAGCACTGAGTCTTATTTGACCAATTTATGCAAAAGAGAATGCTGGCTTCCAAGAGATCCTGAAAAGATGAGAAAATTACACAAAAATAGAAGAATCTTCAGAACTTAAGTTACTAAGGAAAGTGCTTAAAAGTGAAAAATAGAATTCAATGTATAAAAAATGACATAATCAAACAAGGTAGAGCATTTATTTATTTCTGGCCCACAAACCAGCAGATCTACTTGTCTACTCCAGAAGTTTTGAATGTTAGAGACCCATAGGATAAAAGGAAAAATGAAGATTGGCCCAATGCCACTTTAATTATACTATGATGCAACTAAAGAACCCACATGAGAATTACGCTCTTTTCCCACATCTACATCAATATACATATACAGCCATACAGAAGTCACCATGGCTTTAGATACAAACCACACACATACACACAAACAAACACACAAAGAAGGAGAAATATACACCCACCAGAATGGTAGATCATTATCTTTTTAATGCTAAGGGCACTACAGAGACAGAGTAAAAAATTCACAAATAAGCTATAAAGAATGAGAGAAAGGAGAGAGGAGCTACACAGCAGAGACAATCCATTTTCCAGAACTTCAGGAAATGAAAATATTCCAAGGACTCTCAGATAAGAATAAAGTATGGGGCCTGGAATCAAGATAAAAACTAAAAGAAGAGATTGTTTGGCTTCTGAGGCTGTAAACATTGCTTATATAGGCAAATATTGAGGGCTGAATTTGAGGTTGGAGATGAAGCCAGTATGTCTGCGGTCCAGACTGTACTGTTGTTTTAAGTGGTATAAAGAAAATGTCTGGGTGTTTTTTCCAGTTTGTGCTAAAGATCTGAAAATAATGAAACATTTGTCCATTAAAACAATAAACTCTTAGAACAGAAGTACCCTGTGAGTCATTCTGATTGACCAGACTGGGAATACAAAACAAAAAACAACGACTAAAAAAACCCATTCAGCTAGGTATTTCAAGATACTGCATAAATAATTTTTACTCAGTACCCTATGACTCAACATAGGAGTCAGGCAGGACTCAACAGGTATTTGCTGAAAGCATGAGCCTGGAAAGAGAGCAGGAAATATACTGAAAGACGTGGCCCTCTATAGCAAACATTCAGCAGATGGGGTCTTTACTACCCAACTATCCAATTATCCCCACCCACTGAGTTGCAAAAGTCATCATAGTAAGAAATATTTACTGATGAACGGACTTCCATAAAATTAGTACCTGCCCAAATAGCTCTCTCTCTCTTCAATATCAGCAGCTATCTCTGCCCATTATGGTAATCCCTTTGGTCAGTCTTTCAGTGAATGTTGATTATATAAATACTAGCCAGTGCAATGCAAACCCAAAACTAATTGAAATTGCAATTCTCACAAAAGATGGACTTCCCAAAATTGATAAAAGGGATGTCAGAGGACCATTTAAATCACATGCAAATCCATTAAACATCTGAAAATCTGGCAGAGTCAGGACTTTCACAACGAAGAGAAAAATAAAGCAAATAACACAACGATGCACTCTTTATAATCAAGCTATAAAAGTCAAATAAAGGAATTTTTATCATGCTACCATATTTTATCAGAAAAACAATACCAAAAACAAAGTTCATGTGACTCATTCTTTGTTCTAAAAAATTAGTACATAGTTGTAATATAATCTAAAAATTGTTAAATAAAATTTTTCTTTAAAAATCATCTTCATAAATTTTAGTTTCGTTTTCCCAGATAAGTCCTAATCAAAAGTGTTCTTCCTTATTTATAATAGAAGTTAGGTACTGGTTTTAGGGAGATGCACATTAAATAGTTATTTTCATTGTCAGCTGACCAACTCTTACAGTACTTGGTGAACTGAGTTACCTGCCCAACAACATTACTAGTTTATTATCATAAAAGGTTATAGCAAGGGCATCTCTCAAAACATGCCTGGCCAGCAAAGGCAGGCTGCAATTTAAGGCAGGACAAATTCATCAGTGAAGGATTACCTAAAAACAAAAGCCTAGTAGACTTCACAGGTATATGTTATTGTCATATATCCCGATGCAGCCTACTCCTTGGATATTTCCCTAAGCTCATCCTTAGTTAGGGGAGCACTGAGTATTTGAGATGGAAAGAAACTGGTTGGTTCCTTGATGAAATTACTGACCTGAGCCAACAAGTTAAAACTTTTGGAACCAGCCTTCCTTGAGATATCTTGTTATATGAGATATTAACTTGTTTTGCCTTGTAATCATTTTTATTTGGGTTTTCTGCTATTAATTGCAGCTAAAATCATCCTCACTTATACACATATCATACATATTTCGAAGGTACAAAAGCCTTAAAGAAAATCACAACTTAGTTGTAGAGGGAAAACTAATGTATTTGAAAAAAATCAAGACTATTTTTGCTTAATATAAAATGTACACTATTTTTAGACATCCTATAAGCTTTAAGAAGAATATGCTCCAGTAGTCATAAAAATAAAGCATTTTAAGTAATAAAGCATTGAAGAATTACATTAAAGTTAACAATACCTCATGGGAACACCATGAGTTGGAACATTTAAGAGTTGAAAGAGATCTTAGAAATTTCCTGGGAAAGAGAGAAATGTAAAGAATTAAATATAACGTCAATGACTTTAGCTTAGAGTCTTTGACATTATATTTAAGTCAAACAAAACAAAAAAGCATTACAAAAAAACCAAAACAATAATGCCACTGACAAAATTATTACAATGAAATGGAAGCTGCCATAGGCATTACAGGAAAGTTCTTAAAACAACTGAGGATGTCAAAGATGAGAAAATAAAGAAATAGGGCCAAAGGTATAGTACTCAGATTCTAGGTGTGGAGTAAGGTGCTAGGAGAAATTCAAGTAATTACACAGCATCAATCAATCAATCAATCAATAAAACAGAACAGCACAAGTTGCAAGAGTGGAAAGTCATCTCTCTCATGACCATTTGAAATCCTACTTCCAGGCCGTGGGAACATGAGCTTCCTCCTGTTACAGAAGTGAAGGCTTTAAGTAAGGAGCCCTAGAACAGATACACCTGAAGGAGCCTTTACACGCATGGATTGTTCTGAATTTGAAAAATACTTTCACATACATTACCTCATTTTATTTCTATCACAATCCTTCAGCCAGGAAAGAAATATTATTAATCTCATTTTATAGATGAAATAAAGGCCCAAATTTAGTAGACTGCTTTAAATAGTATTATAAGCTGAAACAAACATTATAAACTTAAAATTATAAGGGTTTTAAGAAGAATATGTTCAAGTAATCATAAAAATAAACTTCATTTTTCAAAATTACAATGATTCACTTACTCTCAAAGGTATTTTAAAAGAAAATCTACTGTTCCTGTCATAACTTATGCACACTTTCCAGCCATTACAAAGATGGCTTTAACCAAAAGTCATTCAAATTGGCAGCTGAAAATTATATGCCTCCAGAGACACCAAATAGAGATAATGAATGCAGCAGATTTTCAGTTCAACTAAAGGGCAAATTTTCCCTTCTTCATAATTTCTAATTAAAAACTGTGCAATGATCTTCTAGGGTGCTGGGGGGGATATTGAGTCCCCATTTCTCATATCTCCCTGGGAAGGAAGGGAACTTCCCTAGGAATAAAAAGTAGAAAACACACTCCTAGTTTTTTTCCACTCCTTCACTTACAACTCTCCTGAAAACAAGGAATGCCTTTGCTTATTGGTTACTCTGAAGCCAGGCTCACTTGGCTCAGCCCTTTCCTCCCATTTTCAGAGCCAGCTGGTTTGTAGGAGCTAACACATGTCCTGTTAGAGGAGCTCCTTCGTGTCCTGTTATACGAACAGCCTCTGCCTCTATGGGGAAGGTCTTCAGTTGTCCAGCTATGCCAGTGACAAGGTCAGTATGTCTCTTTAATTCAGAGGTGAAGTATTAACAAGTTCACTTGGCTACAGATCTAAAGTCATGTTCTGCCATCAGTTTTCTCAGTAGTAAAGATAATTCTAATCTCGAATTATCTTTTGTCTCATTTCTCAGTTGGTTACACAGTTGGGAGGAAAACGAGAAGATGTCCTTTACTGGTCCCTAAAGCTAGAAGCAAGGATGGGGGGTAAAAATAAAAAAGAAACCAGAGAGAGAAGAGTGTTTTTTCCTCCCCGATCTCATTATTTTTTAAAGCACCTGTATTAAGAATCTACATACATAGTTAATAAGATGGTTTTGTCATATCAAACACCACTAATTGTCAAGTGACAGTATCAACATGACTACACAAGCTCGGGAAGGGTTAAGAGGCCAAAACACTGAAGATCTAATGATGGAAACTATACAAATACAGGAAAACAAAAATGAATAGTTTTTGCCTCCAGGAACAAGATCAGAATTTGATACAGACTCTAATTAGATTAGATGACCTGATGTTTTAAGGACTCTTCCAGATTTAAAATTCTGATTTTCTTTTTTTTTTTTTTTTTGAGTCAGAGTCTCACTCTGTTGCCCAGGCTGGAGTGCAGTGGCGCAATCTCGGCTCACTGCAACCTCCGCCTCCCAGGTTCAAGTGATTCTCCTGCCTCAGCCTCCCGAGTAGCTGGGACTACAGGCGCACGCCACCATGCCCGGCTAATTTTTTTGTATTTTTAGTAGAGACGGGGTTTCACCGTGTTAGCCAGGATGGTCTTAATCTCCTGACCTCGTGATCTGCCCGCCTCAGCCTCCCAAAGTGCTGGGATTACAGGCATAAGCCACCGCACCCAGCCTAAAATTCTGATTTCTATCCAAAAATCTGCTTGTAGGTTACGTGGATCACTTCACATGTAATATTTTCTTTTAGTGGCTCAAGCAAAGTGCAGCTACAGAAACAAATCAATGAATAAACATGAACCTCTTATTCTTCATCTATAAAAATGAAGATATTACCCTCTACTGCTCAGAGTTTTTGAAGGGATTGAATCAGGTAACATACAGAAAAAGTTCATCAAAATTCAGAACACACATTTTAATTTGTTTCCTTTTTCTATGGCATAAGCTACTATCTTTTGCCACTAGATGGCAATGCTGCACCAGTAGGTCAAAAATGGGCCACACTGCACCAAGGAAAGTCTAGATCTTATTTAACTGCTAAAAGTTTCGTGTAAAAAATTAAATTTCAAGTTGTTTTCCTGGCATCTGATGAGGTGACAGATAAAATTTTGAATATTTAAAAGAAGAGGACATTTAAAAGAAACCAAAGTGCTAATGGTGCCCTTATTTTTCATTTTTAAATCTTAATTCATTTTCATTAAGAATGTGGATAATCTTTGAAAAGGGCATTGTACAAGGTAAGATATATGATGATAGCTAATAAAAATGACCATTTACCTCTGACCCCAAACTGAGAGAAACGATCTCATCCTCAAAAGCGGAATGTGTGTCAATATGAGCGGGAATTCCTGAGATGGAAAACAGGACAACATGTCACTTCATTTTTTCCTTTAGTAGATTTAAGATGGCTATAAATGTAGCCTTATGCTATTATGGTGAAAACATTGCTTGGTAATCAGGAAGGTACTATAATTTTGGTTAAAAGGAAACATTTAGGGTGAATGTGACTAAAACATATTAAAATAAATATAAACTAAAAATATCTTAACTTCAAGTTAAAGTGCCATTGGGGTTTGATCTAAAATCAAGGCTCAGGAGTCACTGATTAACTAGGACATTTAACCCAATTCCAGCCCAAGAGGAAAATGTGAAAGACAAATACAAAAGTCATTTTTACCTTCAAACACTGGATTCCCAAGTACTTGCAGAACAAAAGCAATAACCAGGTATAAAGACTAGGCATATCAATAATTACAATATGGACTTCTCCACTGATCTATCAATTTACATTAACTCAGCACCTCTTAAGTAAAAGAAATGTTGCTACACGGTGAGGGTATACAAAGCCAGTAGGAGGGTCCCTGTCCTCAAAGAGCTTACAAGCCAATGGAAAGACAGCTAGGTAAGAAAGGCAAAGAAGAAATGCCCTGGCTGACTGGTTAATCTGGGGTCAAGCTTACTTGGCTCAGCCCTTCCCTCTCATTTTCAGAGCCAGCTGGTTTGTAGGAGCTAACACATGCTCCTTCACATTTCATCCTATAGGCCTCTGCGTCTTTAAGAGTGGCCCCGGCCTCTGTGCTCTACAGGAACGGCCTCTGCTTCAGCTCCAGTTGTCTCACTGTGCCAGAGACAAGGTCAGCATGTCTCTCTAATTCAAAGGTGTAGTATTCACAAATCCACTGGCTACAAATCTAAAGCCAATCAGTTTTCATTATAATAAATGTAGAAAAGAAAACAAAACTCCATAATTCCTGCCGTTAATAAAACCCTTAAATTAAAGAGGTCATAAGTGTGGGGCCCTAATCTTACACGTGGAAGCTCGCTCTCTCTCCATGCACATGCACACACAGAGAAAAGGACATGTGAGGACATTGAGAGAAGGTGGCTGATGACAAGCCAGGAAGGGAGGCCTCACCAGGAACCCAACCAACCAGCACCTTGATCTTGAACTTCCCAGCCTCCACACTGTGAAAAAATACATTTCTGTTGTTTAAGCCAAAAAAAGTAAAAAATAAAACCCTTATAATCATTTGATTACTATAAACGTCAGATGAAGATGCTGCTAACAAGTATAAGAAATCAGTAACATAAAGATTTTTCACCAGAATGTCATCCTGCAATTGTCTCCCATATTATCAAATAGAAATAAGAGAAAGATCATCCAACCAATTAGCCTTCTTCTGTCTATAAATTATTTGGTTTCTTCCATTACACGTCTCCTATGTTTTTCAGACCAATGTCTTCCCTCTCTAAAGGAAATGTTGAAAGGGAAACAAACAAAAACAATCACAAACAGTGATTTGTATCAGTGTGTTTACACTTTGAAATGCAAGTTCCTCAAGGGATTAAAGTGTAGATTTGCAAAGACTGAAGTCAACACAAGTAACAAACATAAGCAAGGCAATCTGACAGTTAATTTGAGCTTAAAAATAATATATTTGCTTGGCTGGGCGCGGTGGCTCATGCCTGTAATCCCAGCACTTTGGGAGGCTGAGGCGGGCAGATCACCTGAGGTCAGGAGTTTGAGACTAGCCTGGCCAACATGGTGAAACCCCATCTCTACAAAAATACAAAAATTAGCTGGGCATGTTGGTGTGCGCCTGTAATCCCAGCTACTTGGGAAGCTGAGGCAGGAGAATCACTTGAACCCAGGAGGCAAAGGTTGCAGTGAGCCGATACCATGCCGTCGCACTCCAGCATGGGCAACAAGAGCGAAACTCCATTTCAAAAAAAAATAATAATAATAATAATAATATATCTGCTCTTAGAGAATTATATCATCTACTCAGTTCCAAAATATGTGACTAAAATTTTTGAACAAGAAATACTCACCTTGCCCAGGTTCATACTGATTTATGGTCATTTGATCAGGTTTATGTTTAATGTAACCTTCCCTCAACCATTTCTCCAAAAAGCTGTCACAAATGTCAGGAAGACCTACAATGAGTAATCACAAAGACAAAACATTAAAATATTTACTTTGCTTGTTTTACTCAACAATTTTAAAAGTCACTGTGATATAAATCTCTGAGCTTTTAATTTAGCAGTCAGGTCCATTAATATAATAAACCCACAAGCAAAACAAAATTAAAAAATAAAAAAATTTAGGAATCTTTTAAAGTCATTTCATTGATTTTTTTTCAGATAAAAAGTTTAAAAGAACAATTCTAACAATTTTGGTATTTTATAAAATAGCAATAAAATTATAAAAATATACTATATATTGAAATTCTCCACTTTCTTTTTTTGTTATTTTAAATTATACCACTTATTTTAAATTTAATTATTTTAAATTATTTCCCTTAAAAAAAACACACCTTCCAAAGTGGAACTGACTTACTTTTATTGGAGTCATAAATGTTGTTTCATGATGGAAGAAAAGCCTTAAGTGAGACCAAAGTCATTAAAAAAATAGATAAATTTAACTCCAACAAAGAATTATACCAATTATATCAAAGGATTAAAAGCCAGAATATACAGTAAATTCTTAATCAATTAGACACTTCATTGGGGAAAAACTGGCAAAGAATATAAAAAGGAATTCACAGGAAAGGAAATACAAATGACCAACCTTACCAGTAATGAAGAAATTATAAATTTAAAAGCTTTACAACACCACAGGTTGGGGAATGGGGAAGTAGGTACACATTTGGTGAGAATATGCTGGTACAACTGTTTTAGGAAGCAATTTGTCAGTATCGATTAACGTTTTTTAGTGAACATAAACTTCAACATGACAATTCTACTTCTTAGTAGTCTCCCTTGAGAAACTCTTGCACAGGGCATAGAGGCATGTTCAAAGATATTCACAGCAGCATTACTTATGAAAGCTAAAAACCAGAAACAACCTAAATGTCTATCGATAGAGAACTATTTGAATAAGCTATTATGGATCATTCAGTAAAATGAGACGCAGCATGGGAATAAGGATAATAATGATGAACTTCAGCTCTATCCAGTTTGAAATTTTTTGACAACAAAACTATACAATTTATCTAATTAAAGTATTTTAAATAAACTGTTCAGAAAGTTTATCTACATATGATAAAAGAAACATAATCCCCCAACTATCATATTCTACTAATATATTAATATTTTTGAGCCAGAATTTATTATGTATTAGCAATTACTTACCCCCAGATAATGGCTTATCTTTATCTACATTGTTGTTCTCATAGTGGAACTCATAACCAAAATGCTTTACTATTCTGTGTTTTAAGGATTTTTGAGCTGTGTGAAGAGAACAAAGTAAACAATTAAGAAGGAAAAGAATTACATTCCTTTGCATATTTCAGTCAACTTTTTGAGTAAGGATTAGTTTAGTAATGGCAACTTCTGTTAATTGGTAAATTATGGTCTTTAACAAAATTAACCATTTTGCCTTATATTTGTTGTTATTTCAAGTCTAAAATTGTAACAAACTCTTCAAGAGTTTCACCCAATCAATCTGAAAACTAACATGTACACTACCATTCACAACATTGCCAATAAGCTGGAGTCAGAAAAACTACAATTTGCAAATATCTCCAGGAAGCCCTCACTATATTATAATATTGTGGTACTGAACCGCTAATTCCTCAAGGAAAACTTGCCTTAGGGTGGGGAGGAATGAATAAAATAAGTGAAAAGGCTTATAAAAGCTATATAAATGTTGGATAATAAATACTAATCAGTTTGGAGTTAAAATTTGATAGCTATATAAATGTTATTTATTATTAATGTTCCTAAGAATTGTTGGTATGACTTGCCTAACATTGGATCCAGGCTAGTTTCAGTAATTTTGAGGAAATATTAATAAACCATGAAAGACAGAGGAAAGGAAGAAGAGTTTTGCAGAAACTTTCAAATATCAGATTTTGAAAGTTTTACTTACAGTTTTGATTGTCTGTATCTTCTGTCCAATCAACACTTTCCAAAAGCATTTTCTCCTCCTCAGAAGAAATTATTTCTTCTACTACCATGAGTCCTGGTGGTAAGGCTTGAGGCCTCAACTCCTTCCACTGCACTATGGGAAACCAAATTAAAATAGTCACATGCAAAACTTAAAGTTCCTATATACAAATAATTCTGCCCAATAACTCTTTATCAGTTCACAAAACTTCAAATCCTCATTTTCAGAAACAAGATTGCTGAAAGGCACCCAACATATTAAAAGTGCAGAAACAAAGACCAAGATCAAAATGATGGTACACTTTATCCACTGCAATTACCAACAGCAAACAGAACAGTATTTATTTAAGTAGCCGGTGTGAACATGATGAAGTCACTTTTAAAATCTCACAAGGTTTCTCATAATATCCACAGTATGCATCTCCATTAAAAAGTCAGATAGTCTAAATAATGAATACAAGAATTTAAATACTCATTTTTGCTCTTAGGCTCTTGATACTATCTATAGTAAATAGAAACAGAAAATATAATAGAGAAATGTAAAATAAAATACAACTTTCTAAAGAAATACAAAATATCATTTATGAAGAATTATTTAGCAGATGTTAAAATAATTTAAGTTCCTGTGTCCTTCAAAGTTTCAGATAGGTATAGCTCTAGAAGGAAAAGAAAAAAGAATCTGCTATTAAACAAAGGGAATAGTGTATTCACATTTATTGTTAGAGATCTGATCATTCATGTTATACACATGATCTCTGAAGCTTTTCTGCTGGACAGTTTTCTGCCAGGCAGATTAAATCTTTGAATTATTTAATTCACAAAAATAGCAACTATTTACTAGATTCTATTAATAACATTTCAGAAACATGAATAGTAAATCATTTGCTAAATACATACCACTGCCTACTATGTGCCAGACATTATATTATGTATTCAAATTACGTAAGGAAAACTTTGCAAAGAATTCCTTAAAGAAAAGTAATTTACAGTGTAAGTAATTTGGATTTAGTTTCCGAAATATGTTGTTTTAAAAAGAATTAAAAATATCTCTTCTATTTGTTATTCAGTGCTGCCTGGTAGCACATATCTAAACAAGCATTAAACTATTTGTGATGGCTGGGTGCGGTGGCTCACGCTTATAATCCCAGCACTTTGGGAGGCCGAGGTGGGCGGATCACGAGGTCAGGAGATCGAGACCATCCTGGCTAACACTGTAAAACCCCATCTCTACTAAAAATACAAAAAAATTAGCCGGCCGCAGTGGCGGGCACCTGTAGTCTCAGCTTCTCGGGAGGCTGAGGCAGGAGAATGGTGTGAACCCGGGAGGTGGAGCTTGCAGTGAGCTGAGATCGTGCCACTGCACTCCAGCCTAGGTGAAAGAGCAGGACTCTGTCTCAAAAAAAAAAAAAAAAAAAAAATTATTTGCGACACACTTCTGTTCTCAATTAAAAATGACTTTCAAGGTTATAAATGTGATTGCCAGAGCCTTAAAAGTACATATGGATCTAATGAAGAATTTCAAATAAAGAGCACTCCAAAACTTACTTTGTGCGATTTCTTAGTGAGTATTCACCATGGAGGACGGGGGTAAACCCAATGACTATTTTCTGATTAAAACTTACTCCTCAGCCATTCAGTTTTCAAAAACTGACCAGAAACATGTAAAACATGTGGATAATCTAGTTTCCAAAATATGTAAAGCTTAAGTCAGATTTAAAATTAAATGCATATGAGCACTGAGAAACATAGTTTCTAAAATATACCTTTAAAAGAGTCTGTAAAAGTTTTCCTTCGAGTTTTATTTTACAAAAACATAAATTTGAGCAGATTATAGTCACCTACCCACTCCTAGGATATCTAAAACAGGGCTCTTTTACTGCCCAAATAGGTGGCAAATGAATATATGATTAGATGTTTAAATCTAAGTTCATCTCAATACATCTCATTTTCATGGGGCAGAAGTAATAATTCCTGTACAATTCTGTAAATCAATATATAAAGCTATACTTATTTAATTAAATTATTCAGTTCCTCAATCAGACTATCCAGTGGCTATTGAACTGGGCAGCACAGACAGGAACATTTCTACCATCACAGGAAGTTCTACTGGACAGCACCACCATAAAGTTTTAGGAATCAGCCGGGCACGGTGGCTCACGCCTGTAATCCCAGCAATTTGGGAGGCCAAGGTGGGCAGATTACGAGGTCAGGAGTTCGAGGCCAGACTGGCCAACACGGTGAAACCCCATCTCTACTAAAAATACAAAAATTAGCCAGGCATGGTGGCACATGCCTGTAATCCCAGCTACTTAGGAGGCTGAGGCAGGAGAACTGCTTGAACCCGGGAGGTGGAGGTTGCAGTGAGCCGAGATTGTGCCATTGCACTCCAGCCTGGGCAACAAGAGCAAAACTCTGTCTCAAAAAACAAAAAATAAATAAATAAATAAAAATAAAGTTTTAGGAATCTTTGGTAGCTACAGGTGTTCCGCTATAAATATGAAGATTGGTACCTGATCATTTGGATCACGATTCATTCTTAAGTGATTAATTCAAAGCTCCTGGGTAGATATGTGAAATAAACTAGTAATGCAAACCCTCATTATTAAATTTTGAAAAACACAATTAGGCAGGAGGGTTCCAAAATAAGCCATGTGCCTAATAAATATATTGTTGATTGGTGGGACCAGCTTTGTAAAGGCAGGTTGTATCTTATTCACCTCTGTACTGTCAACTACTTGTCCCATGCCTGGCACAAATAGGTGCTTAAAGAATGTTTGTTAAAGTAAAAGGAGCTGCTAACCTGCATCCTCATTTTGTTTCACAATAACTGAACCTCCCAACTTAAGTCTATGAAAAGAAAACACCCAGAAGAATCATTTTTTAAAAGATAATTGTATGATAATACCTTTTTCCACAAAATTCAAATACAGAATGATCTTTTGTCCTAAATCATCCACTACTTCTTTTCCATTGAGGGTAACATAGGCTCTCTTAGATTCTTCTGTAGTTTTGTATCTTGCAAATGAGTAGGGCTTGTTAGGTGGCATTAAGAGAGCATCCACCAGTCCACATTTCTCTAAAACCGGGAGCAGCTGGTTCCGACTCACACCATTACCCAAACCACCATTGGCAACAACCAGGCTCTTAAAAAACAAACAAACAAACAAACAAAAAGAAAGTAACATGAGCAACTGATACCAACCCATTTGTTTTAAAATAAGATTTTTTTAAAAATAAGATTTCTACAAAGATGTAATTAAGAAAAAAAAAAGCATTTCCTTGTAGTGGTTGTTTGGTTTGCTAATTTCATACAAAGTATGTAAACCAATTTACTAAAAATTTGGGGAATAAAAAGGACTCCTATATTGTAAATTGTATTGTTTAAATAGCCAATTTCACAAAATATTCATTTCTAAATGACCATAAATGCAAATTAAAACATGACTATTATTCAGAAATATAAATTTAACATAATGAAAGAGGTGGAGAGGAGAAAGCACAGTTACATAATACTTGCTTTTTTGCAAGACTGTTCTATAAGCTTTTATCTACTCAATCCTCATTAACATAATCTTCACAACATATTGAATTTATTTGGGTAATATCAGCCCAATTTCATAGAAGAAGATCTGACAAATTAGGTTAAGGTGGTGATTAGGGGTGGGTTTAAACCTATTTCTGTCCGTTTCCAGGATCCGCACTTTTAATATAATCATTATACAATGTTTACTAAAAATTAAAAGTAAAGGTACTATTACCTCAAAGAAAAACCAATTATAGCTTCTATTGAACATAATTAGGAAAAAATTTTCCTCTAAGGAAATTCAGACTAAGTAATTCAGTCAGTTCACAATGAAAACTTTTTCCTTTGTAAGTTTCACGATTACTTCCTGCTGTTTGCATAGTCCTGCACTAAACTTTATTCAAGGAAATTTTGCAGGGATGAAAGAGGAGTCTCTTATTTCTATTCTGATGTTCATGGTCTAGCACCCATATAGTCTCTATACTTAACCATTCTATACAATGTAAAGATTTTTAATTTATGTTCTATGACT
Organism: Pan paniscus; assembly: GCF_029289425.2. Classification (NCBI taxonomy): domain Eukaryota; kingdom Metazoa; phylum Chordata; class Mammalia; order Primates; family Hominidae; genus Pan; species Pan paniscus. The sequence goes on from NC_073258.2 coordinate 108,306,457, forward strand.
TCTAAAAACATTTCAATATAACAAAAGAAAGCCATGGATGGCCTACTCTCATCAATTTCTTCATTTATACCAGGTGTTGATGACGTTTTTCTGAGAAAAGGTAGATAGTAAATATTTTTGGCTTGGCAGGCCATAAAAGTTTCTGTCAGATACTCTTAGTATTATTTTTTAACACTTTAAGAATGTAAAACTCATTATTTTGGTCACAACCCTGATTTAGTCTAAGGACAGTAGTTTGCCAACCCTTAATTTATACTAAGCTCAGTGATAGTACATCGTGTATTGGTTTATTACACAAAATAAGAATACCTAGAACTTTGTTTGAAAAGGATATACAAGAATTATTATGAAATTGGACAATAAGGAAAGTAAAACTGTTTTGTCATGGGACAGCCAGTACTTTGTATGCATGCAAGCATATACATACATAATAAACAAGCCCACGAATACAATACTATATGATATGGAGTAAAATGGAGTCTCAGATGGCTTGCTCACTTAATAGGGTTTATTAATTAAAATACCAAAATAACTTGGTTATATGTGGCCATAGTTGCAAAAACATTTCCATATTCCTAAATCTATGGAAGAGCAAAGGTTTCATTGGTGTTGAGGGTCCACTACCCCATCTAGGAATGGAAGATGATGAAGTATGACTTCAGGAATACTAGAAGTCCTCAAAGATGCCGTCTGAGTGTTTTGTGGGCAACTCTAAAGGTAAACCACACAAAAACAAGTGCGGTAGAAGAGGAGAGGAACTTATTTTCCATTAAATGTGAGATACATATAATTAAATGTCATAACTAAATGTAATATAATTAATGCAATAATTAAATGGAACTATTATTTTATTTATAATTGTTCATCCAAGCAATTTTCTAAATAAGGAGGAGTATGGTATGAAGTAGAGAATGTGAATTTTTTTTAAGTTATCTTTGGTCCTGACAATTTGAGGATCACTGCTCTAGAAAAATCTATAATGCCATAAATTTGTACAAAGGAGCCTAAAATTATAATACATCCGATATGGTTTGGCTGTGTCCCCACCCAAATCTCATCTTGAATTTTAGCTCCCATAATTCCCACATTTTGTGGGAGGGACCCACTGGGAAATAATTGAATCATGGGGGCCATTTCCCCTATAATGTTCTCGTGGTAGTGAATAAGTCTCATGAGATCTGATGGTTTTATAAGGGGTTTCCCCTTTTGCTTGGCTCTCATTCTTTCTTGCCTGCCGCCATGTAAGCCAGGACTTTCGCCTTCTGCCATGATTGTGAGGCCTCCCCGGCCACGTGGAACTGTGGGTTCATTAAACCTCTTTCTCTTTAAAAAATTACCCAGTCTCGGGTATGTCTTTATCAGCAGCATGAGAACAGACTAATACAATATCATTAAAACAATATTTGCTCTCCCCTGGAAAGATAAAATATAATTAGAGGTCCATCTACAATTTTATTCTTTTCCTTTAAGAATATGGAGAAAAAAGAAAGTCTAAATAAAATGCTACTTTGGAAGCCATGAAGGACATCAAAGCTTCTAGAGATCCTAAAGAAAAGGCAGACCCAACCAGAAACAAGCTTCAGAGGGGTCAAAGAAATGGAGCCTATTTTTTTCTTGCTACTTCTCTTCATAAACCCTGTAAGGAAAGGAACACAAGTCACTCTTGGAAAAAGATGAGAGCAGTGTATGTCAGTTTAATCTTCTGAATGTCTCACAGCCTCAGTGGCTCTTGACTGAAACAGTAAAGTGTATGCAAACATATTAATTCTAATCTATTATCTATTTCATCCTTGCTATAGGAATGTTGCTTAAATTCCCTGAAGACATTAATATTTAACTCCAAGTATGGGCCTTTTACCTCCTAAATTCAAATGTGCCTCAACAGACTGCTCATTCTCAAGCTATGATGTTGTACAGAAGACAGCATAGTAAGCATTAAGGCAAGAGTACTGGTCTGAGAGTTGAGAGGCCTAAGTTTTAATCCCTGCTCCACCTTCTCAATTGTATGTCCGCCCCTCAATTAAATGATATCTAAATCTTACTTTCTACTTTTATTCTATAACTTTATGAGCCAAAAAGATAAGAACTCCTTATATTCATGGAGTAATTTAATGTCCAGTAAGTACAATTAGATTCTCTGGAATCTAACAATCTAATGGGATTAAAAAGGTATGCAATACTATGCCCTGCTTAAAAATGAAGAAAGCTGAGGTCAGAGGATACTACTACTCATGTCCAGAAAAGCTAAGAGTTAAACTGAGTTCTCCTAATTCATAACCCAGGAAATCTCACGATCCTCACATTTATCATCTTATTTAATTATTGTCCACAGATAATGAAAAGACTTTGTTAATAAGGTCTAATAAAATAAAAATGTTTAACAGCACATAATCAAAATACTTTATAAAACAGGTAAGGTTGGGAAGAGAAGAACAAGGGCTGTAGTAGGATATGGAAGATCTAGCTTTAAGTTTCTATTAGCTACTTACTAGCTTATATCAATGGAGACATATCATAACCTCTCAGAACTTTAGTTTTCTCACCTATCTCATAAGGACTTCTAGGGGATTAAATATAATAATGAATATAAGTATGCTTAGGAAACTGAGAAACTTGCACAGCATTATTATTAATATATAACTACAACCTCTTCTAGTTCAAACAACAAAATAAATAGAAATGCAAACTATAGGCTATGGACCAAAATAGAAAGTTAGCAGTTCATATCATAGGTACCTCTAATATGGATGTAACACATGACTGAACAATTACAGCCTTAGGCAATTATTAGCAAATATTAATATAATACATTAACATGTCAATACATTTACATTCAAATAATAATAATAGTTTTAGGTCACCTGAGTGGCATAGGATACTGTCTCAATGCCTTCATGTCTCAGCAAAGTATGCTTGGCTTTAATCTGTTTCCTTAAGAACTTCTTCTCAGTTTTACTGAGTTTGTAATTACTTTGATGGTTGCTGTCCATAGCAAACTGTAAAAAAAAAGACAGTAAAAAACATCAACCTTAAGAGTCCTGAAGGAACAATTATAATGGTGTTATTCATACATTCTGTAGTTTATCAATATTTCTGTGTGACAATTTTTAAAAAATGCTTCATTTACCTTGTACCAACTAAGAGAAGTGAGAACAGATACATAAAAAATGAACAAATATCTAAGAACATCTAATAGCATAGCTCTGATGGTTCTAAAAAACATTCCAATGTGGTAGCTCCATTAAGTGTGCTATTTTACTCATAGGTGATGAATCCTTTACTTATGAAGTCCTAACTAAAATGTGCCATACACAAATTTCACAACTATAATGTAAACCAAGGCAAGGAGCAGGCAGGGGAGCGGTGGGGGGAGAAATAACACACAAAAAATTAGCAGACTATACAGTATGATTCCATTTACATAAAGGTCAAAATCAAAAAGTAAGCCATATATTATTTAGAAATACATACATAGCAGTGCCAAAAAAAAAAAAGCAAGGAAATTATAAACACAAAATTCAGGAGAGAGGCTATTTCTGTGGGTGAAAGGAAAGGAAATTAACATGAAAGTGACACATAGGAGCATCAAAGGGTGTTTCTTCAGTTACATGGTAGGTGTAGGTGTTTGTTTTACTATTTTAAAAACTGTATGTGTCATATATTTTATATCCATAATTTTTTAAATAACAGAATCCCAAAGAGGTCTCTATAATCACACCATCCAAATCAGCACCCAATATCATGCTTTATCACACTTTATCACAGTAGTCTTTTATTTTGTTCACAAAATGTAACATAATTTGTGATGATTCATCTGTTAGCTTAACTCCTCCATCATGATATAAATCCCAAGAGAGCAGGAATGCCAGCACATAGTAGTTGCTCAATAAATATTTGATGGTAGGGCTAAATGAATAATAAATGAGTGAATACACACAGTCTCAGCACCCTGCAGCATGCAACCATAATAAAGTACATAGTTTATGCTTTCAACAAGTTTGTAACTTAGTTGTGAAAAATAAACACTAAACAATAAGACTATGACACATCTTTATATAATTTAATGCTGATGGTACAGTCTTTAGGTATGACACAAATTAGAGACAAAAATAAGATGGATGTGGGCTGGGAGCAGTGACTCACACCTGTAATCTTTGGGAGGCCAAGGCAGGCAGATCACTTGAGGTCAGGAGTTCAAGACCAGCCTGGTCAACATGGTGAAACTCTGTCTCTACTAAAAGTACAAAAAATTAGCCACGTGTGGTGGTGGGCACCTGTAGTCCCAACTACTTGGGAGGCTGAGGCAGGAGAATCGCTTGAACCCAAGAGGCAGAGGTTGCAGTGAGCCAAGATCATGCTACTACACTCCAGCCTGGCAACAGAGTGAAATTCCATCTCAAAAAAAAAAAAAAAAAAAAAAGTATGTAAACTGGAAAAGTTGGGAAGGCCTCAAAACAGGAGATTTGAACCATGTACTGAAGGATAAGAATACTATAGAATCAAATAAAAAGGAAAGTATTAAGTGAGGCAGTAAACAGCAGAAGCTAAAACCAAAATGGACATGTTTGGCCAAGACACCAAGATATAGGCATAATTTTTTTAGACCAGTCCCACTCTCTGCGGACTTTAAAGTCTTCAAAGTCAACCAAATAAATAAATTTGGGGGGTAAATAAAATCTTATCTATCTTATTTCACATAAAATCATAAACAGTCAAAATTCTAATTACTAATCTTTAGTATAGAAGACAAATGCCAAGTCTCTTAAAATGCCAGCAGTCCAGCTTCCTAGCACAGGGGGTACATACTAGGATGTAAGGCCAGTGAGGCAGGCAGGCTGGCTGGCAGCATAGCAGAGAGATGAGAGGTAAAAAAATAATAATAATAATAATCCAGCTTGTTAATTAGAAATGGTGGCCTGATCTAGGCTGGGGGCAACAGAAAGAAGGGAAACAGGGGGAGAGGAGAAAGAGGAAGGGTGAGTGAAAAGTTCAGGCAGAATCGAGAGGCCTTGATGACTACCCAGATATGAGGGAGACAGGAATCAAAGATTACTTGTTAACCAGTTAGAGACTGAGTGACTAAGAGACGAGTGCTACCACTTCAAAACTGGAAAGTCAGGAGGAGGTTCAGGAAGAGCTGCTCAGTATAGGAGGTAATGAGTCATATTTAGGATATAATATGTTTAAGGTATTGTGAGATACAGAGTTGCAATGTCTGGCTGGCAAGTGACAAAATAAAGTGGCTCCTAGGAAAGGAACTGAGGTTAAAAAGGTTTAGGAGTCAGTCATCATTAAGACAGGAAGGGGATAAGTGAATGGACATGTCTAACATTGCATGAATTATAATTATTTGTTTTAGTATCTGTCCCCTTCCACCAAGCTGTGAGCTTTCTGAAGGTGGGATTAAATCATACTTTTCTTAGTTACCACAGAGCCTCATTCAGTGCTATGAGGTAATATAATACAGTGTTTAGGAGTCCATGTTCCAGGTTCAAATCTCAGCTCAACCACTGATTATTAGCTGTATAATCCTATATGAGTTGGTTATATATCTCTGTGTTCCAGTTTCTTTATCTAGGAATAGGGATAAAAATAATAGTGCCTATCCCATAGCTTTCTTAGAATTAAATTTATTTATTATTATTTATTTATTACTGTTGATTTTCAGAAGCAGCAGATCAAAATGGCTTAACAAAACAAAGAATATCTGAGGCCCTTCAAAGGAGCTATTTTAGAGCCATTCCATTTCAAGATCTTCATCTGTGGAACAGCAACTTTTCAGTATGTCATGGAGAACAAGGGATGACTGCACTACAGAATTTTTAATATTTCACATGAGCAAACACTGCAAAGAAGGAATGAGAAAGAAACGATGCTAAATATATCTTTTTAAAATGTCTGCCACTAAGAGTCCAGCACCAGCAGGTGGAGCCTCATAACCACATTTTTGTCATCCCCTTTCCTTTTTCTCTCCCTCAGTCATGCAATATTATTGCACGTGAAGAAAGACACTAAATGGCCTTTGAGGCTCAGTTTTCCACCATTCCAGTGGCTAGGCAATGTGCTGGCCCAACATATCTGAGTCATCTCAACAAGGATAGGCTGATACCAGCTGCTGAGGTCTGGAGGTGCCCCCTTCTGACAAAGCCACTTCCCTGGCCAGAGTTTCCACTAATGCACAGATACTTGGATGCTCCCTGTGACATTATTGGAGTGAAGTCACTATTAACTATGATACTAGCCATGCTGAGTCCTGTCCAGCCAGCTCCAGCCTAAGCGTACTCTCTGTGGGATAATGAAAGTTTGGAGATTATGCATGCTCTGCTACTTGTTTGTTAGTGAGTTTAAAGCCAATATATCCTACTAGATATTGCCCTACGTGGTAATAGTGGTATGTACATCATGCCCTCCTTGAATAATAGAGAGCCTATTATGAAACAAGCAGTATAGACAAATGTTCCTATACTTATGTTTAAAAAAATGCAAAAACCATGATTACTTTTGCACAACCTAATAATTAATAGCAAAGATTAGAAAGAATCTAACTTCCTATCAAACGAGGCCCAATTTTAAAGTACGGCACCGGTATACAGAGTTTACATATAAATCTTTAGAAAATACAAGAAATTGGTGATATGGGTTGCCTCCAGGGAAGGAAAATGGATCGATGACTAAAGGAATGAAAGGGAGCTTTCTTCTTTCATGACTTTTGAAGTTAGTAGCTATTTAAACTGCATCATCTATTTAAAAAGAAAATAAAGATTTAAAATTTTTAGAAAAAAATTCACCCCATCACTTGTCACGGCACCCCGTTTTAACTCTTTGAATAACACTTACTACATATTTTCTTACACTCTCATTAATTTGTTTATTCTGTCTTTCCCCATAACTGAATAAAGTACACTCACTCCATGAAGTAGAGATTTTGTCTCTATTGTTCACCCTGTAGCACCCAGCACTGAAACAGGATTTAGCACCTAGCAGCCACTCAATAACCATTTGTCGAATAAACCTAAATCGACTTTGCTGTCTTACCTCCTAAACCTCCCCTCCTCCAGAATTCTGAGTTTGGTGGCCTTCTTCAACGTTTTCATTAACACCTAGCATGGACCTCTATCTCTAGAGTTCTCACATGGTATTATAATTGCCTGTTTGTGTTGGGCTTCGGCCAGAAAACTGTCATCTATTTAAGGGCACAGACTTGGTGCCTGACATACAACTGACAATAAATATTCAATGAAATCTATCAAAGTAACAGGCTGACGCTACCAGAGGTCCAGGAGTCGCAGGGATTGCTCAAATAAGAGCACAGGAAGACTCAGCTGCGCAAGGGATCAGATCATCAGCACTGCCTTTGCATCGATGCAATCAGACCGATTGTCACCGGTCAGAAAAGACCCAGAAGCGCCAAACTAACACGCCCCATGTTGGAACCGTCCTCTCCAACCCCAAAGAAAACAGAAGATTGACACAGGCACCACGTGAGCGCCCGAACCAAACACAAACACGTGCACCCTAAACACTGAGAGAACCACCCAACGCAGACACCCTACTGCCCACACTGCACCAAGGGCGCCTCTGGGATCCATCCCCTTTCCCTAGGTTCTCAGCCCTAGCTGGCAAGGCGGATAGAGAAGACCGGAAGAGGCTGAAAAGAGGAAGCGGTGATTTGCAGCCCGTATGCCCGCCAGTAAGAAGTGCCACACACCTCCGCTTCGGCTCAGGCCGGATTCTCACCATGCGGGTGCCTTCTTCTTTGCCAGCCTCTCCACTCTAGCACCAGAACGCCGCAGCGGATACTTGCACGCCACCTCCCCTGGGCGCGGCCATGTTGGAGAAAAACTGCACTACATTTCCCATGAGCCCGCGGGACAACGAACAGCGCTCCCACAGTCCTCTTCGCCTCCCAGAGCCCGGGAGTGACCCTTTCTCGACCAAGTGTGTCTTTGTAAAGTGCTGTCTGTTACACTGAAAATTCAGTTGTCTTTTTGGGGGGAGTAGTAATAATTGGTAGTGCAGCTATATTTTTATCTGTTGCTCTCCAAATGGACAAGGTCAAACAGGTTTGGGCCCTTCGGTCTTTCAGTAATGTCCCCTGGCACCTTGGATTCTTCGTGCATATTTCCTCCTGAATCTTATTAGAGGTGAGAAAGGAAAATAAATCTTGGTGCCACAAAATCACTAAGCTAAAGGGAAAAGTCAAGCTAGGAACTGCTTGGGCAAACCTGCCTCCCATTCTATTCAAAGTCATCCCTCTGAGTCATCCCTCTGCTCACTGAGATAAATGCATATCTGATTGCCTCCTTTGGAAAGGCTCATCAGAAACTCAAAAGAATGCAACCATTTGTCTCTCAGCTGTAATACGTATGACCTGGAAGCCCCCTCCTCACTTTGAGTTGGCCTGCCTCTGCTTCAATTTGTCCCTCCTTTCTGGACGGAACCAATGTTCATCTTACATATATTGATTGATGCCTCATGTCTCCCTAAAATGTATAAAACCAAGCTGTGCTCCCACCACCTTGGACACATATCATCAGGACCTCCTGAGGCTGTGTCACGGGCGGGCGTCCTTAACTTTGGCAAAATAAATTTCCTAAATTGACTGAGACCTGTCTCAGATATTCAGGGTTCACAGAGATATGGGAGAGGATCCTGGGGTCTGAAAGATGACATTACATGGGCAGGAGGGAAGGAAGTGAATATGCATGAATGTGCCAGGGGAATGGTGAGTACCACAGAGTAATAGAAAGATGTGTGGAAGAATGGTGAAGGAAGCAAGACAGAATTCTGTAGGCCTGCAGAGTGGGAGTTGCAGGGAGGAAGGTTAGAGAAATGAAATGATATGACCAGAGCTTCTTGTGGTAAGTGGGAGGAGAGACTAGAAGATGACTGATGAAGTGAAAAGTAACGAAATATTAACAAGCCCAGTAGTGGCAGAGGGAAAGAAAAAAAGAGTTGGTAACAGATCATAAGTAAAAGACAAAGGAGAGGGTGATGATTAGCAGTTGTTCCTGCTCTGTTATTTGTTATATAAATGTACCATAATCCTTCTACCTGCATTGGTTTATGAGCTATGTGAGTGCAGGGAGGGAAAGGTGCAGGGGAAGAGGAATCACCTTCCCATGTTGTTGATACAATGCCCCCTATCTGCAGGGCACCACAGTGGACTAACAATAAAATAGCTGGCTGACCAGGAAAAGTGGCAGTGAAAAAAGAGTGCTGTTGAATGGCGGAATGATTTGTGTGGAGAATACGTTACAAAGATGAAAGAAGAGGCAGATAGACAAGCATTGCAGTAGTCTAGGAAAGAAAGGGTGAGACCAAAACTTAATAGTAAAAATGAGGAGGCAAGTGCAAGCTGGAGAGGTCAAATCCACCAGACATTGCAAGCTACATGAGTATAAGAGGACACACAGGAAATCTCCCCATTGCAATTCTGCTTCTGCACTACTGGATGCTTTCAAAAACACATCCCCATAGAGCTTTCTGCAATGATGGAAATATTTTATAGTTTGAGCTGTCCAACATAATAGACACTAGTTAACGTGTGGCTTATGAGCATTTCAAATGTGGCTAGTACGACTAAGGAAATGAATTTTGAATGTTTAAATTTTAGTTTCAATTAAACTTAAGTAGCCACAAGTGGCTGGTGTCTACCAAACTGGATAACAGTGTAAAATATCCTCTTATCTCTTACTGATCAAATTCAATTACTTCATCTCAGTATTTGTCCTGCTTTAAGGTGCTGAAGCTTTTAAAACTTTTTTTCTACACCTCTCTTTTAATTCTCTTTATACGATCTGATCACTTACTTTCAGAATTTTCCACTAGCTTCTCTCACTCTGTCCGTAATTAAATATAGGCAATCCCTCAGATTTTGTGTTTGACTCTTTTCTGTTATTCTAGTCTCTTCCTGTCTGCCCTCCCCGGAGTTATAAAGAGATCTGTGAATCATTCCCTAATCTTTATCTTCAGCCCTGGCTTCTATTAAAAGAAAAACTTTAGCCAAATTAAATTTAAAGGAGTTTAATTGAGCAATGAACTTTTGATTCGTAAATCGGGCAGCCCCCAGAATCACAGCAGATTTGGAGAGACTCCAGCACAGCCATGTGGTGGAAGATTTGTAGACAAAAAAAAAAAAAAAAAAGGAAATGATGTACAGAAATCGGAAGTGAGGTGCAGAAACAGCTGTTATTGGTTACAGGTTGGCGTTTGCCTTATTTGAACACTGTTCAAACAGTTGGCTACATTTGATTGGCCAAAACTCAGTGAGTGGCACAGGTGTGGGCTATGGTCGGTTTACTCCTCCACTTGTTCACGATGTACAGAAAAACCTTTAGGCTGAACTTAAATATGTAAGGAGGCAGCTTTAGGCTAAAATTGATTGACACTTCCCTTTAGAAATCAGAGTGGTTTCTAAAGAATATGGGGGCATTGGAGTATGACCTGAAATCAAAACTACAAAACAGCATTTATTTTGTTGAGATTTACGTGATAATTAATAAAACACCAAACAGAGATTAGCTGTTAAGTGATTATTCATTTATCTTCTTCTCCTGAGTTACAAGCCTTCATTTCCCTTTATCTGCTGCCCATCCCTGTCTCAATATCTCCAGAAAAAGGTGAATACATATACAATTTTGTGTGCCATCCTTTGTATACAGACCCTTATCTTTTCTTGGAATATTGCATAGACCATTTCTTCTAAGGAAGATGATTCCCCAAAAGATTTTCAGGTACACTGAGACCTTGTTTTATTTATTATGTAACCACAATGTCTTCCATAGTCTTGTAATACTAGAAATTTAATAAATGTTGAGCTGAAAAGGAATTTTTATTTGAAGATATAATTCATCTTCACCTGTGCCAAACACTTTACATGGTGATCTATAATAATTTTTCAAAAGTATGAAATGCTGACCTGTTTCCTTAGTAAAACCTTAGTCTCAACTTCATGAGAGGTGAGTCCTCTATGTGACTAGTAGTGGGGTCAGCAAGATTTTACTGTAAAGCACCAGATAATAAATATTTTCAGCTTTGTGGCCAAATATTCTTTGTTTTTATTTTTTTACTTTTATTTTTTGGGATGGAGTTGCACTCTGTCGCCCAGGCTGGAGTGCAGTGGCACAATCTCAGCTCACTTCAACCTCTGCCCCCTGGATTCAAGCGATTCTTCTGCCTCAGCCTCCTGAGTAGATGGGATTACAGGCACACGCCACCATGCCCAGCTAATTTTTTGTTTTTTGTTTTTTTTTTTTTATTTTTATTTTTATTTTTTTTTTGAGACGGAGTCGCTCTGTCGCCCAGGCTGGAGTGCAGTGGCGCGATCTCGGCTCACTGCAAGCTCTGTCTCCCAGGTTCACGCCATTCTCCTTCCTCGACCTCCAGAGTAGCTGGGAGTACAGGCGCCCACCACCACGCCCAGCTAATTTTTCGTATTTTTAATAGAGACAGGGTTTCACCATGTTGGCCAGACTGGTGTTGAACTCCTCACCTCAAGTGATCCACCCACCTTGGCCTTCCAAAGTGCTGGGATTACAGGCGTGAGCCACCGTAGCCAGCCTGTTTTTATTTTTTAACAACCCTTTAAAAATCCTTTAAAAAAAGAACCTTTCTCAGCTCCCCTGGCTTATGCTGGCAGGATTTGGCCAGTGGGCTATAGTTTTCCACCCTCTGGACCTTCCCTGAATTGAGAGAACCATCTCAAAGTACAGGTAAGATCAGCCCACCAATTAACACATTTATTATGAATTATAAGAGAATATAAGTGAAATATAAGTGAATTTAATCAGATTAACCAACACTGCATTTTAAAGTATTGAAAAGTAAAGTTCCAGAAATTAAGGCTAGGAGTAACATATTGAAAGGGGATAACTTCCCTTGTCCCCCTCGCAAGGCGTGCAGCGCGGGAGTGATTCGCTTCTTCAGTGCCCTGCTGCTCCAACCTCTAGGGGAGCATGCAGACGGGCAGGCTGTGGGGCTCTGACCCCTGGCAGTGTCTAGGGGTGAATGTTTGCACCTACTGAAGCCCCAGTGGGCGTGTGTTACAGGGTGTTCTTATAGCTTAGCTGGCCATTAGGTGGCTTGTGTTAGTCAGCTCAATTAGACCCCCTTCGTTATCATGTGGACGGAGGGCTTTCTGTATCCCAGGGTTTCTTGCCTTGGTGTACCAGAAGAATCAGATCACACTGGGCTTGGAGAATGAGTGCAAGGTTTTATTGAGTGGAAGTAGCTCTCAGCAGATGGGGGAGCCAGAGGGAGATGGTTTTCCCCTGGAGTTGGGCGCTCAGTGGCTCAGGCTCTCCTCCAACTGCCGTGGCCAAACTCTGCGTAGTTCTGCCCGTTGAAGGCCTGCTGACCTGCCTGTGTCTGCTGCCTGTGTCTGTTGGTGTGCCCTTCCGCCGGTGTGCTCCCCTGGACGTCCTCTGGACGTGCAGCCGCTTGTGTGTCTGCCTGCTAGGGTCTCGGGGTTTTTATAGACACAGGATGGCATGCCAGGGTGGTCTTGGGAAATGCAACATTTGGATGCGAAGGCAGGAGTGCATTCCCTGGGCACAGGCCTGGGGGTGGAACCCTCGCCAGGGACCCGCCCTTCTCCTCCCAGCATTTCCCTGCCTCCCTTCCATATCAATGTCATTTAGAATTGCTTTTAGTTGCCAGTAACGGAAAACTGGGCTGATTGCTTAAACAAATAGTTGTCTTTCCTCAAATGACAAGCCAGCCAGACAAGGCAATCACTGGTACTGTTTCTGCTGCTGAAAAATGCCCTCTGTTCTTCTGCTCTGCCATCCTTGATGTATTGACTTGTTATCTTCATTCCTGATGTCTCCTGGTTACAAAGTAGCTGCTACAGCTCCAGACATCTTGTCCCCATACTGGCATCTCTAATTGAAAAAAAAAAAAAAGCAGTTTCTCAGTCTTTTCATCCAGGAAATACAGCTCCCAATGGACTTCTCTCTCTCTTTTTTTTTTTTTTAAAGCACACATGAGTTTCATACTATAGTAGGCAGGATAATGGGCCCCCAAAAACTTTCACACTCTAATCTCTGGAATTTATGAATATATGGGTGTAGTTAGGTTTGCAGACTTTAAAATAGATTATCCTAGATTTGCCAAGGGCCCAGTCTAATCACACAGTTCCTTAAAGGCAAAGCATTTACTCTAGCTCTTCCAGCTAGAGAAGTCAGAGTGGTTCCAAGTGTGGATTCCAACACTAGCCGGCTCTGAGATGTAAGGGTCTATGTGCAAGGACATGGAGCGAGGTCTCTAATGAGCTAGGGGCCATCCCATCTGATAACCAACAAGGAAATGGGGACTTCATCCTGCACACACAGGAACTGTCTTCTGCCAACAACCTGAATACGTTTGGAAGCAGATCCTTCCAAGGGTATCTTGATAATAGCCCAGCCAGTTGGCTTCTTGGGATTTTGTCTTTATGAAGTTCAGAGCAGAGAAGTCAACTGAACCAACCCAAACTTACAACCTACAGAACTGTGAAATAATAAATTTGTGTTGCTGTGAACTGCTAAACTTGTGGTAATTTGTTACAGCAGCAATAGAAAACTACTACACACGCTTACCCCCATATCAAACAGTAGCTAAGGGAAGTAGAATTACCATGACTGCTATAAGGCCAATCATGATTCACTCTGTGGGGCTTGGATGAAGTGTGTCCTCCCTGAGATCAAGAGACGTTGACAGACTATGGGCACGGAATGAGGGGAATAGGTTTCTATTAGCAAGAAAAAGGGGAGACATTCATTGGGTAGACCACTAACAGTGTGTCCCATAAGGGATGGAGCACTTATTTTTGGCCAGATTATCACATTACGAGCTCTCCCCAAACCTATGGGAAAAGGATGCTAAAAGAATGGCCACTCTTCAATTAGCCAGGCATGGTGGCATGCACCTATAGTCCTAGCTACTCAAGAGGCTAACATGGGAGGATCACTTGAGCCCAAGAATTCAAGGTGACAGTGAGCTATGATTGTACCACTGAACTCCAGCCTGAGTGACAGAGTAATGAGCATTCTCATCAGCTAATAAAGCATCCAAAACTAGAATTCTTACAGCTATTGTATTCTAGTTCAAGAGTCTTCAATCAGAAAAAAATTGAAAATGGCCCCAATAGTCCTTGAAAATTGTTACATTTTTACTGTAGTTCCAAACTATGAAACTGTTTGACTGCAGTTTCAAACTCAATTCCTATGGTTATGAGGTTTCTAACCTCCCCCTTCTCCCTACAGCCCCTTTCCCCACCATCTGTTTCTGGCTACTTTCTAGTTTTTCTTCCACTTGTCCCCTGTGGCAACTATACTGGTTTTGCTTGTTTTTCTATTTATGGTTAAAAAAAAAAAAAGTTTTATTTCTCAGTCTTTCCTCTCATTTACTCTTCTGCTACTTATTTTATTCCTCCTGGAAAAATGACAAATTTGTATCAAGTTTTCTTTCCAAAGTCGTGTCTTCTCTGCTGCTTCCCCGGTTGCTGGCTTCTTGAAACTTCAGCAAGAATGCATTATGTAAAACATTTGATGTTCACTGTGACATTTCAGGACTGAATACATTATTCACGCTATGGTGATAAAAATTCAATGAAAAGTTTGCAGTTTTATAAGTCATATGGTGAAAGTATTCCCTGTACAGTAATTAGAGGCAAAAAGTAACCAAGAAAAAAAACAGAGGAGAAGGAAAAGGGTCAGCCTTTAATTTATAATACAAAACATAAAACTCAGCTTGGAGAATTCATTTATTATTATTTTTTTTGGTCATTTGCAAAGCATACAATTTTAGCTGTGAAGCATTAACCTCCCCCAAATGGTCTATTTATTCTTGAGGCTAAAGGCCTGCTTACTTTGCAGAATAATTTTCTTTTCTACACAGATTTTTTAAATAGATGAGAATAAAGAACTAGCAGGCAACTCAGGGTGCAGGAAAATCTTTGGGGTGGCTAGAGGTGTGGGATTTGTGGATTTTAAAAGGTTATGATAAAATAAAACAAAATCTTTTAAAAATGTTTTCCTTAAATGTAGAAGAAAAAAGTATATTTTAAAAAAGTATAAACATTTCATTTAAAAATGTCTTGCCACATTGATGGCTTCATTCTATCATTAATTTCTCAAAGACCCAAAGATATTTGCCCAGAGAGGGCAAGCTTCATTATTAACTATATTTGTGATCCCTTCTAGTTTGGGGAGTAGACTTCTTGTCAGATCTGATTAGATGGTCTCAGCTGTTAGGTTGGGACTGAGAGCTCATACTAGGAGCATTAATTTTGCTGTTTTCTGTTGGTTATTTGTGCTTGAATTATTGTCTTTATTCATCTTCACTGTAGGGAATTCAGAGTTTTCTAACCCACTTGTCCATTTTGCAAAAAATAGTTTTTGGATTACATAATCCAAAAATCCATTTACCAGGCACCACAAAAAATAATGTCTCGCTTAAATCAAAAGAGGGAGGATGCCAGAGGCAGCTCTCCTGCCTGTGAGCTCTCACTCCTCTCCTCTTCTAGAGCACCTCTCATAAAGTCTGTGACATGTAACATCAGACATTCACACCTAATGAAGCTTCCAGGATATTAAATGTGAATAGAGATTAATTTGTTTTAGATAAACATATAAATGGAATTTCTAGAATATTCTTCTAAATCCCACAAGCCATACACACTTCACTTTAGAGGCCACTGTACTAGGGCATGTTTCTCAAAGGCTGGTTCTTAGACTACTTGCATCAGAATCACTGAAGTGCTTGGTTAAGTGGTCTCCAACCCCACTAGACATAACGAGTCAACTTAAAGCACATATAAATTTTAATTCTCTGAACCCCAGTTGGTTACAGTGTGTGCTCCAAAATCTCTGGGACCAGGGCCCAGTAACCTGCATGTTTAACAAGCAATTTTGCTACTTTTGCAAGTGTTCAACCACTGAGGAAAAAGATTGTATGTTATTTGTCAACATAGACCTCTTTAAATATCATCCCCAGAGTGAGAAGCTGCCAGATTTCTAGTATATTTGGAATTCTCATTTCAAGGGAAGTATTTTAATTTTATAAGGTGCAAGGACCAAGAAGCAGATGATTCAAAGTTCAGATTATTAAATTATTAAAGAATAATAGATTATGTTTTATAATTTGACAAAAGTTTTTAAAAATTTTTTAATAAAAAATAAAAACAACTCTTTTTGGCATCTCTTATATCCCATTTTACAAATGTAACAACTGAGACTTAAAGACAAAATGTATGAGCTGTTTAAATATAAATTTTTTTATTTTTATTTTTGTATTTTTTTTGAGATGGAGTCTTGCTTTGTTGCCAGGCTGGAGTGCAGTGATGCAGTCTCGGCTCACTGCAACCTCTGCCTCCCGGGTTCAAGTGATACTCCTGCCTCAGCCTCCCAAGTAGCTGGGACTACAGGCATGCGCCACCATGCCCAACTAATTTTTTTGTAATTTTTAGTAAAGACGGGTTTCGCCATATTGGCCAGGATGGTCTTGATCTTCTGACTTGATGACCCGCCTGCTTTGGCCTCCCAAAGTGCTGGGATTTAAATATAAAATATTTTAAAGAGTAATTTACATCCATGTTTGTTATCGCATGAGTAAAAGAGCTAGCTTTTATTTTATTTTATTTTTTATTTTATTTTTTGAGACAGAGTCTTGCTCTGTCACCCAGGCTGGAGTGCAGTGGTGCAATCTTGGTTCACTGCAACCTCAGCCTCCCAGGTTCAAGCAATTCTCCTGCCTCGGCCTCCCGAGTAGTTGTGATTACAGGTGCCTGCCACCACGCCTGGCTAATTTTTGTATTTTTAGTAGAGACGGGGTTTCACCATGTTGGCCAGGCTGGTCCCGAACTCCTGGCCTCGAGTGATCCTCCCGCTTTGGCTGCCCAAAGTGCTGGGATTACAGGTGTGAGCCACCGCGCACGGCCTAGGGCCAACTTTTATACGTTAAAACGTGTACCTCTTTACATCTACCTTTTATTACAAGCACAAAGTGCTTGTACACTTACAAGTACAAAGTGCTTAACATACACTATTCCTGAATCCTTCAATAACCGTACAAGTTTTATTCTCCCAATTTTACAAATGAGCTCTGAGGCTCAGAGAGTTTAAGCAACTTTCCCAAGATGACACAGTTAGTGATAAAGTCAGGAGTCTAACCCAAAGGTTTCCTCTTTACCAACTGCATGCATTATTGCTGAGGGACACCATTGCAGAAAAGACGTGTCCTTTTTTATATTTTGAAGTATTCCAAGTATAATGAGACAAAAATATAGACATAAAAAGGTGAAAAATGTTTTGTTAAAGTGGGTGCATCTGTTATGCAAACACATACAGGGTAGTTTACATAGTATAACTTTTAAAATCTTTAAGACTGATAGTGTATACAGAGTCTTAATTGAAAGTTTAGATGAGATAATATTTCTAAAGGACAAACAGCATTGTCTTGTTTTCTTCTCTTGCCCCTGCTTTCAAAGTCAGAAATAAGATTGAGTATCATTATTTTCTCACCTATTTAAAATATGGCTTAGGGGACCATGTGGTCAATGGAAAGTTAACCAGACCTAGAATTTACTTTTCAATATCTCTAGGAGGCCTGTTGACATAATCAGGATGAGGAATTAACAATTAATTAGCGTTGATTATGACCCTCTTCACGAAACAACAAGTTGCTATGCGCTGAATGTTGGAGTCCTCCGCTCCCCCACAAAATTCGTAAGCTTAAATTTAGTCCCCAGTGCAACAGTATTAAGAGGTGGGTCTGGCCGGGTGTGGTGGCTCACTCCTGTAATCCCAGCACTTTGGGAGGCTGAGGCGGGCCAATCACCTGAGGTCAGGAGTTTGAGACCAGCCTGGCCAACATGGTGAAACCCCGTCTCTACTAAAAATACAAAAATTAGCCGGGCGTGGTGGCAGGCGCCTGTAGTCCCAGCTACTCGGGAGGCTGAGGCAGGAGAATCGCTTGTACCCGGGAGGCAGAGGTTGCAGTGAGCTGAGATTGCGCCATCACACTCCAGCCTGGGGGATAAGAGAGAGACTTTGTCTCAAAAAAAAAAAAAAAGGACGTGGGTCTTTTGGAAGCCATTAAGTCATGAGAGCTCCACCCTCATGAATGGGGCTAGTACCCTTATAAAGAAGAGAAAGAAGTGCTTTCGCTCCTTCTGTCATTCTGCCATGCAAAGATATAGCAAGAAGGTGCCATCTATGAGGAACAGATCTTTACCAGATGCTGAATCTGCTTCTGCCCTGAGCTTTAACTTCCCAGTCTCCAGAACTGTTTCAAATACATTTCTGTTGCCTAGACTAGGTAATTTATAAGGCATTTTGTTATAATAGCAGGAATAGACTAAGAAACATATCTTATTGAGAAAAGCTTTGAAAAAATTACTTGAAACAAAAAGTTTAGTGAAGTTGAATATTTGACCTGGTAATACAGGTGGACCATGATCTCATATTAGCAAATGTTTTTCATACCTATCATTATTATTTGGGGCTTGTGAGTTTCTGACTTATTTCTTATGTTATCCATATTACACATTCCTCCGTAGTTTTAAATGGTCTTTCAGGCCAGTGAATATAAATAAATATTATGAGATGAGGTGAGGTGGTTAGCAGTGACTTCACATTAATTGGTTTTAATCAAACCCAAGGAAATTGGGGTGAGGTGAGGTGAGGTGAGGTGGTTAGACAAGCCTTGGCAAAGAATTCAGGAAACAAAAAATTAGGGACAAATTGTTAAAGACAAAAATCTAGGACCCAAAGAAAATACAAATTCTTTTCAGTGTATCAGGCACCTTTGACCAGGAGGTGGCAGCAGTGGAAGCAAGAACTTCTAGAAACAAAGTATGCTGGGGCAAATACCAACACTATTGAAACCACCTTTGCAAAATTATAACTGAGGAAATGATGACAGTGAAAGAAATCAGACCTAACCGTCTCTGTCTTGCTTCTAACCTTTAAGCTGTCCTTGGTCATTCCTGGGCACAGGTCAAACTAACTTTGAGAAGGAATTCAGTTCATGGTTTGACTCTGAAACAAAATTGATAACAGCCCTTTCCCAAAAAGACCCCCTTCTTGCCTGGGGACCAGTCTGCCTTTGCTGGACTAACTTAGCTAAAAGATTGGAAATTACAGTTTAGGGGTCATACAATCTCTGGTTCCAAGAGTCTGAACCTTCCCAAATTGCTCCTGGGGATAACATCACTATTATAAAACTTAAGATCAGTGCTTGAGATATTTTGCAGACCCTGCACTTGATGGATCAGCTGACACCATCCAGACTGGTAATCTGGCTCAACCAGTTCTGCCATCACACACAGGAGCAGAAGACAGCAAGAAAAACTCACTTCAACCCCCTATGATTCCATCTCCACCCTGACCAATCAGCACTCCCCTCTTCCCAAGCCCTTACCCACCAAATTATCTTTAAAAACTCTGATCCCTGAATGCTCAGGGAGACTGATTTGAGTAGTAATAAAACTCTGGTCTCCGGGACAGCCGGCTCTGGTGAATTACTCTTTCTCCATTGCAATTTCCCTGTCTTGATAAATCGGCTCTGCCTAGGCAGAGGGAAAGGTGAACCCACTGGGCAGTTATACTGTCTCAAAAGCTCCTGAATCACCAAAGGCTTCTGGCTGATAAGGAGGCCTTTAGAAGGTGCCACTTCCCTGAAGTGATGCCAGGATCCTCCCATTCAGCATCCAAAAGAGGAGTCCAAGTACAAAAGTCAAAGGTTAGGAGTTTCAAGTAGATGTTACTAAGCCTTAGTAACAAAGAATCTCTCAAAAGTCAGCCCAGTTGATATTAAAAAAAAAATCAACAAGAATTAACAGAGACACCGAACCACCTTAATAACAATTGAAAGATGAACTAGGATTTAAGCCACAAGTCACAGAACAGAAAAAAAAGCAAATCTGACTGGGAACCAAAGTTGTTGATACAATGGCTAGTGCCAGTGGTCTAGGCTGGGCTTCTGGTTCACCCGTTACTAAGGCAGTGGTGGGAAGCAGACCACCAGGCCTCCAGGGAGGACGAGGGTCTGGGCTAGGAGGTGTTTGGACAATGGAAAACCATCAGGTATTTGGAGGGTAGTCCACTTTCCAGGGCTATACGAAGGTGTCTGTGGAGTAGTTAAAATCTAATGGTATTGTTCGCAAATGTCCCTTCCTTGCCAATTAGCTGTTTAAGTAAATAGTAATGAGGACTGAAACAGGGGTGTCAATTAGGCCCATGAATGATCTTCCCAGTATCTTGCAGATGTGGGAAAGACTTCATCACTACAAGAGGGAGAGATACTGCAGTAAGAAGTTCACTTCTAATACAATGCCTTACAATCTTGGTTGTGCTTTTTTTCTTTCTTTCTTTCTTTTTTTTAAAGCATGGCTTCATCTCAAAACTATCTAGAACTGCCTGTAGTTCCTCTAGACAAATCTACACCAGGGATGGTGGTTGGAGCCCTAAGTACCTAGGAACAATGAAAGTGGAGAAATGAGGTCAAACTGTATTCATGGAAGAAAAAGCTGAGATCTTTTGTTTGCTTTTCTAAACAAAAACACTTAGATTTGAGAGATCCATTTGCATTTCCTGACGGGAAATGTGCTCCAGAAGCATTACTTCTATTTGTCATATTTTTGGGGTTTCATAAGCAGGGTTAAGACCAAAATGTATTGGGTTGTCCATCTAGGCCAGAGTCCAGGATCAAGTGAGACTCAGTCATCCTTCTTTTAAGTTATAGGAGATGGTGGTCAGCATGCAATACACAGCAGTGCCTCAGGGCAGCCCTGCTAGGTCCAGACAGTCTTCTTTTATATCAGGATCCAAGCTCATACTCTCCTGTTTGGGTCAGGTTTGGAACAAATGCTTAGCAGAGATGGTCCTGAGGTAGAGGATGACAGGCAAGCAACACCAGAGTACTCCAGTTCTATTTTTGATACAAATGAGACAAGAAAGCCTCCAAGGAAGTCTGATATATGGAAATTCCTGAAGGATTTGGGTTCCAGACTTTGATCACCTAGAAGGCCCTAAAGCCATGGAATACATGATGAGAACACCTTTTGCTCTCAAAACACCGAAGTAGGGACTGGTCTCCAAACTGAAAGCCATAGAAGTAATAGCCTTCAAAGGACCTAGAAAAGCCACAGTCCATGGAAGTGACAGGCTTCAAAGGAAGGCCCAACTCTCAGGTGTACCAGGTTAGAGTTGGGCTATGCCAAACCCAATAAGAAATACTAAGAGAGGTGTGCACATTCAAGCAGCAAGTGCCTATAGGCAAATTTCCCATGCAGACCTGGAGACTGAAATTCCAAAACTCCAATCAGTATATCGAAGAGATATCTGCACTCCCATGTTTGTTGCAGCACCATTTACAATAGCCAAGATTTGGAAGCAACCTAAGTGTCCATCAAGACATGAATGAACAAAGAAAATGTGGTACATATACACAATGGAGTACTATGCAGCCATAAAAAAGAATGAGATCCTGTCATTTGCAACAATATAGATGGAACTGGAGGTCATTATATTAAGTGAAATAAGTCAGGCACAGACAGACAAACATCACCTGTTCTCACTTATTTGTGGGAGCTAAAAATTAAAACAATTGAATTCATGGAGTTACAGAGTAGAGGGAAGGGTAGTAGGGAGCAGGTGGTTAATGGGTACAAAAAATAGTTAGAAAGAATAAATAAAACCTAGCATTTGCTAGCACAACAGGGTGACTATAGTAAAAAAATTTTTTAAGTGTTTATTTTAAAATAAAATAGTATATAATTGGATTGTTTGAAACATAAAGAATAAATGTTTGAGGTGATAGGTACTCTATTTACCGTGATATGATTATGTCTCATTGCATGCTTGTGTCAAAATATGTCATGTAACCCATAAACACATACACCTACCATGTACCCACAAAAATTAAAAATAAAAAAAAATCCCCCCACCTTAGCCTCCTGAGTAACTGGGACTATAGGTGTGCACCACCATGCCCAGCTAATCTTTTTTTTTTTTTTGTAGACACAGGATTTCCCTGTGTTGCCCAGGCTGGCCTCAAACTCTGCTCAAGAGATCCTCCCCCCTCAGCCTTCCACAGTGCTGACATTATAGGAACGAGTTCCGGCACCCAGCTGGCTCTGTCAACTATTTAACTTTTACATTATTATTCAGTATTCTGTAATTAGGCTATAAATTCTGTTTTTTTTTGTTGTTTTTTTTTTAAATGGAGTCTCACTCTGTTGCCCAGGCTCGAGTGCAGTGGCGTGATCTCAGCTCATTGCAACCTCCGCCTCCCAAGTTCAAGCAATTCCTCTGCCTCAGCTTCCCGAGTAGCTGGCATTACAGGTACGTGCCACCACATCCAGCTAATTTTTGTATTTTTTAGTAGAGACAGGGCTTCACCATATTGGTCAGGCTGCTGTCAAACTCCTGACCTCATGATCCGCCTGCCTCAGCCTCCCAAAGTGCTGGGATTACAGACGTGAGCCACTGCACCCAGCTAGAAATTCTTTGAAGGCCACTGTTGACCTTTGTATCCTATGCTGTAGCATCCAGGACCCAGTGCTGCACACAGGTGGTGCTCAATATGTATTTGTTGATTTATTCTGTGTGCTGGTTTAAAAGCAGAGTCATAGGACAGAGCACACTGCATGGGGGTGGAAGTCCTGTCACCTTCCCACATCTCAATTGCTTCTCTGTAAAATGGGGTAGTTGGACGAAACCATTGATTTTCAAACTGTGCTCCTTTGAACCTTATTAGGGCTTCTTAGAGATGCCTCAGTGGCCACCAAGCACAGAGGAGTGGGGCACTGGCCTACCCCAAATTTATTGAGAGTGGATCTGCTTTTGTCAGTTTAACATTTTGGGGTTCACAGTAGAAAGTCATTTATAAGGGTTCAGTTGCTAAAATTTTTTTTCTTTTTTTTTTTTTTTTGAGATGAAGTCTTGCGCTGTCGCCCAGGCTGGAGTACAGTGGTGTGATCTCATCTCACTGCAAGCTCCGCCTCCCGGGTTCATGCCATTCTCCTGCCTCAGCCTCCGGAGTAGCTGGGACCACAGGCGCCTGCCACCATGCCCGGCTAATTTTTATATTTTTAGTAGAGACGGGGTTTCACTGTGTTAGCCAGGATGGTCTCGATCTCCTGACCTCATGATCTGCCCACCTCGGCCTCCCAAAGTGCTGGGATTACAGGCGTGAGCCACTGCGCCCGGCCTAAAATTTTAAAATCTTACCTGAATTGATTATTTCAAAGGTCCCTTTGACTGTAACGTTTGATTTTGTTGTTTCATTGACATTTAAATGATAGTTGTCTTATCTGGTATTGGTCCATCCCATCTAAGAACTGTGCTTCCCAATACCCTCACCCTCCTCTGGGGACATCTCCCACTTTTGCATGGATGTTGTTTGTGTCTTAACTGCATTCCTCTTTTGTGCTCCTAATCTTAGTCATCTCAAACATGTAACCTCCTCCCTTCCCTCCAACCTTCGTGTGAACTTAATTGGTGTCCTAATTGTTGGGAGAGCCACCTGGGACACCTCCCTTCCTCCACTCAGCTTGAATGCATTCCTGGTTCTTTCCGCATTTGCTCTCCATTGCATTCTTACCTTGTGCTTCTTAGTATTTCTCTTTTGCCTGGCATAGTATTTGGCTCCCCCAACCCAAACTCCAGCCCTGGCCCATGATCACTAAAAAGGATTCCCATGAACTAAAAAAATTTTGTAGGTGATGTCTATAGACTAACAGCCTAACTAATGGAGAAGAAAAAAGGACAAAAAAAGAAAAGATAAAAGGAGATAAGGAAGGCAAGAGGAACAAAAGAAAGTGTGTGTTTCTTGGCATGGGTGATATGCACTCTTCCTCACTCCTTCTCCAAAATATATCCCAATTTCCGCTATGTATGAGGCTGCTTATGACTAACAATCTAGTAAAGGACAAAAACAGAATAAAACTTGCACTCTCCATTCCTTCTCATCAAGTAGCAGTCAACTGGTATGATTTTGAGAGATAATAGCACACGAAGTTTAAGTGTGGGCTCTCGGTTAGACTGCCTGGAATCTTGCAGCCACTGTCATTGCTAGCTTTGTGACCTTGACCTTGTTATGCCTCAGGTTCTTCATCTGTAGGAAAAGTGGGGGTAATAATATTTTAAGGTCATTATGAGGATGAAATTAGATAATATGGGTACAGTGTTCTGAGTAAGACCTGGCACAAAGTAAGGCACTATACATGTTGGCTGTTATTCTGAAAAAAAAAAAAAAAAGGTTTGCTTTAAGTCTCTTCCTCCATCCTTGAGCGCAACATCATGTTCCCTTGCAAATGAACTGGCCCAGTCCCGTTTGGCCTTACCATGCCTGTCACAGCCTAATAAATGTTGATGGTAAAGGATGGCAAGCTTTGGGGCACTCGATGCTCTTGCTTCTCTCTGTGGAGAGCCTATTAAATGCTCTGACTATTGTGCTAGTAATGCACTAATTTCAGTTAGTTAAAGAAAGGAACTAACCACATTGTAGTCTATTCACAACAGGCCTGTTTAGAAGATTCAGCCTGGGGCAACATATATGTTTTATTATTTTATTGCAAGAATATAATAAAATAGGAAACAAATGAACTTCAATTTTTGCTTTTACTTGGCTTGTCTGCTAAGTGTGTGGTTCTTAATCAGCTATGTGCATTAGAATCACCTGGGGAAGTTTTCAAAACCCATACAGGTATGGGCCCCATTCCCCAAGGATTCTGATTCACAAGGCCTAGGTGATGTTCTGGCATGTTTATTTGGAAAACATTTACCCAAGGGATTCTGAGACAGAACTACTCTTCCAAGTATTTCTGGACCCTTTCTTCCCATTCAGCAAAAACCAGCTTCAACTAGAAGGTAAAGACCATCTACAGGTTTGACAGCATCCACATAACATGATGTGCTAGAAATTTTCTACCAAATTCTCCACTCACAGAAGAAAATATCTTTAGTTCATGTCCCTAATATTCCATGGAATTATGAATTATGTTTCATTAAGATTGAGCTACTAGCCACTCTTTAGTGAATTTTTCTGCCATTTTTATGAGAACAACAACAACAACAAAAGCCTTTGCGGGTAATTTTGCAACTTACTTCTCTCACTTGAAGCTGACTCTGCACTGGGATGTTGAGAGTGTGATGGCATTTGTTGCAATTTCTGTTTTTCTCTTGGGTGTTCGTCCTCCTCCTTTCTTATTTTAGGATACCTGTCTACTTTCACATATGAGAGACTCAAGTAACTCAGAACTTTGATCTAGAGATAAGAGTGAAATAGGGAACAGGAAAAATATAATTGAATTCTATTTAACTAAAGCACAATTCTTATTTTCATAAAAGGATAGACATTATAAGTTAAAAAAAAAAAGGCAAATTTGTTCACCTACTGGTGCCTCCTGAGCCTCCAAATTTCTCCCTATTATCACTGGCTGCTTCCCTGTCTTTAAAAATTATTGATAATTCTACCATCTACAGTAGTGCCTTCTATACTGGCACTAAGGAAATACCAGATAAAGTGATCTGACAAGTAAAAAAGGGACTTTAAAAAGGGACTTTATTTCTCTGTACATTCAACAAAATCTCTCATCTCCTTTATTCCCAAGACCATAGAAAACAATCAAGTCAGAGGCTTGTGGGAGCCCCCTATGTCATTTTCATTGAGTTAATATGTAAAGTGCTTAGGATAGTGCCTGGCACATAGTAAGAGCATGTATGTTGGTTATTTTTATCCCTTTTTATTACCTTCAGGTAATTTTATTATTATATTTGGGCTACAACCAATTTTTAGGACCTAAACATGTGGAATCTCTCTAGATATGTGTCTTATTTATAGTAGGCACTCAAGAAATCTTATTGAATTGAAGTAAAGGAAGTTAATCCTGGTGAAGTCATAAATAATGTTTTCGAGTTTCAGAGATGCTTCATAGAAGAAATGCCCTTTCGAGAGTAAAAAAGCAAAGAACAGGTGTTCTAAACACAGCTGTTATGTGGAATCTCAAGAGCTGAAAAGTCAAAACTTTCATGGGCACATTGCTTCAGGCTGCTCTATATTGTGATTAGTACACTTCAATACATGATGCCATGAAATGTAAAGCCACAGACTTTTATGTGACCTACATACCTGTACTGCATGAGTAACAGGGCACTGTCATGATGTGTCACTGAGCTAAGAGTAGGCATGCTCCTTGGTGGAATATTTTTATTGTATGTAGGAAATTCTGGGACATACTAAAGAAAAATGGATCATAAACACTCCTTCCAATGGGCTTCCGTCAGAAAGCTGTTCATATCTCTAGTCCACCATGTACTCCTTTGCATTGTTTATCTGCTTCCATCACTTTCTTCTACTACCAAGCTGTGACCTTCTTAAAGGCAGTCTCCACATTATTTATCTTCATATCTCCAGTGCTCACCAGAACCTAGCACATAGCACTCAACAAGTGTTAAATGAAGACAGGATGTCACAGTAATCTTCATCTTTTTCAGTTTCCATAGTAAATAAGCAGGAGAAATGTCTCCATGTATATTTTGTATATTATATTTTACAAACCAAAAATTGAGAACTATCGTCTGAAACACAATCTGACAGTGAGAGAAAATATTTGAAATCTAGATGATCTCAGAAAATTCTGAACAGATGAATGCCCTATCCATGTGTGAGTTACATTATTCATTTATTCTTCCCTTTCTCTCTCCATCTATCCAGCCATTCACTCACCTATCTGTCCCTCATCATCCATCCATTCATCCATGACTTTATTAAAGGACACCACCAACTCACATTTTCAAAAATATGGAGGAAATTTGTTGCTTTAGACTTATGAAAATAACTGCAAAGTGGCAAGATTACCTTTCTTTGCTTTAGTACAGAATTTGTTGCTAACAGCTCATATAATATAGGATTTTATTCAAATTCGTAAAAATATTTAAAAAATTTTTTCAAAATGTAAACAAAAGGAAAAGAACACATTTTATTACTTTTTAAAATCTTTTTACCACAAGCTGGCAGATTCTAGAAAAAGAGTACTGGCCACAGTGGCTCAGGCCTGTAATCCCAGCACTTTGGGAGGGCAAGGCAGATGAATCATTTGAAGTCAGGAGTTCAAGACCAGCTTGGACAACATGGCAAAACCCCATCTCTACTAAAAAATATAAAAATTAGCTGGGCGTGGTGGTGCATGCCTGTAATCCCAGCTACTTGGGAGGCTGAGGCACAAGAATCGCTTGAACCCAGGAGGCAGAAGTTTCAGTGAGCCGAGATCGTACCATTGCACTCCAGCCTGGGTGACAAAAGTGACAGAATTCTTCAGTTTTGAGATAAAAATAAACTTCTGTTCCATAGGCACAAATAAGCCTTAGTGTTTATGTTTATTGTGAGGTAAATAGTAGAAAGATTAAGTCAAATCATACAATCCTCATGTGGGGTATAAATGTGGATTTTTTTCATTAGAAAATATTTTGGAATAAAACAACCTCACAAATTTACCATATATACCAGAATAAGAAACTTGTTAAAATGTTGTAATGCCTATTAACTATTGTTAGAATGTATTAGTTGTGTCCTTTCAATAGTTTAATATGACCAAGCCATCTGTTTGAAATGTAATTTTGCCTGAGATTTTGTCTCTAGTTTTTTAATTCTTCTAAACTAAATGTCCAGCAGAATTCTCTTAAATAACTAGGGCCTGATTCAAAGTTTTCACTATATCCACATTGTTTGCCAAGTACTTACTGTCTATGGACAGGTTTATCATGATAAAGAACATAACATGCAAAAACAGACCATTATTTTAATGAAGATTGTATGTGAAATCAGAATTATTTAGGCTATCTGTATATCTATTCATGAAAATACAGAGCAGCTTTATGATTTTTTATTACTGATTACTGACCCTCTTCTACACCCTCCCCTTTTTCCCCAAGTGGATAGATATTTTTTTCTCAGTGATGATATTCACCCCTTTTTTTAGGATGGAGATTTCTCCTCCCGGTGGATTAGAAAGAAGAAGCATGGCTATTTCTTTGCCATGCTGGCCACAGCCTTCTTAGCTGTATCCTCCAAGTCAATGCCATAAGTAATGGGGAGTTAGTTAGATGCTATTAAGCATATTTTAAGGCCCCTGGACATTGAATCCTTCAAACTTGACCACCAGAGGGGCCATGAGTTCTAGTTCTCAGCAGTGTTTGATGATGCCATTGGCAATGACAGCAAAATTCACTATCACACCTAAAACAATGTTGATGGTGATTTCAAACTTAGGATCAGCAATGAGCAATTTAAATGTTTAGTACACCTGAGCTTCCTCTACTCTACTGCTAATATCTAAGAAGTTGGCTGGGCTTTGATCATTAAGGGTAATAATGTCTCAGAGAGCCATGTATAGCCCAGCATCACTTAGTAAGGATTCCCATCTAGTTTTAATTTTAGATCATATCTGGTTGCTTCATTTTCAATAGACACATCTTTAATTTGTTGGCCATGCCAAATATGTTTTTTGTGGACATTCTGCATTATCCTCAAGGTTTATCATGACATCAAAATAGACAACCTATCATTCCAGAGTTTCACCAAAGGTTTCACTTCAAGCTAAGTAGCATATATTTTCAGGAAGCAGTAAAACAGCTGGTTAAGCCTGATTTTTGTAGACCTGTAGAAGCCTACATTTTTCCCCTTTACTAAACTTGACTGTTCTCTATGCCCTCAAAATGTAAATTTCCTCCTTAAAAATAAATTCCGGTAAGAAGCTGCCACTTATAACGCCTCTCCTGGAGGCTGCCATCAGTAAAGGCCATTGCAGGATTAGCCCATTAAAACTTTATTGTGGGAACATCACACCCAGTGCCAGTTACGAAATATTCTAACTTTTACCCTGTTTTCTGACATCAGTTTCTTGCTCTTAGGTACCTGCAGGAGCAGCCATCTTTTAGATGTTAATTCAACTCCCTTGGACTTCTCTGAAAGGAGTGGGGCCTGAGCACCAGCATTCACAAAATTTTTTGACCTGCATTGTCATAGGAGAATGACACCTTAAACAAAAACCAGGCACAGAGGAGTCTGACTAGGTAACTGAGATGAGAGAAGAAGGGACCTTTTTTCTTCATTTTATTGAGATGGGTCTCATTATGTTGCCCAAGCTGGTCTCAAATTCCTGGGCTCAAATGATCCTCCCACCTCAGCCTCCCAAGTAACTGGGACTATAGGAAACAGCCACCATGCCCAGCGAGAAGGGTACTTCATACAGATTTAATTCTACATTGGAAACCAACCTTGAGAAAAAGCCCACATTGTGTGTGTGTGTTGGGGCGGGGAGCGGTGTGTATGCTTCTGTCCAGATCTGAGTTCCTGAAAATCATAGTGTCTTATCCAGCTTTGTATCCCCAGTATCTAGTATAGTGCCTTATATATACTAAGTGCTTAATACATGGTTATTACATGAATTACAGTTTGGATGAGTCCTTGTGCCACTGGAAACCCTCTCGAGATCACATTTAGAGGACTGCCACAGCAGCATGTCTGAGAGTCTTAGTTTGTTTAGTTTAACGCATTCTCTAACATGATGATTAACCCTCATGTAATCTCAGTCACAATTTTATCACTATAGATATTAATGAGCATGTTGAGTCCAGCTGCTGCTTTGGTTTTACGTCCAGAATACCATAAGCCTATAAAATCCATTCCATTGGAAAGCAGAGTGGCCTTACAGTAATTTCTAAGCTTTACACAACAATTAGGCAAAATTAGACAAGACTTCATGCTTTTTAAGTCCAAAGATTCCCTTTCTAGTTTTATTATGAAGCCAATACATCGAAGAATACTTTCCTCCCACAGTGCTTAAGACCAGTGCTAGATTACAAATACATAAATGGGCCATGACTTCCACCCCACCCACAAAATGATCCAGGCAGGAAATTCCAACTTGCTTGTCCATTGCTCAATCTACCCTTTGCTAAAGGAAGACATTTCTAGGTGAGGACATTTATAGTCAAATAAATTCTAAATGATAATGTTCAGTAACAGATCTTCTGAGCAAGGAAATATATCCACCTGTCTGGAAAAGACTCAAATTCTGTGTCACTTGTAATGGGCCAGTGTGGAGTCTAAGCTGATGACAAAGCATCTCCTAGCTCTTCCCCTTCCTCTTCAGCTCTCCGGCTGTAACTCTGGGGAGGCTGTAGAGGCACAACATTCTCCTCTCTGGATTCTTCACTCATTACCTGTAAATGCTACATCGCATGATCTCAGTTTCTTCAAATACCCTCTCTGTTGACTGCATTTAATCTGTTCAATAGGTATTTTTATCCCAAAATAATGCAGGACCCAGAGGTGGAGAAATCTGTGGATTTGTGGTGGAAGAGAAATTATGAAAAGAAAAACTGAGCCAGATCCTGGTGAAGCAATTCTAGGGTTAGCAAGAAAACCAATTAGAAAAGAACTATAGTCTAAGGAGCCACATAGAGTTGAGAACCTGCTTACATTCATTCATTCCTTTCACACTTTTCCTTGAGTATCTATTACATATTGGTCATCTGCTAAGTTCTGTAATACAAAGATGAATGAGACCCTCCCCTTGAATTACTCACATTAAACAGTGGCGAGATTGTCTCTAATTGCTATGGCATACATGTGTACAAATATGCTTTGAAGAAGTCAGTTCTAAGTGATACCAAGGCTGCCTCACACTTAGACAATAAGAGAATCAGAGAGAAAAGCTTGTCATTCAGACAGTAGGTAGATTCAAACAGAAGATGTATGACAGAGAATAACTATTGACATAAATAGAGGCCAAAGATGGTGAAAAGGTGAGAGGGTGGGAGTGGTGTGCAAGACCCTGGAAGAGACTTTTGGGATGCAGGAGATCTGGGGATCCAGGTTGATTCTGGACATTTTAGAAATGCCATTCCTAAAGGTTAGATAAAGGATATAATTTGTTGTGGAGATTAAACTCTCTAGCCCTCCCCCACCATTTTCCATTCATCACATGGGATTGCAGCTACCTACCTTGAGTGGTTTGAGTTTAGGAAAGTTTTAGCTGAGGGAATCAACTGAAAGGAGTAAAAGTCACTGGTTCAGCAACAAACTGGCAGAGATCCATGTCCATGTCATTTGTTTGGCCTAGAGCCAATATTAATATTTTTATTGATGTTTTTTGGAAGGATGAGTCAAGACTCTATAGCGTAATTTGATGGATAACACAAAGACAAAAATTAACAGAATTACTAGACTTCTGTCCTTAGTGATTATTTACAGTTTAGGTGTTTATTTTCTGTCTTTTTCGACTAGACTGTAAGTTCCATGAGGGCAGGAACTTTGTCTTGTTTGTTCTTATTTTCCTAACATGTAGAATGGCGCCTGCAAATAACAGTTGCTCAGTAAGTAGTTTTACATTGCTTGAACCACAGTGATAGGCTGTGATGAGTGCTGTGATAGCAGTATGCACTGGTGCTATGAGAGCACAGCATTCACTCTGTCTTGAGGTTCAGGGTAGGCTTCAGAGAGAAGGTGACATTTGAGCTTGAAGAGTGAGTAGCACTTCATGAAATAGAATGAGAGAGAATGGTATTTCTTTTTTTTTTTTTTTTTTGAGAATGGTATTTCAGAAAGGGTGGAACACCATGAATAAAGCAATGTGTTATTAAAAAAATAGTATGTTTGGGGGATAATAAAAAGTTTATCTTTTGAATTCTGATACTTAAATAGTCAACAGTATGCATGGGAAGTAAATTTCCTTCCATACAGGCATACATTACTTCATGCAATAGTTGTGAAACAAGGACCACAGGGAGATGCAAGCAAATTACGTTTAAAAGACTATGGAGTAAAATTCTTTTGTCAGGTGGATTAATCTATCCCTAATGAATCTCTTCCGAGAAGCTTTTCCCTCCAAAGGTCTATCTTTTTCCAAGACGTTTATTCAGGGAGGTATCCTTCATATCTCCCTGAAAAGAAAGAAAAGTAAATAGTGGCTAATGCTTTTAACAATGATTAAAAAAATCAGAAAGGTCAAGGCTTTAAGGTCATTTAATGTGAAGAGGAAATAAGATAAATGTTCAGCATTTAAGGATTATCACTAACCCAACTTTTCATAAACACAGAATAGTGGAGGTGGAACCTGCAGAGACTTTTATTCAGGGAACATCCACTGCGGGACAGGCAGATGCTTTGGTATCCAGGCTGCTCCGCGCCGCCAGCTGCCCAAGTAATCCTCACAACAGCCCGCAGAGGTAGGTATTAACCACCCTTTGTTTTACAGGTGAGGAAACAGAGGCACAAGACGGTCAGGTAACCGGCTTGGAGTGATGAATGAAACTAAAATAAGCGCCGACCTCGAAGCTCATTTGGTCTTTCCCCAACCCCATGCGGCCTCATTAAAGAGACTTTTTTGATTAGCTATGGAGAAAACGTTCTTCATCAAACATGAAATGCAATCCTGAAGGCACAGGTTTCTCTCTCTCTCTCTCTCTCTCTCTCTCTCTCTGTGTGTGTGTGTGTGTGTGTGTGTGTGTGTGAAGTGGCTTCTGGGGCCCCACGAAGCAATGTTCCCCCAAACAGCCCCAGACCAGGGTGTCTATAATTCATCCTGTTATAATTAACCCCGGGGTTACGGTATTGTTTCTAAAGCCCTTGTTGAAATGCAGATATGGACCTGGCAGGATTGACACGATCTCTCAATTACACCTAATTAAAGAGCTGGCTCTTTGAGAATCTGACCCGACTGGGCCAGGAGTGGGAAAGGCGGGGGCTGCCGGTGGGGGTGAGGGATAGGGTTCTGCAGGCCCGGGAAGGCAGGTGAAGGGTGGGGATCAGGATTGGAAGAGTCACTGGGTGCTCGGTGAGACGGGGGAGGTTGGAGCTGAACTAAAACAAAGTTTGACTTCTGGACAATTATCCAGGGAGAGGGCGGGGAACACACCTTGCCCGGGACTGTCTGGGAATCCCATTGACAGGTCATCTCAGGTTCACCATCTTCCTGTCGTGGGCTCCTCCAGGGAGTCCACCCGGGAGCAATTAAACTGGGCCACACCAGCCACCTCCCACAGCAGCGGGGTCCGCAGATTTAACCCTTTCCCCCCAGTTCCGGCACTGGGTGCCGCGCTCTCTCCCCCAGCACCGCGCCCGCGCCCCCGGCTCCCGGACTGGGCATGCTCAGTAGCCGCCCGCTTCGTGCTCCCAGGGAAGCCTCTGCACGCCCTCCCCCGCTGCTCTCGGTCGCCTCCTCGCCGCCAGCCGCCCCGGGTGCATCCCGGCTTGCTCCGCTCCACGCGACCCAGATTCCTGCCCCGCCCCCGCCCCTTCCGCGCCCGCAGCCCAGTGCGGCAGCCGCGGCCGCCCCTGTCCAGCCTCGGCGCCCGGGACCGAGCGCGTCGCTCGCCGCCGCGGAGCGCGTAGCCGGAGCGCCTGGGGAAGGCGGAGATGAAGACCACGCCGCCGCGCGCCGGGAGCTGCTGAGCTTACCGCCGCCAGAGTCCAGGTGATTGGCGACCCCAGAGGAGCCTAGGGACTAGGGGCGAATGCCCTTGGGGAGGAGAGACGTGCGGCGAGGACGCGAGGCATCACGCAAGCTGCGCTGTGCCTGGGAGGCAGCAGAAATGCTAAGCATTGGGGGCAGAGAGGGAACGGGAATGAAAGTGCACTCTGCCTTGGTGCAGGGGCTCCGGGGTCACCCAGGACAGTGATTTCCCCTTCTATCCTGTCCTCCCAATTAACACCCGAGAGGCTGCAGGTCGGCGCGAGAGGCTGTTTGCATCTCGGCCCGGGCGTAGGTCGCCTAGCGACCTAACGCCGAGGGCTCGGGGAAGGGATCCCAGACAGAGCCAAAATGGAAGGCGGGACAAGGGCGGCCTGGCTGGGGCGAGGGGCTGGTCTGGGTCGCTGGGAACCCCTTGCCTTGTGGGCTTCGGTCTCCAGGGAGGAGCTAGGCAGCCGGGCTGCGGGGTCGCCGGACTGTGGGGTCCGCCGCGCAGCGAGCTGGGAGGAGCGGTCGGCTGGGCTGTTGAGCTGCGCCTCCTCCAACTGCTGGGAAACTCCGCACTTCAATATTGGAGCATCTCTTTTCCTGGGCAGGTAGAATTGGACAGCCGAGTGGGGAGTGACAGCTGACAGCTGACGGGGCTGTTAAAAGCAGAGCAGTGGAGTGTGGTGGTGGGGTGAGCTGTTGTGGGTGCTTTTTTTTGTTTTCCAAGTGTGGGTACGGGCTGTTCTGACTCAGTGTTTCTGCTCAACCTCTAAGCGGCGAGTTCGGTAACACATCTTATGAATATTTCAGGAACGACCTCACGGGCTCACTTGCTTCAGATCAAGTTTAATGAATATGTTTGTCAGCCTTTCTGCTCTGCACAGTGCCCTGAGCTTTCCACATTTCATCCCTTTCCCCCACCACCTAGGAAAATACGCTGCTAACCCCCAGTGGGCCGTAGATTGGTACTATCAATTGAGTCTGTCATTTGGAGAGACCAATTTTGGGCAGGCATCCAGGCATTGTTCTGCATCTCTGCAATGTATACGTTTTGTGCCGGTGGCTTGACAACCGTCCTTAACTGGTGCTGCCAATATGGTGGAAAGCAGGTAGTATGCTTGTATTGGGATAAATGTCTTAATTCATTAACCTATTATGACAACACGTAGTTACAGCAGACTTAGTCATTCCCTCCCCCAGAAGTTTTCTCGGGGGTCACTTTAGTTGGTATTTTGCCAAAGGCACACTCTTGTATCTACATTGGGAGGTATTTCTCTCATCTTAATCTTTTTCATAGGAAGAAGAAATAAATGTCTTCTCTGTAAGACATCACTGTCAAGAACACTGAAAGAAGAACCCATTAACGTAGGGAACGTTGAGGACTGGAACAGGCGGTAGGGCGTCTTCCTACACTTTGGGTTATAACTTCCATTGCATCACCACCATTTACCAGTAAACCAGCACACACAGCAATCAGTACTCGAAATGGTTCTCTTTTGCAGAAAAAGCCTGCTTTTCTCCCAGCTTTGGTGAGATAGATACGTAATCTTTGTAAAGACCTATAAGGAATTCCTCTGTGGAACAAAATTTTAAGCCTCCAGTACAGGATGCTGAAAGAAGCAACTCTTTAATCTTGCCAGCCCATGCACAGTGAAGCTGAAGTGCTTCAATTTACAGATGTTTTACATTTAGGGAAGGCTTTTCCAACAAAGACCTACCGCAGTTACATCACAGGCTCCACCTCCGCCTGCCAGGCTGCTTCTGCAAGCCTGTTAGTAAGGATACTATGTATTGCTGTGCTTGATTAATGAAGAAAAGAAATCTCCAAATCAAAGATTTGTTTATTTCTCTTTTTGCATTCTGCTGATTTAATTGAAAATATGAAAATTTCAAAAATTAATACTTGCAGCCAGGACTTAACTGAGGCATGATAATAACTCTATAAATGTTAGCTTTCCAAGAGATCTTAAGCAAAATTACAGTATTCTTTGTAAAATCTTCGATAAATTGTATTATAAGAAAAATTCTATGAAATTGACAAAATAAGTGAAAATGTCATATAATAAATTAAGCAGCATTTCTTAAAGCACGTTACTGAGATGTTCAGAAAGAAACCCAGTTGCATTAACAGACATGAAATCTGGATGATTGAGAAGTTTGCGGAGCTTGCATACAAATCCCCAGGTGCATTAAAGGAAGCGTTCTCTGAGTCCTCTGAGAATTTTTAACAAAGCACTGTTAGGGTTTCCAGATTTAGCAAATAAAAATGTGGGCTGCCCAGTTAAATTTGAATTTCGGATAAACAGTGAATTATTGTTTTTACCTATGTCCCATGTAATATTTGGTACGAACTTATACTACAAAATATTATTAGTTGTTTATCCTAAATTCAGTTTCGACTGGGCAGCCTGTATTTTTCTGGCAACCCTAGTTACTGGAAATGTTTCATTCCTCCTTTTTGGGTCATTTATGGGTTGAAAAAATAAAGTGGAGCAGAAATCATATGCTGTTCTGCAGACAATCTGGGACAAGCTCAGTTCTGGTTCAAGCTTTTGAAAATAACTCATGCTTAAAAGTGAACAGTTTCACTTCAACACATATTGGTTGGGTATCTCTGCTTGCTATGCTTAGTGGAAGGTGCCAAGGATGCAAAGATGACATGGGGAAATGGGGCAGGGGGAGGGATCTGCATCATAAGTTCTGGGAGTTGCTGTGCCAGTAGTGTGTGTTTATGGTGGTGGTGGAGGGGCGTGTCTACTGTAGGAGCCTAGAAGAGGCACTGAATTATGCTTGGCAGCTGTAGTCAGGGAGTGAGACGCCTAGCAGTTTTGACAGGGCTGGCCTTGAATAAGAGAGCGAGATCTTATCCTGGGCGAAAATGAGAAAAAAAAAAAAGTCTGTGTTAATAGTTAGTAGAGTGGTGCTGGAAGTTGAAGGATTTGATCTGATAGCCTCAGTGAGAGGACAGAGTGGCCTGCTGAGAATGAGGGAAGGGAGGAGGATTCTGAAAGAAAGATTTTAAATAGTTGCCAATGGGAATGGAAGAGAGAGCTGAAAAGGGACAAGTGCAGGAATTGGCAAATGGTACTTCGGTGAATGGACCTCAATGCATTTAAAATAGCAATTGATCTGCTCTTGACTCATACCCTAAGTGCTAGTTTACTATTCTGTTACCATCTTGGTCTCCTCAGGTAAAAAGTTGTCATCACACAATACTGGAATATATCATTTAAAGGTTTTATTACATTTATATAAAAGTAGATAATTAAATATAATATTTGAGATGCCGATCAATAGTCAGTTTCTTCTTGGCACAAATTTCTGAAATAAGATAAGCAGATGTCTTGGTTTTAGCAAATCTGTTGCTTCAAGTAGGAAAAGAAATTAAATTGAGATCATTTCTGATTTGATCCAGCTATCTTTAAAAAACTAGATTCTGATGATGGAAAGAGTATACATTTTACAGAAATAGCACTATGTGAAAATGACTGTATGCTTGTAGTACCACAGAGGACCTAGTCAGAATGTTCCAAATGCAGTTAATTCCAAAAAACTGGCACACCACATACATGTGTGTCTTTGAAGACCCAGAAGCTACTTTCGTTATTAAATAACATGGTAAATTTCCAGGGAAGTTGATGATCAAACCACTGCAGTCCATGTAGAGAACAGTTACTCATTTCTTGAAGATTCCAATTTGCAGACTCCAGAAACTGATAATACAATGTCATTCTAGATTGCCCTTCTGTCAACAAATTTGTTTTTTTTTTTTGGAACCATCCTTCAGAAGAGCCTCATGTGTTTGAGTGTCCATATGTGTGGTTAAATTTCCACTTCAATTTTATAATAAGGTCTTAAAATTATAAAAATTACCCTATACTAAAACTTATAACTAAGTAGCTCATTAGGGTCTTTCTTCTCAAATGATTATCCTTTCAACAGAGCAGAAAACAGTTCTACTTCAGGTTTTTCTACTGTTCCTGTTTGCAATGTTTGCCAAACACATTCTGCCTTATAATTCTGATAGTATATGAGAAAAAAAATATGATCAAGAATGTATTGATGTTGCTAAAATTTCAAGGCAATTAGGCCATAGGTTTTGTTTTCAGCAACGCTTCACATGAACACGGCTTATTAAAGAAAGGCTTACTGCAGTAATCCTCAATGACAGTTTATGTGGAATATCACCCAGAGAGAACCTTAACTGAAATTGTGTGCCCAATTTACATTTTATATTCTAAGTCCTCAGTGGATACTCTGAATTTAAAGATTCTGAAGACAGTATGTTCTTTCATCCTGGGAGCTTTTAACCTTCCAACTCACTTATGCTGACCATGAGCAAGTCATAATTTATATCAGTTTCTATGCTGTAAAATGGAAGATATGCAAATTAAAAAAATAATATTGTGCCAGCCCTAATCTTAGTATCTATAAAATAAACTCTTAAGTGTTGCTATGGTTCCAAGGGATGAATAACTTTATTCTCAATGAAAGTAGATGATTTGTACAATGTCTGGGTACTCTATATGATATTTAAGATGCCATCAAAATAATTCACAATTTGATTTTTTTTGCTTTTTTGGTGCAAGGCAAAATAATTGTGGCAAATGCCTAAGGAGAGCTTGTTAAGCCTCTTTAAAAAATCAGTCTCATGCAAGCCAATAACTGTAGATTCAAAAGTCTTTACATAACTTTTAAATGTTTCCATTTTAATTATTGGGATTAGGACTTGGGTAATTAGAATGCTGGTTTTAAGAGCTCATTTCAGCTGTTATAACTCTTCTTTCTATTTTTTATTTTTTTTGTGTACAGGTAGTTGGTGAAAGGCTACCATATGTTTTGAAGTTTTCATTCATAATGAAACTAATAATTTATTTATCTCACAGCTGTTTTTTGGCTTAACAGATATCATCAGTGACATCAGAAACTCTGTTCCCTAAATCTTTTTTACTTTACCAGTTGGCATTATCAATATTTAAAATGTGAATGAATCAATCTTTGGAATGAATTTACTGTACCTTTCTTACTTTTTCCTTTAAAAGAATAGGAATATTCCGCTCTTCAGAATTTGGAAGCCAGATTTCCTGAAGATTCCATATTCCATAAACACTGACATGTTAATTTCAGATTTCCTTTGCTTTATAATCCACTGAAATGAGGAAAAACTTAAATAATTGCTTTTAGTTGAGAAGCTCAATTGTACATTCTCTTAAAATGAAAAACATTTATCAAAGCTATTTAAATTAAAATGCCTATTATGTACATCATTAGTCATAATTTTAAAAGCGTTTATTAAAATACTTTACATAGAATTTTGAATTTCATATTCTGTCTCGTGGATAATGTATATGTAGCCCAATATGTGAATCCAATATATTAAAATCAAGACTTATGAAACAGATGGGTTGAGTTATAGTTTTTGCTTCACTAAAGAGTTTTATGCTGTACCAAAAATTTCCTCTACTATTCCTTTAAACTGTAGATAACCTGGAGTATTTAAAATAGAGGCAGAATTATCAAATTTTTATATATACACAATCCCTCTGGCACATATTTATCAGCTAGAATATTGAGTAATCTTTATGTGTGAGAGGCAGAAATGAGATCTGGAATGTAGTGTCATAGCTGGGTTGATCAGCTACATCCAAAGAATGTTCATAGGTATGGAAGCCAACATAGAAGCTGGTTTCTGTTGGTCTACCTTACAGCTCTTTATTTGACCATGACATTTCTACAATTTTATCAAGGACTCAGATGTACATAGATCATAATGCAAAGCTCAAAGCAATAGAGAATTTGGATGACAATCAGGATTAAATTTGAAATCTCTTAGCCCAGAACAAGCACTGGAACTAAGATTATATTTTAAAAGGATGGATGTGAAGTTCATTTAGGTTCTAAAATCACTTGCTAAGGACATAGTGTAGAAGTCCTACTTTACCAATAGTTTGGTTTTCAAAAAATAGTTTTAGTTCACTTGAGCATTAGCAAGCAGTACAGAAGAAATTAATGCTATACTTTGGTTGGATTCACAGATAAATAGAGCCCAGATCTAAGAAGGTCAGAAACAAAAAATATAACATACTGTACTGAAAGTGATGCATTTTGGGCCACCTATCAGAGAGAGAGAATGCTTTTATTGGGTAGGACGTTGATTCTGATGACCTTAAAAACACCTCCTAAATCTTATCCTGCAGTTTAAATTGAGCTCCCAGGCACTTATCCACGAATCTGCCAATGTCTAATTCAGCTTAGTAGCATGTATGTGATAGATAACTATTGTACATCATTTCTTTGACTTATAATGAATGTATGATCTTATTCTTTTCCATGTGTTAGTTATTCCCTAGGTAATTAATCAATCTAACTAAAAATAGGTGCATCTGCTCTGTAACTAGCACTAGGTTAAATTAAAGAGCCTGTTTCCAGGTATTCTTTAATAATCTAAGATCATATTTGAAATTCTAGTTCAAAATGATGATATGTATTTTGAGTAGCCATAAAATAGGCTTGTGTCCAAGTCCTAAAAATAAAATTGCACAGCACACCTAATCAAATTAGACAACGATGGAAGATGAACATGTGTTTGTTCTGAGTGTACTCTACGTGTACTCTGTCATTACTCTGCATTGTGTTTTGACTTTTCAAAGTATTTGTTTATAGCATACAGTGGACAACTGTCATTCTTTTTCAACAATGCCATCTGAATCTCTTTTCCATGTTGAGGGTTGTATTAGTGAAGGTTCTCCAGAAAAAAGGAGATATATTTATATTAAGAGACGTATTATGAGGAATTGGCTTACTTGACTATGGAGGCTGAGAAGTCCTACAATCTGCTGTCTGCAAACTAGAGACCCAGGAAATCTGGTGGTGTAATTCCAGTCCAAGGGCAAGAAAAGACTAATGGCCCAGCTTAGCAAGCAAGCAGGAGGCAAAAGCGGGTGAATTCTTCTTTCTTCTGCCTTTTTGTTCTATTCAGGCCCTCGATGGCTTGACAATGCCCACCCACACTGGGAAGGGGAAATGACTTACTGAGGCCACCAATTCAAATGCTTGTCTCATTCAGAAACACCCTCATAGGTGCACCCAGAAATAATGTTTAATCTGGGCACTCTTTGACCAGTCAAGTAGACACAGAGAATTCACCATCACAGGGGCTCTCTTACATGATGAGGCAGAGCCCACTCCCCACTCTAGGAGATGAAAGTGCCAGATGCTTCCTTTCCCCAAACCTCCTTGCACCTGGGCCTGGGCCCATGATCCAAACTCTGCCCCAGTGGCAGATTTTCCAGTTGGCAGCGCTCCTTGACCAGTGCTGGAGCGTCAGTGGGGCCACTCCAGTCTGTGCCTGGTGGTGGCAGTAGAGGTGTCTTTACTGGGCCAGTTCTGTGTCAGCATTTCAAGTGTTATTTTTGGCTACATAGCCTCCATGCCCAGTTCTCTAGCCCACCTGGAGATTTTGTGAGTTGCCTTCAGAACAAATTCCATTTCTGCTTAAGTTGGCAGGGCTAGATTCTGTTTCTTGCAGTGATAAACAGGGTGCGAGTCCATTTTTACGTGGGACCTATTGAGCACACAACACTGAGAAAGGCACAAAAGGAAATGCTTTTTCATTCTCTGAGTATTTATGGAATAAGGCATCTTGCTTGGCATTGGCCAGAAGGAAAGACATACAAAGCTGGTATTTTCGAACTAGTGCTATGAGGACAAGTAGGAGGAGGTGGGGATACTACTGGCAAACTTAAAGGGAGGGTAGATGTAATTCCATGGCTATGCTAATTTTAAAAATTGATTTAGTACAGAGATGAAGTGTTGGGATAAGAAAGGATACTTTTCAGGAAAATAAATACTGCATTTCATCCATTCCAAGAGAAAATTTTTTCCTTCATTTTAACATTTATGAAATTAGGAAGCATTGTTAGAGTGTGCCATGTTTTAATTGTTACTTTTTTCTGCTCAACTCGTCTACCATATTTTACTGAATCTAAGATGTCATTGACATATACTATTATATTTTATACCTCTAAAGAAAAAGCTCAATAAATAATTATTTTAAAGATGCTTCTGCCAGGTGCGGTGGCTCACACCTGTAATCCCTGCATTTTGGGAGGCTGAGGCGGGTGGATCACTTGAGGCCAGGAGTTCAAGACCTGCCTGGCCAACATGGTGAAACCTGATCTCTACTAAAAATACAAAAATTAGCCTGGTATGGTGGCATGTGCCTGTAATCCCAGCTACTTGGGAGGCTGAGGTGAGAGAATCACTTGAACCCAGGAGGCAGAGGTTGCAATGAGCCAAGATTGTGGCACTGCACTCCAGCCAGGGCGACAGAGCGAGACCTGTCAAAAAAAAAAAAGAAAAGAAAAGAA
The DNA here is from genome assembly GCF_029289425.2 of Pan paniscus. Lineage (NCBI taxonomy): Eukaryota > Metazoa > Chordata > Mammalia > Primates > Hominidae > Pan > Pan paniscus. The sequence goes on from NC_073258.2 coordinate 108,348,277, forward strand.
AAGAAAAAAAAAAAAACTATATCCTAACAGCATACTGGGGACTCTCCAGACTAGAGGATTCAAAGAGACCCTAAGAGAACTAAGTCAGTTATAGAAATGATATGGGTTAGATACCAAATTCCTTTTCATTGTTGTTTCATAGTCTCCCAAAGCTATTAAAGAGCAATAGATTTACCTCTAACTTCTGTTATAAACCAATTCAGGTGCTAATTATTATAGCCTTGCTTGGCTGTAAAAAAAAATACCTAGCATACCTGTGATGATTCTCAATTATGTGGATGGCACCTTTTTTTTTTTTAATTTCATATACATCCAGAAGTACATAGGATAGTGTGAATCCCAGTAATTAAAAATCATCAAATCATGACCAATGCTGTTTGATCTCTAACCCTACCCTCTATCCATCCATATTATTTTGAAGCAAATCCCAGATACCATATGATTTCATTTATAAATACTTCAGTATGTAGCTCTAAAAGAAAATGACTTTACAAAAATATACCCCTGGAAAAAAATTTATAATTTGTGGCATCTTTTTTTTAGTAAATAAATTTTTTAAATTTAATTTAAGTTTTAAGCTACTTTAGTCTTTGAAAGTTTTTTAAAAAACAGTAACAACAACAAATTAGGTCCACTTCAATGTCCACTGATGTCTTTTTTATGAAATGTGTATGATGCTAACACGTCATATCACAGTTCTGCAACAATATCTCTTCTGATTTTTCATCCTGCAGCTTTCTTTTGAATATATGCTCTAGCTGAGGATTTATGTAAAAAATATTCTTGCCATTTCCGCATTCTGAAATGCGGTGTTCAGAAAAGCCATATCTGACCCTTAATTATTTTTGGTCCTAAACGAAGGATTCATAATACCGTATCAAATGATTTGGACGTTCTGTTAGCTAATGAGCATACATCACGTTGAACCATGTCAACATTTGTTTACTCAAGCTCTTCCACATTCCTATTAAATATTTCCCACTCATCTTCATCTAATGTCAAAGCCAACACACACATCTGTAATGTGTGGCCTGATGGATACTGTCCTAGAATGGCTTAGGTTTTGGAAATTCCTCTACTTGTTGGAAGCAATGCTCTGGTTCCTCAAGCCTTAGTTTCTTCTTCTTCTTCTTCTTCTTTTTTTTTTTTTAAATGTGGTTTAAGTCAAGGTTTAAAGGCACTGGATCTCAAGACGTGACTGGTGCCTCCATGTGGGCTAAAATCACAGCCCCATGGAATCTTCTTAAAATGTAAGTTTTTGTGTATGTCAAAGGAACACTTACACATCATTTAAAACATTGTATTGCTACAAGACTTATAATGGAAAAACTCATTCCCTAATCCGTCTTTACTCCAGATTTGTCTTTCTCAGGAATACCATTTTAATTCTTTTAACTGTTTATACTGCTGTTTCTTAGTATATTAAAAGTATCAGATTTATTGATTTTCCACTACAGAAGTGAAAATTTAACTTTCATATCTAATCCCTCTCTCTTATACACGTTTCTCCTTTCTCAATTCTCCCAATATCACTATTTTTGATTAAATATTCAACATTTATTTTGACAGTGTAAATTTTATTTATAGCTTGTTTTTTTTTGCACAACTTTTTGTTTTCTCAAGAATTAGTACTTCTAATTTTTTCTTATTTTCTATTAAAGTCTATTAATTTTTTTCTTTTTTTTTTTTTTTTTGAGACAGAGTCTCACTCTGTTGCCCAGGCTGGAGTGCAGTGGCATAATCTTGGCTTACTGCAACCTCTGTCTCCTAAGTTCAAGCAATTCTCCTGCCTCAGCCTCCCGAGTAGCTGGGATTACAGGCGCGTGCCACCATGCCTGGCTAATTTTTGTATTTTTAGTATAGATGGGGTTTTGCCACGTTGCCCAATCTAGTCTTGAACTTCTGGGCTCAAGCGATCCACCTGCCTCGGCCTCCCAAACTGCTGGGATTACAGGTGTGAGCCATCAAGCCCAGCCTATTAATCTTATTTTCTATTAATTTTTTTATTATCTATTAATGAATATCCCAAATTTATCCCCAAACCAACAGAGTTGTGAATTTTTTCTGTATACATTCATACATGTCAAATAATCTGTCAGTTCCAGTTTTTTTTTGAAGACATCTTTCCTTAAGCCCTAATGCACTCTGAACTGGTTAGATTGTTGTTAAAGGCCTTACATTCGCCATCATTCTAAGAAATCCTTTCACCTTTCTCCAGTATGGGATTTTCTGATTCCTGGGTCCAATGTCTTTCTCACTCTCCATCTTCATTTTGGTGGAATGCTTTCTTTGGAAGCTTCCAGAAAAGGCATACTTGAAAGATACATGGAAGGTCTTGTATGTCTGAAATTGTCTTCATTTTCTCCTCATGCTGAGTATTTTGGCTAAGTGTAGAAATCTAGATTAGAAATAATTTTTTCTTGGAATTTTTCTTTTTGCTTCTGTGTTCCTGTTGACAAAATGAATGCTCCTGAAGACTTGTTGCTTTCTATGTGAACTGTTTTGTTTTTGTTCCCCCTCTGGAAACTTTCTTGTGAAATTTCATCATAATGTGCTTTGGTGAGGATCTTTTGTTATTCAAGGAGCTGGGTACCCTGCGGGTCTTTTTGATCCGGAGACTCATGTTCTTCAGCTCTTGGAGAGTTTCCTGTATTATTTCTTTGATAATTTCTTCACCAACATTCTCGCTTTTCTTTCTCTCTAGAATATCTGTTACTTGGATGTTGAACCTTTTTCTCACCATTTTTCATCTTTTTGTTAAATTCTTCTGGCAGATTCCCTCAAATTTGATAGATATTTTCAACTTTGTCTTTCATTTCAGACACTTTTATAAAATTTCCAAGAACATTTTCTAATTCTCTTAAAGTTCCCTTTTATTGATTCCTGTTCCTATTTAATGAGTATAATATTTTTCTTTTATCTATGAAAATTATGATGTTTTAATAGTTTTCTTGTCTTTGCATTGTTTCTTGTTCTTTCAGATTCCCTTTTTTTTTTTTTTTTCCTCCTTCTTTGCTTTGGGTCTCTGTAATTCATGTCAGAGACGTCCCTTAGTTGTCTGATAACCCTTGGCTATCTGCTCATATTTAAGATTGAGGCACTAAAATGTTCTCTGTGCACAGGTGGGGCTTGTTGACCATCTGTTTCAGAGTAGTCCAGTTGGGGGCTAATGCTTCTTTGGGGGAGAGCTATATGTGTCTCTGGTTAGTTTCCTGAGAGATAACTCCTCTAATATCCTACCTGAGGAGTATTATCCTGGCTGCCTCTGTTCTGGGAGTTTAGTGGGAGAAGAAGGATGGCAGGGATCTCACATTTACCAAGTAGATTTTCATGCAACCTCCTTGTATTTAAAATATCAACTCAATCTCATTTTCCTCCATCACCAAGTTCAGAGCCTCTCTAGCTCAACCTCTTTACAAGTAAATTTCATCTCTGCTGATAGAATGGAGAGGGGTTATGCCTAATTTCAAAAGATGGAGAAGGAGACATAGGTCCTAACTACTCCTATGAAAACTTTCAACCAGGCTGGGCACAGTGGCTCACGCCTGTGGTCCCAACACTTTGGGAGGCCAAGGTGGGCACATCGCTTGGGCTCAGGAGTTCGAGACTAGCCTGGCCAACATGGCAAAACCACATCTCTACTAAAAATACAAAAAATAGCTGGGCGTGGTGGTGCATACTTGCAGTCCCAGCTACTAGGGAGGCTGAGGTGGGAGGATCGCTTAAACCCAGGCGGTGGAGGTTGCAGTGAGCCAAGATCATGCCACTGCACTCCAGCCTGGGCGATAGAGGGAGACCCTGTATTTAAAAAACAAAACCAACAACAACAACAAAAAAACCTTTCAACCAAGCCTCTATTTTGGGCTTCTTCTTACACTCCCACTTTTAGAGGAACTGGGCACCTCTAACTCCTGAACATGGCTGAGATTCTCACTCAGGAGTTCGAGACCAGCCTGGCCAACATGGCGAAAACCCATCTCTACTAAAAATACAAAAATTAGCTGAGCATGGTGGCACATGCCTCGTGATCCCAGCTACTGGGGAGGCTGAGGCAGGAGAATTGCTTGAACCTGGGAGGCAGAGGTTGCAGTGAACCAAGATTGCACCACTGCACTCCAGCCTGGGTGACAAAGCTAGACCTTGTCTAAAAAAAAAAAAAAGGAATTAAAGATTAAAAAAAACAAAACAGTGTTAAATACATCAGCAGTGATGATTGTGAGATAGCTGGAAAACCAGGAGAACATGAGATCACAGAAGCCACAAAAAGGGCCTTTTAAGAAGCAGCTTTGCATGTATTAGAAGCTGAATGAGACAGGACAGGAAAATGGAGCTTGGAGTAGAGCATACGCTGCCTTCAACCAAGCATGTACTTACTCACCCACCCTTTGTGTCGAGGTAAGAAGTGCTAATCACTCCAGACATGTTTATGATCTGAGCTGTCTTCGTGTTTTCTTTGTGTTAAAAGAAAGTTATCTTACAGTGTATGTATGGATACATACACTGGAGGGACTGTGATAGGGCAAGGGAACCAGGGCTCAGAGACTGTGGAGTAAGAGCGTTGGGAGGCTCTTCAGTGAGGCTAAGAAGGATATGAGTTGCTCTATCAACAACATATAACATATTCTGGAATTACTTAACCTGGCTTAACTTGAATAAAAATGTCAGAGTGAGGAAATGAGAGTCCTATAGTGTGATTTGCTGCAGGTCATTAGTACTCATTGTCACCAACCGATAAATTCTTATGCAGAAGCATCACAGCCCGGAATTTGGAAGTAAGTAGGCTTCAGTCTTACTATGTTTCATTGATTCTAAGATACTTTTTTCCCCCACATCACTAAAATTAGATGCATTGTAGTTTAATTGGCAGCATTTTGTTTTTCCTTAAGGGCACATAAAATAATGGTGAATTCTACCATTGATGGCACTGATGAAATACCATTGAAAAGAATAAAATAATATTCACTCAGCAAACATCTGTCAAGCCATGCATAATTATAGCTCTAAAGTGTGTTAAAAACTACTCTTTTGCTTTACCTTATGAATTGTTGCAGACGCCCAGTCTAAATGGTCGAATTCCTTTAAATGAATGCTATTACCTCTTCTGCACAGTCAGGGTTAGCATTGCCTTAAGAGCAGAGTACCCTGCTTGCCTCCAAGCTGCTGGAAATGCCCCAATTTGCCTGAACTTTCCTGTCAGATGTTTCTAGATAAATGTTTTCACTATGTTCTGATTGTATAAAAGCAAACATTTTGCCAAAAGCATCAGATTATATTGGCAAAATTATGTCCATTTAATTTTTATGCAAACATAAGTTTATTATTTTATCATGGTTTTATTGTGAAATTTAAATTAAAATATAACATTGAGAATTTACAAAATTCAGACGATTTTTGGGGCAAAACAGATAAATATATGTATTTTAAAATCTCCTTATTCTTTTGTAGCTGAGAGATGAATTTTCTTTCTTTTTTTTTTTTTCTTTTTGAGACAGGAGCTCCCTCCAGTGTCCCAGGCTGGAGTGCAGTGGTGCGATCTTGACCCGCTGCAGCCTTGACATACTGGGCTCAGGTGATTCTCCCAACTCAGCCTCCCTAGTAGCTGGGACTACAGGCGCATGCCACCATGCCTGGCTAAGTTTTTGTACTTTTAGTAGAGATGGGTTTTCACCATGTTGCCCAGGCTGGTCTTGAACTCCTGACCTCAAGTGATCCACCCACCTCAGCCTTCAAAAGTGCTGGGATTATGGGCATAAGCCAGGGCGCCCTGCCTTGAGAGATGAATTTCATCAATCCTGCATCCTCCCATTTTGCTGCCTCCATGAAAACAGTGCGTAAGATGTAGGCAACCGCAGTGAAATTCAGAAAGACACTGACTTTGAAACAGATCATAAATACATTTGCAGGCAGCCCTGAATTCTGTGGCTGGGATGGACCTCCCTTGCTATAAATCATAAAAATTAACTCTGGATGAGTGTTTTATTCATGAGGGGAAAAAACCTTCTTTGTTGTCATTTTAATGAGTGTCAGCAGTGTTTTTCAGGCTAGTCACTGGGAGAGGAAAGGAAAATTCTGGAATGTGGCCTCAGGGAGATCTTTATGCACAAGCATTGTACCTCTAATATGAGATGCAGCATAGCCTGTGTGAAATGTAAATGGATAATTTGAAAGATTTTTCATTTGTATGTGATGGTAATTTTTCATGTCGCTTCTTTCTCTCCTCATGTGCATAGCTGTATAAAGTCAAAAATTGCATTTTATTCATGCTTCAAATGCTCAAAAATAACCTTAGAAAATTTTATTTTTCTTTTCTTTCCTTCTCTTCCTTTCCTTGCCCATTCCTTCTCTCCTCTCTCATTTTGTTTCATGTAGTAGAGTCTTACTGAATTATATCCTTTGAAATCCATGAGCCCCTCACCTGCCTAGGTCTTCCTTGCATAGGCATAGTGCTTCTTAGGCTCTAACGACATATGAAGCAGGATGCAAACTTAGCCATTATCTCAATTTGCTAATTCAAACCTAAGTGAATCTGATACTTGGCCCATCTGATTTCAGAAGACTGACCCCTTGTGTTTGTGGGTTGGCTCAGCGGGAACCCAGCTCCTCACATGGCAGGTGGCTTACCATCTACTCATCTACAAACCATCTGTGCTCTTGCCTGATGTTCCCTCAGAGACGTGCTTCTGCTAGGAGGGCAGGCTTATTTTGGAGAACTTTTTCTGATTTCTTGAAAACCATCCACAGACATGCATATGTGCAGAACATAATAAAGAATTAATGGGAGCTGTGACAGGAATTAATTACATCTTAAAACTACATTGGCGGCAGAGCGTGGTGGCTCATGCCTGTAATCCCAGCATTTTGGGAGGCCAAAGCGGGTGGATCGCTTGAGGTCAGGAGTTCAAGACCAGCCTGGCCAACATGGTGAAACCACATCTCTACTAAAAATACAAAAATTAGCCGGGTGTGGTGGCATGCGCCTGTAATCCCAGCTACTCGGGAGGCTGAGGCAGGAAAATTGCTTGAACCCAGGAGGCGGAGATTGCACTGCTGCACTCCAGCCTGGGTGATAAAGCAAGACTCTGTCTCAAAAAAAAAACCCTACATCGGTTTCAGTTACCTGTTAGTTTTGGCCTTTTTCCACTTTTTCAGTTGCCTTTTTAACAAAGAGAGTAAATTTCAAGTGTCTCACCACAAAAAATGTAATGAGATGATAGATATGTTAATTAGCTTGATTTAATCTCTCCACTTTCCATATACATACATACTAATCATAGTGTGATACAATTATGATTTGTCAATTAAAAATCATATAAATACAGAATAGCGTCCTTTCTCCTCCATTTTACCTCACCCAGACAATAGCCATCACTGAAGAAGGGGTGGAAAAAGAGAAGCCTGTATCTGTTTCTGTTTGATTCCAAAATCTCCACTTGATGGGCTGATTGAGGGATGTCACTATTTTGATTTCATCAGACTCTAGAAGGGCCACATGTACATACTGTCAGACCATTCAAGAGAGAAACTAAAATTTTTCACATAGATTAAAGAGAATTTACTAGTAGTTTTTAATTGTCATTGAAACTTTCTCAATTACTTTTAGAAAAGCTTTAAAGTGACACAATATAATAAAGAAATAGGGCAGGCCAGGTGCAGTGGCTCATGCCTGTAATTCCAGCACTTTGGGAGGCTGAGGCAGGCGGATCACTTTAGCTCAGGAGTTCAAGACCAGCCTGGGCAACATTGTGAGACCCCTGTTTCTACAAAAAAATACAAAAAATAGCCAGGCATGGTGGCATGCACTTGTAGTCCCAGCTACTTGGGAACCTGAAGTGGGAGGATCGCTTGAGCCTGGGGGTCCAGGCCACAGTGAGCCGTGATTGCACCACTGCACTCCAGCCTGGGCGCCAGAGTGAGACCCTGTCTAAAACAAACAAACAAACAAAAAAGATATAGGACAAATGGTATTGAACCAAACTCGCTACAGGCTTCCTTCTGATACCCAGATCAGCTTTGGATCAATCTTATTTTTAGGAGAGAAAACTACAAACATTATTATTTATGAGGCTGTGATTCTACATGTCATTGTTTTCTTTCTTCTTTCACCTGAAATGAGAATAGCCCAAGCTGAGGAAATTAATCAGTGGCAAATAATTTAGATATTACTGATCTTGAATGTATCATTGGCAAAGTCAAATTGTGTGTGAACTCCCGGCTCCCCCACAACCTTATCGTTAAATGGAATTTTTTTGTTTGTTTTGTTTTGTTTTTCATTAGTGCTAAAAAAAAAACAAAAACAAAAACAAAGAAAAAAAAACTTTGCCTAAACTTTCTGTTTTTTATCTAAATCTAGGAGAGTGGAACATGGAACATGTTTTCATATTCTAGTTATTACTAATTACGGTAATTGTGTTTTGAGGGTGACCCTTGTGATTGATTTTTTTCTCCTACTGGTGTTATGGCATGAAAAGAAAACAAGAAGAAGCAATTAGGGAAACCTAAAGGACCATGGAACTTCTTCTGCTTTCCAGTAAATTCAAGAACTCACTCAAGTTAGTATATATCTCCTAGGTGATTTGAAATATTTTACCAGCCACTAGATATATTTTATGTATCGTTAAAAAAAAAATTTTCACCTGTAAAGGGAAAGGTGTGATGTATTACGAAGACTTAAGCATGCAGAGATAGACTGAAATGAAGAAAAAAGCTGAAGACTGGAGACTGAAATCACCACATAAATTACAGTGTGGACCGGAAGCTTGAATTTCACTGGATTTTCTAAGCCCAAGGTTTAGAAAGCCTTGATTTACATTTTGGGTGGGGGATATTTTTACTTTTAGTTATTTCAGAATTATACTGCCAACAGTTTTTATTGCCTTGGAAATGAAGCCTCAGTAAAGAATAATATAAAACTCATGTATTTTCGCTCCATTGTATAATTTCTTCCCATAAAATTTTCTGATTTAGAAACTTCTAGATCTGTAATATATTTGCTTCAGGAAAGGAGAGAGGTTATTTTTCAGTGGCAGGGTAACTGTTTTTATATGGGAGTCCTCCAGGTAGCTCCCAGAGGAACACTGTTACTCAGATGTGTATGTACATCCTGGCTTTGATTATCCCTAGCTTTGCAGTTTAGTTTGAAATGAATATACTGTGTATTCTCTTTATTCTCATGTCAATCCAGAAGTTTACCTTTGATTTCCAGAGGGAGCACAGGAAAGTGATTAATAGCACTACCTCGGTAGCCAAGCTGAAAGGGTTTGAATCTCCGCCACATCCTAGCTGTGTGACCTTGGAAGGTTCCTTACCCTCTCTGTGTTTCAATTTCCTCAGCTGCAAAATGGAGATAATTGTTATTGTTCACTTCATAAGATGACAGTTAAGATTAAGTGAGTTAATACAAGTAAAGCTTATAGCATATTGCCTGGCACATAATAAGTACTTTGTGAATATTTGCTATTATCATTAATTTTATAAAACTTTAAGCTAAGAGTTAACTTTTAAAATAAAATTTTGTTTATAAATGTGCTCTCTACAACTTTTTATTAAACTGGGGTAATCTCAAATTAGGAAGATTATAAAAATAGTATTTACTTTGTAGATTACCTTTTATTTATGTATAAACAGTATGAGTCCACTAGCCTTTTGGTTGTTACAGGGGATAAACTTGGAATGTGAAGAGCTACACAGAAAGTAGCTTTCTTTGTCTCATCTAGGGATTTCAAGATTTTAAAGAAAGGAGTTCCGTCCCTTCTAGTTGAGTCTCTAATTCATTCCCTGGGGTGCTTAATAGAGAGATCGACTTCTAAGAGTTAGGGTTACCCCGTAGCACTTTACAAAGAGCCTCAGGGGGCTTCTTGCTCAAAGGAAGCAAGGCTGGTTTCTTGATGCCAGGCGAGAGGATGAGTTTTCAGAAGTAGCAGACCACACTCATTACTGCCCCTTTTCTCTCAGCTGGAAAAGAAAAAAAAGACAAGAGGCAGATAACCTCATAGCTTAGCACTGAAGTATCAACTGATCTCTAGGGGCGTTTGATATGACAAGCACAATCATTTGATCCTTCCCTTTGGATGAGTTCAGGCCAATGTCCCTGTATACATTGAGAAAAATTACTACAAATCAGGGGAACAGGTTAGTACACCCAGGATTATAATCATATTCTTTATTTTAGTTAAAAATCTACAGATTTGTTTTCTTCCAATTGGGAGATTTGCAGTTTGTTTTATTAGTACTGTGATTGAGTAATGCTGGTAAAAAAGTACTTTTCTAAAAAAGTACAAAGTTCATTTTGACAAGTATATATTAAGCAAGCAGTGTGTCAGGCATTGTACCCGTCCATGGGTGTCCTAGAAAAGCATACAGTCCAGAGCAGAAGGAGACATGAAACAGATAATTTTGGAACAATATTAGCGATTTATTAGTAACACAGAGCAGGTAATTCTAATGTCCCCCTTGAAAAACACCTCTAGAGAGGAAGTCTTTGGGAAGGTTCAGCACAGAGAATGATTTTTATGTTCATCTTGATTTTTGTGAAGCAGGTGGCATTAAAGTTTATGTATGAACAAAAAGGGTGAATTTTTCTATATGTAACTAATAACTGAGTAAAGCTGAATTAAACAAATAAAACGTCAATATCTGGGCCAGGCCTGGTGGTAAAGTGATCACAGTACTTTGGGAGGCCAAGGTGGGCAGATCACTTGAGGCCGGGAGTTCGAGACCAGCCTGGCCAACATGTCAAAACCCCGTCTGTACTAAAAATACAAAAATTAGCTGTGTGTGGTGGTGTATGCCTGTAATCTGAGCTACTCGGGAGGCTGAGACACAGAATTGCTTGAAACCGGGAGGCGGAGGTTGCAGTGAGCCAAGATTGTGCCACTGCACTCCAGCCTGGGTGACAGGGTGAGATCCTATCTAAAAAAAAAAAAAAAAAAAAAGTAAATATCTGTATTTTTCAATTAATGAAACAGGTATAAACCAGGCTTACATGTAACCATATTGAAGTCAATAGGCTGATGTGTAAAAATACAGGAGAAGTGTATCATGGCTGCCTCATTGTTAGAATGCTATGCAGAAGAAGAGTGAACTTAAATTCTTCCTATCCTGAAAGGGCTCCGTATTCCATAAATGATGCTGGGATAGCATGCTAGCCATATGCAGAAGAATGGAATTGGAACCCAACCTATCACTATCTACAAAAATTAACTCAAGATGGATTAAAGATTTAAATGTAAAACCTCAAACTATAAGAATCCAAAAAAAAAAAAAAAAAAAACCAAAAAAAGAAAACCTAGGGAACACCATTCTGGATATCAGCCTTGGGAAAGAATTTATGACTAAGTCTTCAAAAGCAATTGCAACAAAAAACAAAAAATTGATATGTGGGACTTAATTAAAGAGCTTCTACACAGCAAAAGAAACTATCAACAGAGTAAACAGACAACTGACAGAATGGGAGAAAATATTCACAAACTATGCATCTGACAAGGGTCTAAAACCAGGCTTAATTAAACTAAAGAACTTCTGCATGGCAAAAGAAATTATTGACAAAGTAAACAGACAACAGACAGAATGGGAGAAAATAGTCACAAACTATGCATTTGCAAGGATCTAAAACCAGAATCTATAAGGAACTTGAACAATTCAACATCATAAAACAAATCACCTCATTAAAAAGTGGCCAAGGCTGGGTGTGGTGGCTCATGTCTGTATTCCCAGCACTTTGGGAGGCCGAGGTGGGCGGATCACAAACTCAGGAGATCGAGACCATCCCGGCTAACACGGTGAAACCTCATCTCTACTAAAAATATTAAAAAAAAATTAGCCGGTCGTGGTGGCAGGTGCCTGTAGTCCCAGCTACTCTGGAGGCTGAAGCAGGAGAATGGCGTGAACCTGGGAGGTGGAGCTTGCAGTGAGCCTAGATCAAGCCACTGCACTCCATCTTGGGCAACAGAGCGAGACTCCATCTCAAAAAAAAAAAAAAAAAAAGTGGGCAAAAGACACGAACAGACACTTCTCAATAGAAGACATACAAGCAGCCAACAAACATGAAGAAAATGCAAATCAAAACCACAGTGAGATACCATCTCACATTAGCAAGAATGGCCATTATTAAGAAGTCCAAAAACAGCAGATGCTGGCAAGGCTGGGAGAAAAGGGAATGTTATACACTGCTGGTGGGAATGTAAATTAGTTCAGCCACTATGGAAAGCAGTTTGGCAATATCTCAAAGACGTTAAGACGATCCACCATTTGACCCAGCAATCCCATTGTTGGATATATATCCAAAAGAAAATAAATCATTCGACAAAAAGACAAATGCATATGTTCATCACAGCATATGTTCACAATAACAAGACATGGGATCAACCAAGGTGCCCATTAACAGTGAACTGGATAAAGAATATGTGTTATGTATATACCATAGAATACTACATAGCCATAAAATGGAATAAAATCATGTCCTTTGAAGCAACGTGGATACAGCTGGATGCCATTATCCTAAGAAAATTAACACGGAAAACAAAATACCAGATGTTCTCACTTATAGGTGGGAGCTAAACATTGGGTACTTATGGACATAAAGATGGCAACAATAGACACTGGTGACTACTAGAGTTGGGAGGGAGGAGTGGAGCAAAGGTTGAAAAACTAACTATTGGATACTATGCTCACTACCTGGGTGACAGGATCGATTGTACCTAAACCTCAGCATCACGCAACATACGCATATAACAAACCTGCAAATATACTCCCTGAATTTAAAATAAAAGTTGAAATTATCTTGAAAAAATTCTCCCCATGCTTAGGTCCTGCTGAACCACTTGGGAAATGCTGGTTTGGCTATAGCGGAGGCTTAGTAGAATGAAATAGATGAGCTCAGTACCACTCATGGAAAAATAATTCAAAGGGCATTTCTTATCAATAGTGGCTCAGAACATCACACACACAGCTATGATTTGCTAAACACAGATTGTCTAATTAACAGCAAATAGAACATTAACAAGTGGGTCTCCTTTAAAACAAAGCTACTTGACTTTAAAAATAAACAGTAATTTTTCGTTTTCTATATAAAGCATTTAGCATAGTTATTTAATGAATATTCTGTGAATAATGAGTTAAATAGCATTTGCACAGGCTTCTTCTGCCACCCAAAGCCATTTTTGGTGTTTCCTGTTTGGGGGACAGATAATGAGATCTAATTGTTATCTTTGTTTCCTGTTTGGGGGACAGACAATTAGAACTAATAGTTATTTTCCTTCCCTTCACTTTTCCCATTCAATCAGCAAGTCCAGTTGATTCTACCTTCTAAATATTTTTTACTTCTGTTCAATTCTCTCCCTCCCCACAGTCATCATCCCAGTTCAGGTCACACCAACTTGCGAGAATTTATTTTAACAGTCTCCTAAGTGATTCTTCACTTGACAAAATGATCTTTTACTTTAGAGGAGAACATAATAAGAATGACAAAATAATAATATTAATAATAAATACTACTCACTGAATGTATATTAAATACCTGTAACTATGCTGAGTGCTTTACATGCTTTGGTTCTTTTAATCCTTAGAACAATCCTACAAGCTAATTTAATTACTTACCCCATTTAATCCTAGAGAGGGCAAGCAACTTGTCTAAAGCTGCCACTTGGCTAGTGGTAGATCCTAGACAAGAACTTTGTCTCCAAAACTTGTGCTCTCAACCACCATGCACACTCCCTGCCATATCTGCCAAATTTTCTCTTAATAGGAAGGCTCTTTTACTGTATTAAACTATGCTGCGTTACTCAGCACAATATTGGACACATAAACATTCAAGAAGTTTTTACAAGGGATAAATTCAAGAACTATTATGTAAAGAACGGGGAGTTAAAGTATTATTTCACTTATCTCACATCATTATGAAATAAATTTTTTTTTAGGTAAGCCAATTTTATATTTAACTGAAATCAAACCACTTAACAGTACAGAATTCTTAAAAATTTAGATAAACTGTTTCTAAAATGCAATCCATTCTTTACTACCTTAGTTGCATGAGAGTTCTTTTTCAATCGTATCCTAATGACAAAGAGCTTTTGTTATGAACAAGTGTCATATATGCTACTTATTTAGTAATTCCTTCTGAACTATGGTTTTAATTACCATCTACATGCTGAGGAAGCCCAAATCTTTGTTTCCAACCTGTGTTGTCTTCCTGACCTTCAGATCCATGAATCTTTACCACTTGGTCCTGAAAACTAAAAATGTTCCAAAGACCTTTTTATACCCAGATCCCCAAATATCCTTCTCCAAAATATCATATCTTAATGAATAATTCCTCTGTCTATCCAGTTGCTGGCCACAAACATGGACATAATGTTCAACTCCCCCTTTTCCTTTGCCAACCACTGCCGCAGTCAATCAATTAACAAAGGTCCTATTGAATCTACCTTCTAACTATCTCTCATATCTTTCACACCTCTGTCTGTCCATTGCCTTATCCTGCCATTAATATCTTTGCCTGGGTTATTGCAACAAGTCTGTAGATGGTATCCTATACCTATAATTTTAGGTATAGGATTTATTCCTCATATTACAATTTATTCTTCATATTACAATCAGAGTATTTTGTTTTGTTTTGTTTTGAGACGGAGTCTCTGTTGCCCAGGCTGGAGTGCAATGCTGCAATCTCGGCTCACTGCAACTTCCACCTCCCAGGTTCAAGCAATTCTCCCGCCTCAGCCTCCTGAGTAGCTGGGGCTACAGGCACACACCACCACACCCGGCTAATTTTTGTATTTTTAGTACAGACAGGGTTTCACCATGTTGGCCAGGATGGTCTCAATCTCCTGACCTCGTGATCCACCCACCTCGGCCTCCCAAAGTGCTGGGATTACAGGCATGAGCCACCATGCCCGGCCCAGAGTATATTTTTTAAACTAGAGATCTGATCATGTCACATCTCAGCTTGAAAGCTTTCAATAGCTCCTTATTGCTCTTCAGATGAGGTTCAAACTTCAACATTACTTACTAAGCCTGCTTGATCTGACCCTTACTTGCTTTTCCTTATCTTGCCATCACTATTTTTCCCATCCCTCTCACTGAGCACCACACTAAGTCATATTGGAACTTTATCTCTTATACATATTCTGCATTCTTTTGCCTGTAGGGCTTTGCATGTGCTATCTGGAGAACCCCCAACCCCTACATCTAGGCTAAGCATCTCTCCTACTCACTGCCACAGCACCTATTTCCACTTGTAATACTGTATTTAAGTCCCTGTTTGTTTCTCTGTATCATCTTCTCTCCTCTCCTCCCCAAAGACTGTTGCATCTACAGGGTAGAGCTATGCCCCTTTTGTTTACCCTATAGTATCCCTAGTGCCTCACTATGTCTAGAGCGTAGCAGGCATTAACATATTTTATAAACTATTTTGAAAACAGTTTTAGATTTACAGAAAAGCTACAAAGATAGTACAGAGGGTTCCCTTATACTTTCCCCTGTTGTCAGCATCTTTTTTTTTTTTTTTGAGACGTAGTCTCACTCTGTCGCCAGGCTGGAGTGCAGTGGCGTGATCTCGGCTCACTGCAACCTCTGCCTCCCAGGTTCAAGTGATTCTCCTGCCTCAGCCTCCCGAGTAGCTGGGATTACAGGCACGCGCTGCCACACCCAGCTAATTTTGTATTTTTAGTAGAGATGGGGTTTCACCATGTTGGCCAGGATGGTCTCGATCTTCTCACCTCATGATCCACCCACCTCGGCCTCCCAAAGTGCTGGGATTACAGGCGTGAGCCACCACACCCAGCCTGTTGTCAGCATCTTACGTTAATATTATACATTTGTCACAACTAATGGACCAATACTGATACCTTATTATTAACTAAAGTCCTTGCTTCATTCAGTTTTTCTTAGTTTTTACCTAATGTCCTTTTTTCTATTCCAGGATCCAATTAGGATAACACATTACGTGTAATAGTCATAGCTCCTTTGGCTTGTACCTCTTGGCTGTGATAGTTTCTTAGACTTTCCTTGTTTTTTAAGCTTTTCAGAGTTTTGAGGGGTACTGACTAGATATTTTGTGGCATGCACTTGAATTGGGGTTTGTCGAATGTTCTCATGATTAGACTGGGGTTATATGTTTGGGGGGGTAAAGTGCCATTTTCATCATATCAGGTCAAGGTTACATGCTATCAACATGACTTATCACTGGTGATCTTAGCCTTGATCACCTGGCTGAGGCAGTGTTTGTCAGGTTTTTCCTTTTTTTTTTTTTTTTTTTGAGACAGAGTTTCACTTTGTTGCCCAGGCTGGAGTGCAGTGGTGCCATCTTGCCTCACTGCAACCTCTGCCTCCCAGGTTCAAGCAATTCTCCTGCCTCAGCCTCCCAAGTAGCTGGGATTACAGGTGCCCACCACCACACCTGGCTAATTTTTGTATTTTTAGTAGAGATGGGGTTTTGCCATGTTGGCCAGGCTGGTCTCAAACTGCTGGCCTCAAGTGATTTGCCTGCCACCTTCCAAAGTGCTGAGATTACAGGTGTGAGCCACTGTGCCCGGCCCTACTGTAGTTATTCTTTTTTCCCCTTTCCACACTGTACTCAGAAAGTCATATGTCCAGTTTATATTTAAGGGATAGGGAGGTTTTTTGGTTTGTTTTTGAGACAGAGTCTCACTCCTTCACCCAGGCTGGAGTGCAGTGGCGCATTCTCGGGTCACTGTAACCTCCACCTCCCGGTTCAAGTGACTCTCCTGCCTCAGCCTCCTGAGTAACTGGGACTATAGGCACGCACTACCACACCCAGCCAATTTCTGTATTTTTAGTAGAGATGAGGTTTTTTCACGTTGGCCATGCTGGTCTTGAACGCCTGACCTCAAGTGATCTGCCTGCCTCGGTTTCCCAAAGTGCTGGGATTACAGGCGTGAGCCAGGGTGCCTGGCCTGCTTCACCTACTTGAGGGCAGAGTGGCTACGTCAATTATTTGACCATTGGGAGTTCTTTCAGTTGATTGTTGTGTTTATTTGACACACGCCTATTTTGTTTACCTTGAGCACTTCTTGACTTTCTTGTGCTGCAATATGCTTCAGGTTCACCTTGCCCTGACCCAGCTTTAGAATCAACCATTTCCCAGGGTCCCCTAGATGCTTTTATTGTTGAATGTATTAGAAATTATGATCTGAGTGTTGGGTGGGAACTAACCAAATTAAATTAAAATTTGGATTCATTTAGAAAAAACACAAAAGTACAAAGGATAATATATGTTCCCACCACTCAAAATGAATAAACGTTATTTTTCCTTTTATTTTGCCTCAGATATATTTTAAGAAATAAAACACACAAAGTTGAGAAGATCATTTTTCTCCTTCCAATCCTAAACCCCACCTCTCTTCCCAAAAGCAACCACAGTCTTAAATTGGTGTATAGACAGTTTTTTCAAGCATGTATGGAATATTTACAGAAATAAACGTGTTAAATAAGAGACTGGCTTTTATTCGAGCTGAGTATGGGTTCCCACACTCTGGGCTGTTCTAGTTGGCAATGTGTCTCTGCCCGCAGCTCTTTTTCGAATGTATATTCGTTTCCTTGCATTTCTGCTGCAGTGGATGTTCCATTTCTCTCTTTTCTCATGAGATAACTTCTCTCCACTTGCAGACACTCTCTCTTCTATAGTCTGTTTTATCCCCTCTCATCCTAACTTGCTGCTTTGCAGGCTGCTCCTAGTGTCTTCCTTATCAAAAGGAAGAAGGCTGATAACCTGATGTACACTTTGTGAAAGCAAATCATAAACCAAAAAGTGCCATGCAAATATCAAATCTCACTGCTCTGTTCACAGTGCCAAAAGACAATGGGGCCTGGGGCATCATTCATTTCTTCGTAGTATCTTGCGCTTTAAGTGATTCTTGAGCTTGAGCTCTTTAACAGTTGTCTTTTATCTTGAAGTTAGTTGGTTCCAGTTATTTTTGAGTTGTACTTCTACAAAGTTGGGGCCGCCAGATACTAGACTATTGGATATCTGGAAATCCAGTTGGTTAATTTTATTGTTCTTCATTTTTATTTTTCTTATGAACACTATTCCTAAAGATAGGAACAATACCCAAAATAAAGGAAAAGATTGATATTGAAGAGATTGCTCATGAAATTCATAATTTCTCCAGCAAGTGACTTAAAATGAAAGGCTAATTGTATTAATATAATTATAAAGTCTATACCTGTAACCTCTATCCATTGAATTGCATTGCTCTGTGGGCAGTTCTGTTGATAATGTTCTGGGTGGCTGGCATGTTAACTGCTTGCCTCAGTAAGCAGAAATTTTTGGTTTGCAGCTTCCAGCCTTATTAGTAAATATACCTAATATCTAATTTCTTCCCACAGTTGACACTTACTTTGACAAAGGCAAATTTGGAAGCAATTACTTGAGGACAGTTCATATAGCATCTGGACAGTCAACACGGGCACCATGAAGCACTTCCTGAGGTATGTGTTTACGGTTCCCTGGCTGAGCCCTCTGCAGTGGAGAAACCTCCTCACTGGTTAGGGTAATATTACCAGTCATTGTTTGTGATCCTGTGACCAGGTCTTCTAAGATTCTGTGAAATAGCACTGCATTTTTGCTAAGAATAACTTGGCCATGAGATTCCTCTGCTAACTCTATATGCGTGCTGATGATAAGACAGAGCACTTGTAGATGGCGAGAGAGTGTGGGCACAAAAGCATGGCACTTTAGACAGCCCTGGTGCCATGTGTCTCTGCACAGTGGTACACCGCTGGCCTGAAAGGTTTAAGGAAATAGCTGTCAATGAATCACTTAATACAATTTGTGTAAAATCATTTTCTGGAAATAAGTATCCTTTTAAATATCCTTTAATTTAGATTTTGGTTGGCTGGCCAATCCATATGGGCATTTTAAATTTTTGTGGGCGGTCAAACTATATGTTCTAAGCTTCTGCTCTTCTTACCTCAGTGATGTCTCTGAAATTTGTATCAATTGTTGGTTCCCTGAA
Organism: Pan paniscus; assembly: GCF_029289425.2. Classification (NCBI taxonomy): domain Eukaryota; kingdom Metazoa; phylum Chordata; class Mammalia; order Primates; family Hominidae; genus Pan; species Pan paniscus. The sequence continues at coordinate 108,367,245 of NC_073258.2, forward strand.
GATTGTGCTGGACAGAGTATGCCATAAATTGGTATGTTTGGGGTGATCTTTTTTAGTTTTGAAAAGCATTTGACTGACCTAAAGTTATAATTATTTTCAAGAGTATTGACTGTCATTCAGTTGTCTATTAATGGAATTCCCAGATAAATTTTGCATAATATTAAAATACGGCAAAATAAAGTTAGTCAGGTCCTGAATGTGAGAAAATACAACATACTTTCCAGAAGATCGGGCTTCTTTTCCTCAAGATGGTGACCTGCTTCTGTTACACGTTCTTGTCTTTCGCTCGGGCCTGTTTTCTCTAAGCAAATTAATAGGCTTGCATCTTTTAAGAAATGATTTGATTCCTACAATGGCCATAATTTAAGATCCACTGCCCCCCACCCCAGTGGTTTTGGTTCCATTGTTGTTTCTGGAGCACCCAGATCAGTTTGTGTGAGATTCACTGGGTTTTGATGCAGCTACTGGTAGTATACTGGATCTTCGAATTGTGAAAACCTCTCAGGAAGTTACTGTGAAACAATTTATAGGCATCAGCATTTGTTTTATTGTACAGAATACTGTTTATCTTAGCTGTGTAAAAATATAGTATTTGAAAAATCACGAGGACATTTGCCAGCCAAGTATTTGACCTAATATGTTCTTGGTTGTCATGGTAATTAACTGATCTATCTATACATTCATGAAAATTTGGCATTTGTGCACACCTCCTGAATGTAAACATGGTGTCTTTCATCTGCAGAATCATGTTAACAGAAAGCTTTAGTGTGAGATGAAGCTTAGAATTTAGGAGCTCCCTTTGTAAAAGTGGTGATGATGGTGGTAAGGTTGCCAAGTCCTGTACTACTCAATTTCTTCCTCAATGTCTTATTTGTTTTAGAAAAACTCGAGCAGCCTCAAAACCAGTCATTTTAGGAAAAATAGTAGCCTTTGGTTCTGTTAGTTTTATTGTTAAACTGAATAGGCGCACAAAGAGTACATTTTTAAATTAATTTGTATATGATGATTTAGAACTGGTACAGTGAAAATCTACCATTGTAATTTTGCATAGACTAGCACCAAGGGTTACAGAACCAACACATCCCTATTAGTTATGTGTTCTGATAAACATTTTTTTCATGTAACTTGGAGTGTATATTTTATAAATATTATATGGCATTGATTATTTATGTGAAACTAAAGCTAGGATAACAGATTGTACATTAAAACAGAAACTTGAGGATTTTCATTGACCATTGGTTTTGAAATAATAAAAGGAAACTTGATCATTTCCCTTCTTTAGTTGATTTATTTTCTGTAGTCCATTTCCACAGATGTTGGACGATTTTGGCAATCTTTTCATCTGAACCAAAGAGAAGGTTATGTAAGCAAAGCCTGAATGAATCAGGTGTTAATTCCTGAGCTCAGCAAATGTATTATGGAGAATGAGGAGCTGACTTTTCACTGGGAAGAATTCAGCATTATTTAAAAGCCCACGCAGTGATTAATCTGTCAACTTCTGAGATGCTCCAGAATGAAATGCTCCATGCACAGTCCCAGAAGAAATTAGGTTAACCTTAGAGAAACCAGGTTGTGGGAAAAAATGGATTTTGATCTACATTTAGGATACATGATACCCAATTGCTACCATCAGATATATTAATGGTATAAATATTCAGAGCAAAAAGGAATAGAGAAAATATTCAATGTATGTCAAAAATTACATGAAATATAAGGAATAAATGCTATTCGATTAGTACACCTGGCTAAAATGTGTATTTTAAATTGAGGATAGAAATGGGATATTGGGTATGTATCCCCAGACCATCCAGTCTGACTTTAGCCATGATGTGCATGAAAAGAAAACATGAGGCTGGGCGTGGTGGCTCACGCCCGTAATCCCAGCACTTTGGGAGGCCTAGGCAGGCAGATCACGAGGTCAAGAGATCGAGACCATCCTGGCCAACATGGTGAAACCATCTCTACTAAAAATACAGAAATTAACTGGGTGTGGTGGCACATGCCTGTAGTCCCAGTTACTTAGGAAGCTGAGGCAGGAGAATTGCTTGAACCAGGGAGTCAGAAGTTAAAGTGAGCCGAGATCATGCCACTGCATTCCAGCCTGGCAAAAGAGCGAGACTCCGTCTCAAAAACAAAAAAAAGAAAAGAAAAGAAAAAGAAAACATGGGATAACATGGATAACAAAACATATCTACATGTGATCAGAAAAAGAAGGAATATTTTTTAAGTCCCAGCTAGAACAAAAGCTTAGGGTTTCATTTTTGTAATATATTTTACTAACTTTAATTCAGTTGATGTGTATAACAGAGAAGTCTGAAGACTTGTGCTGAAGATCATTTCCCTCGTTGGGATTTAGTTATTGAGGTTATATTTTTTAAAGTTATCAGAACATGATTAATTTTGGAAATTAATAAAGGAAAATTTTAAAGTCACCCATGTAAATCATTGCTTCCAACTGTTCCAGTCTCAGAATCTCAGTTTCTTGGCCCTGCATCTCACCTTGTTATTTTCCTTCCTCCAGCAGAAAAGAGGAAAGGAAAATATCTGCCAAGCTCAAACCTCTGTGGGAGGAACTGAGCAATACAGCAGACTTATCCCATGTCCCAACTTTGAGGCAATCAAGGGAAAAAACTATTTTTCTAGTATGATTAGGTAAATAAGGGCTTACAATTAGCAAAAATAACTACAAATTGGATTTTTAAGTCATTCATACTTGATTAATATCTTGGTCCACTAATTCATTTAGTGTGCATTCATTGCTAATAATGCAAGTATTTATTCCACTTTCATTCTCTCTTCATAGCAAATGTAATTAAGTAAGACATAACATCCCATTTTACAAAGGAGGACAAGGAGGCTTAGTAAAGTTAAGTGACTTCAACAAAGGCACATAGATGTTTGAATGCAGGCCTCTTTGACTTCCAAGCTGTTTCTCATGTTTGTATCGCATTACCCCATTACTGTGAGCCCACTGTGAGGTATTGTAGGTGATTCAAAAATGAATGTGAGGGCCAGGCATGGTGGCTCACACCTGTAATCCCAGCACTTTGGGAGGCCAAGGCAGGTGGATCACCTGAGGTCAGGAGTTCAAGACCAGCCTGGCCAACAAGGTGAAACCCCATAATACAAAAAATGGTTGGTCATGGCGGTGGGTGCCTGTAATCCTAGCTACTAGGGACGCTGAGGCAGGAGAATCGCTTGAACCCAGGAGGCAGAGGTTGCAGTGAGCCGAGATCATGCCACTGCACTCTAGCCTAGGTGACAAGAGCAAAACTCCATCTCAAAAATAAATGAATGTGAGACGTCTCTGTTCCAAAGTAACACACCACCTGGTAAGAGACGAGTTGTATGCATACGAAACTAAGATATATAAAGGAATGAGATCAGTGACAGGTTATAAACATTTTGTGAAGGAATATTCAGGAAACGCTTCATTGAGACAATGTTGAGAGAAAGGAAGGACTAGGATTTTAATATTTTAAAATAAGGATAGAAGATGTGGGATGCTGTAAACAAGGCCAAGAAGGCATGACTGGTGCCATAAGCACTAGTGGTCCAAGTTTGTTAGATGTAGACCCTGTTTGGGGTGAGTAGAAGACAAGTTGCAAAAATCAAGTTAGGAGCAGTTCTTGGTCACCTTTGCAAGCACAGCATGAAGCAGCCCAGAGCATGGCAACATTTTCACCCCAACTTGAAGAGCACCTCAAAGAGGAAGGAGAATCGGATAAAAATATCTTTTCCCCTTCTAACATGTCTGGCCTTCACTTAGAGCCAGAAATCTAGTCCAATCCCTTCACCTTATGTGTGAGAAAGAAGAAACCCAGAGAAGCAAAGTAACCTCTCCAAAGTCACATAGTTCATAGAGGCAAATTTGGGCTAGACTCCAAGTCTGACTTTCAGACAAGTTAGTCAAACTTTTTATTCAGCATGACCCACTTTCCATTGCTTTTGAAGAGCAGAAGGTGCAGGAACGTGTAGTTGTTCCAGAATTTGATTAGCATTGCTTGAAGCATTGACTGAGCTTGTGAGATATAGAAGCTAAGTCCTGAAAAAGGGAAAGTTTATGGCCTGTGCATCCAAATACCTCTCTCACTGTAGACTGGTACTTTTAGCTGTAGTGTTCTCTTTTCTATGGTGCATACATGTATGAGGTATATTTTTACATGTATGTGTGCATATATATGACACATACATATATAAACACACACAAATATGCACATATATATATACACATATATATTTTTATTATACTTTAAGTTTTAGGGTACATGTGCACAACGTGCAGGTTTGTTACATATGTATACATGTGCCATGTTGGTGTGCTGTACCCATTAACTCATCATTTAACATTAGGTATGTCTCCTAATGCTATCCCTCCCTGATTCCCCCACCCCACAACAGGCCCCGGTGTGTGATGTTCCCCTTCCTGTGTCCATACACACATATATTTTAAATTATTTTGCTCCCTGCATTAAAACAAACAAAAGCTGTGTCCACACTCTCATTGAAATATGTTAATCTGCATCTTTTTCTAGGCAATCTCCTGTAGGTGACCTTCCCAGAGCCTGCCCATTGCCCTCAAGCTGTTGTCCGAGATCCTCTGGGAGCTGGATCATGTACATCCCAGCTCTCCCGCCCCTTGGCTTTCCCTCAGCTTTTCAGGGCCAACTCTTTGGCCACTTCACTGTTCGTTAAGCTCTTCCCGCAGAGCATGAGCAATATACCCGAAAGCCATGGGCACTCTATAAATGTTAGTTTGAATTTCATTCATTTACTCATTGGAATTTTCACTTTTGTACTGAAGTGAGGAAAGCACGCTGATTTTCCAGGCTGTTCTGTCTGTCCCTGTGGGATGGTGGAGTTGGCTTTCCTGTCCAACCTGAGAGGAACATACTGTCTCTCTCTCCTCTGCCTCTCCAACACCCTGGGTGTTTTTCTTTTATAGAATTGTCACACTGTTTTTCAACTTTCTGTTTTTACTGCCCTTTTCCTTGCTCGACTATAAGCTCCTTGTGGACAGGGAGGTCATATGGCTTGCTGTGAAAATAAGTTCTTGACTCATGTTCACTTTTTCCACTGCCATATCTCCCACTCTCATTTCTTCTGTACTGCACGGTCAGTCTTATTTTGTATTTGGCTCTATGAAGGAATAAATAAAATAAATTGAAATACCTTTCAATTGTCATTTTTCATTTCCCCCCAACTTATTTCAAATCTCTTTCTTTCAGCTGCTCTAGGTCTTTAACAAAAATGAATTTGTTCACAATACTGAGCATGTCCTCTAACTAGGTTGTTTAAATTTTTTTTGAATTATATTATGTAGCAAATTTATAATAATAACAGGCCTATTTCTTATCCCCTATAGAATATTTTGAACCCTATAATGGATGATGGAGCATGAATAATACCTTTGATGACTTTATTTATATATTTACTTAATTTGGGTTGCCTTAAAAATATTTTTATTTACCAATAAAAGTTTATATTTGAGGTTGCATTTAAATACTTTTAAAATGTCAAAGTATAATGTGTTATAATGTGTTCATTGTTTCTCCTTATAAATAAGTCAATAAAAGTATTATCCAAAGAGTAAAACATAACCTGATTTTAAAAAATAAATCTTGTAGCCAGGCACGGTGGCTCATGCCTGTAATCCCAGCACTTTGGGAGGCTGAGGCGGGCAGATTGCTCAAGCCCATGAGTTCAAGACCAGCTTGGGCAACACAGCAAGACCCCATCTTTATAGAAAATTCAAAAATTAGCTGAGCATGGTGGCGCGTACCTGTAGTCCCAGCTACTGGGGAGGCTGAGGTAGGAGGACCACCTGAGCCCAGAGAGGTTGAGGCTGCTTCAGCCTAGGCAACAGAGTAAGACCGTGTCTTGACAAATAAATAAATAGAAATAAATCTTATAAAGTGTATTTAAGCATCAAAATTTTGGTTGAATAATGATATTGTTAATAAATTAAGAGAAACCTGTACCTCCTTTTCTTTGAAAGGAAAGGGTTACACTATTAATTTATTTATTTTAATTATTACACAATCAACTAGTGCTCTCTAAGCCCTCAGATACAATTTCCCTGGAATATATTATAAACAGAGTGCCCTTTGCTACAACACTATATTTTTGAATAACATTGATCCATGATAGATATATAACCACCAATCCCCTTAATTTTTACTTTTTCAGAAGTTAGTGTGATCTCTTCAGAAAAAGAATAATGTGAAAAAACCACAGGGCCCCACACTATCTGGGCATGGGATCTTGGAACCTCTCCCCTGCTCTACAGGAAGGAAATACTCTTGTTTTCCGAGAGACCCACGGATGGTTTCTTTGTGTGATTTCACATTTCCAGTTCATGTACCAAGTCCTCTGCAGCCTCTCTTCCTAGTAGAGAGCTCTTATAGGGATGGTCCCATTTACTAGGCAAAGTACCTATTGATAAGTTAATTCCCAACCGATTGTCAGTGCCCCTACTTAGGAACTTCAGTGGAGCAACTAAATGAACTGTCAGGGACATTGAGCCGCTTGCTATTCTTTATGACATTTAGATGAAAAGTATTTCATTTGGGAAACTGTGGTTTGAACCAAGAACTGTGATTATTTTTGTACATATCTTTCATCAACAATAGTGTACTTTTTATTTATTACAGGATTTCTTCAAGCAAGAGTTAACTTTCATTAGCACATTCATTGAAACTGTTCAAAATAAGCCACTTTTCTCTTATTGTTCCAAAAGAAGACGTCAGAGTCACAAATTTAGGATGATGGCGTAGTGTTGCGTTACAGGTACCCACACCCCCTCACCCCACAGGCAAGGGGCTACATGGTTTTAGGCGCATTTCCTGTTTTGAAAGCCCCATCCCTCCTGAATGGATTCCTCTAACAAAGCGCCACAAGACCGGAGGTTGCTTTTGTTTGGTAGCAGAGATATGATCCATTTCGAATAATTTACATTGGGTGGCTATTCTGGTTCAAACTAGAGAATGAATGTTAAATAATAAACGTGATCATAATTGCTTTATGGAAGAACACTGCTGTGAACTCAGCCATAAACATCACTCTGCAGCATATTAATAAAAGGCAGTAACAGAAAAGATTGGAAATGGAGCATGTGTAGTAGCTCTTATTATTGAATCAGATTCTCCCAGTGTTTAAGCAAGGCATTCATCTTAGGAAGCTACAGTAACTCTTTCTGGAACACTATCAAAAAGCTGTGATTAAAAAACAGAAATAAACGAAAAAACTGCTGCCTATGCATGTAGTTACTAGAAAGAGGAGGTGGTGATCAGTATTTTCTTCATCTAGCCTTGAGGATTTAATTGTTGTTCCTACAAAATCTAACAGATTTTTTTTAGTAGTGAGTCAAGAATCTTCCATCAAAATGAAGAAAACTAAGTCTAGTGTTATGAAGAAGAAAAGCGAATATTGCCCAATTAAAACTAAGCTTATTGGTTTCCTGATTCAGCCTAGCAGGGAAAGGAGCAGAGCCATAAACCCCCTGAGCAGAGGGTTCAGAAGGTGAGGAGGGTGTGAAACAGGAGGTTGAGATTAGTGCTGGTACAAGAGACAGTAAGTGGGTTCTGTCTCACAGGTACATTTGAAATGCCTCCTCCCAAAGCATGCAGTCATGAAAAAAAAAAAAAAAAAGGACATAAAACAAATGAAATTAAAAGGAGGAAAGGGTACAATGAATCCCAAAATCCTTAAACTCAAATAAGAAACAGATACACCTTTTCTTTCTCCCTTCCTTATTCTCTTCCTTCCTCTCTCCCTCTGTTCCTCCCTCCTGTCCCTCCCTTCCCTCCTGTCCCCCGCTTCCCCTTCCCTTCCTTCCTTCCTTCTTTCCTTCTTATCTTCTTTCCTTCTTTCTTTCTTTCCTTCTTTTCTTTCTCTCTCTCTTTCTTTCTTTCTTTTTCTTTCTTTCTTTCTTTCCTAAACAACCACTGATTAGCTCAAGAGCATTTACAGATCTATTTCTTTATTGCTTCCTTTAAAGGGTAAACATGTCAAACCAATATAACATTCTCTCAAAATAGTTAATCATTTTTATTGTTCTGCTTTTGATCCTCAGCAGTTTTTTCCATAAACTCTGTGATTTAGGGACTTAAATAGGTCCAAATTATTTAAGAAGTGAGCTCCTGGCAGTATTTGATGGTGAACAGCCAGCCTGAGTTGCTCACATGGAGGTTTTGAGGAGTTGGTCCTTTTATAAGGAAGCAAGTTGTATATTGTTTCCAAAGTGAGGGATCACCCTGATGTTTCCATCTCTGACCATGACCTGCCTGGACCAGGTTTATAACCTAAACACAAAATAAATTACACCTGTCAAAACATAATTTGATCTGATGATCTGGATTAAAAAAATACAGTAACTAGCATAGCAGGAAAGTATGGTACCTAGCATAGCAAGCTGAGGTTTTAATTAAATATTTGTGGGCATGTTGGCCCATTAGAAAAATAAGGGGAGAAAATAGAATATATCTTGGATAATAAGTAGCATTATCAGGTCCTGTTGGCCTAGGAATTATGAAAGAACAAGCAGCGTATAGATACCATTTCATAATTCAAATGTGCACAATTGAAATTGTTTATGATTATGTGAGAGAGATGTGATTTACTTCACAGAGTGGTGAACCCTAAGAAATGATGCTTCATCCCTAACACCTCCTGTGGATTTCTCCTGGCTTTCATGTCTTTGACAGTATGAGCATCATCAAGGAAGTTTTTTTTAAAAGATAAAAGCAAACAGAATGAGATATCTTTTCTTCCTTTTGATGTAAGACTGTCTTGATGCAAAACAGTAACACAGTCATTTTTCTCATATACAAGGATGCCAGTGGGAGAAATTAGAGTTGGGCTGTAGGTAACTCTACATATGGACACTTCCTGCCACTTAAGATGACACTTCTTAGGTCTCAAGCCTCCTCTTTGTGTAGACCTGATACAGAGGTCACAGGGAAGACTTTTTGTAGCTTAATTTAAGCTCTGTTTGATGCCTTGGAACCTAAATAGGAAGAATACAGAGACACTCCATGAATGATCATAAGGGTCGTCCTCTTCTCTAGGAAGATTTAGTACAAACAGAACTGGATTATCACATAGTTCTACTTTTGCTAGAGTTCTGCCACACAGACTTGAAAGGTAGCTTCCTTTGAGGTGCAAGCCCGCAGATGGGGTGGACTTCCCTGAAAATTGCACATGGAACAGATATTAGGGAAAGCTTTTATCTTTGACTTAGTAATTAATAGTATATATTAATATGTTAATGTATATACATATATATCCCAGTAATTAATATCATTACCATTTGGCTGGGGACCAGTTAACAAGATATTGCTCAATCTTTTTTTTTTTTTTTTTTTTTTTTTTGGCATAGCTATCCAGTAGTTAGAAAATGAAAAACATTTTCCAAGAGAGCAAGCTGAGGGTTTTGTTTTGTTTTGTTTTGTTTTGTTTGAGACAGAGTCTTGCTCTGTCGCCAGGCTGGAGTGCAGTGGTATGATCTCGGCTCACTGCAACCTCCGCCTCCTGGGTTCAAGCAATTCTCCTGCCTCAGCCTCCCAAGTAGCTGGGATTACAGGCATGTGCCACCATGCCCAGCTAATTTTTGTATTTTTAGTAGAGACGGGGTTTCACCATATTGGCTGGGATGGCCTCGATCTCTTGACCTCTTGATCCACCCGCCTCAGCCTCCCAAAGTGCTGGTATTACAGGCGTGAGCCACTGCGTCCAGCCCTGAGGTTTTATAAATCTTCTCACTTGTCTAATTAAAATATCCCACTAAATTTATTTTTAGGGCTACTGGGTTTTGTTGTTGTTGTTTTTTGGGGTGTTTTTTTTTTGGAAGCTGTTAAACTAAATCCTAACAGATCTTAGGATATATTTGACTAGAACAGTTGAATGAACAGTAAATCCATTTTTGTCTTTCCGCAGAATCTGGTTGACTTTGTACTGACTATACATGGAAATTTTATATGCACTTTTGTAATGGCTTTTGGTGATCATTTTATACATCATAATTTTAGTTATAATTTTCATTTTTTAAATAAAATAATACATATTTATTATAAAAATGTACTTAATCAAAAAAGAAAATTAAAATTACTGATTATTTTACTACCAATCAATATCACTGTTACCATTTTTGTTGTGTATCCTGCTTTATACATTACTATTAAAATTTTTGTTTTATTTTTTAAATGAAAAGTGGATTATCCCATACATATTTCTTTTTAACTTTTTACTACTTGATAAACATATCATGGATATTTTCATGTTATTAGATATTCTAGGACATAATCTTGTTGCCTGCAAAGTATTCCATTATGTTATCTCAGTGCAGCAGCTTGGTTGTTTTGTACGGTTTCTTTCCATTTCCTTTGCATTTATAAGATATAAACTCCATGCCTTTGTGCAAATCAGACTGTTTGAGTTTTTATTTTTAACACAAGGCTGTTGAAGCTATTGGAACCAGAGCAATTTAAGGAAAGGAACACGGCCAAGGTTTTGATTCTTTTTCAGGGATGGATCACATTGTAGAGGCTACTAGTTAACTACTCCAGTATATCTGAGTGACCATGCATCACCTTATTTTAGAACTGGAAGGAATTAGTGAACTTTTGAGAATAAAGAAAAATCTTTTCCAGATGACAACAAAAGGAAGTAATATAAATAATTCTGCCTCCTGGGAATGTACAGTATAAAGAGAAAATAGGTTGACTATATAAGTTCCCGGATAAGTCCTCTTTACCACTAAAGCTTAAGTCATTTGAAATTCTGAACCGTACCATGAAATAGTAGGCACTCACATTTTTAAAATTAAAAGTCTTCATAAAAGATGGACTTACATGGGCCACAGATGTGTGAATAAGCACATGACTGGTGACAATATAGTTCATCATTTGTTGCGGTATTGCTGGAGTGAGGTAGGGTGTACAGTAAAGAAAACTTTCTTTAGCAAGAGCCAAGAACAAACTTCTCAAGAGGAGTTTTTGAAACATTTAAATCACGGAAGGTCGTCACCTCTAGGAAAATCAAAGGTCAAGGGTGCTTGTTCAGTGAACTGATGAGAAGGGCTTCTGACAAGGCCAGGGAATGTTAGGATAGGTCAGCAGAAAAGGCAGGTGGCCACAACCAAGTCCTCAAGGAGGTCTGCAATGCCTCAGGGAAAGCAGAGGGAAAGAGGAAAGAATGGGAGCAAGGGAAGGAATCAAGCAGTGGGATTGGTGGAGGGTGAGGAGGACACTAGGGAGGGGCTGAAAATGGACAAGGGCAAGCTGAGAGGCTGTTCATGGAGGCAAAAGAGGAGAGCATGTTCTTCCCCCACGTCAAAGGGAGGGGTGACTCCTAAAACACAAGCAGTATTAAAGGATTCTGTTTTCAAGGTACTCATTTATTTCCAAGATGTTTTTAGGCAAAGGAGGGAAAAGAAAAGATTCTAATGCTTCATCCTCAGTTTGTTGGAATATCAGATTTACTAGCATAGAAAATTCTGGAGTTTCTTACAGTCATAGTAAGTGTAGCTACTGCAAATAAAGTAGCATGGGACTAGAAACATATGTTAAGTATAAGGTGATTTTTCTAACCCCTGATTTTCTCCTGGGCTTCTTTTCTTGCTGGTGGTGGCTGCTTTCTCTTCTCTTCCAGAGTTCTATTGGAAGGGTGCTGTCTTTTGTTTTTCACAGAATGTTGATCCAGGTATGCCTGTATTTTTACTGTAAATTTCTGTGGCGCTGCCTGAAATTTGTAATGAGGAAGCTAACTGGAAGATGTGAACTACAACGGATCTGTTACAATACCAAGCCGGGAGCTTCTAGAACCATGAAAATCGGTAAGCCTGAGACAAAGAAGTAAGCAAAAGGTAGAGTTGGTATGATGGAAGATACGATGTTATCTTTCAGTGTAGTAATTCTAAACCATGTGTAAAGTATAATCTTTGAATGACTGTTTTTGTTGCTGCTTTCACAGAAACATCACTGAGGGATTCTAAAAGTAAGGTAAGTAAAATTATTTTTCAGCAGCTTTTTTTTCACTTGGAAGCTTACCTCTATCATAAGAAGTAAAAATTCTAAGAAACCAAAATATACCACTGGCTAGGAAAACTACTGCCAACTGAGAAGAAATAATCATTTGCCCATTACAAACCACTGTACTATTTACATGAGAACAGCCACTGTATGTGAATTTCTAGGCAGGTTTGTGAAGTACTTATTACTTCATTGTCAAATGAACCCTTTCTTATACCTCTTCCCAAATCATAAAATAAATATTCCTTGAACATAGTAACAGTATTAACTCCCTACTATTTCCTCAATATCCAAATCATTTAACATTATACTTAAGATTTTTCAATAACATCAAAGAAGCCACTATGCTAGCTTTTGTAGCATAGTGGAGCATCCACATAAGAAAGAAAACCTATTTTCTTTTTCAAGATTCTTGATAATTTTATCTTATTAATTTTGACATCCTGAAGACTATCTCCCTCATGTGCCTCACTCTTTAGTCATAAACATAATACCCCTTAACAACAGAAACTATGTTGGGTGAGGAAATGAAAATATTACATTTCAATATAGGTAGCTTGAAACAGGAAAATGGTAAGAACAAAACCAAAAAAATTGTATGTGTTTTCCTGATTAAAGTAATCAGGAAAATTGCACTACCCCCCACCCCCATCGTGAAAATGTCAAATTTATTAGAATTCAAGTACGCTAAATCAACTGTTGCTTTTAACTTAAGTCTTCATATAGAAGCTTAAGCAAATGTTTGAAGCCTCTATCCCAGTAGATACTGATTAAGCCTCTGGTGTTAATGAAAAGGAAAGTGATTAAAACATGTTTTCCAGCTGTTGCAGACTTCTGTGAGTGTTCACCCTGATGCTATTGAAAAAACTATAGAAGATATCATGGAACTGAAAAAAATTAATCCTGACGTAAATCCACAGTAAGAATATGTTTCTTATGTCAAAAATACAGAACACAAATCACATGGCCACAGATTTAGTGTTTCTCTGTCTCCTCTCTTTTTTTTCTCCCTCTCTCCCTAAAATAATCATCTGCCATGTTTTGACTTTCAGATGAGGAATAAAGAAAAAAAGTACCTTTTTCATGTTTGTAAATGGCAGCAACTTTGTACTTCCTTTGTGGCTTATGCTTCTCAGATGCAAAGAATGTAAGAAATGTGTTGAGTGCCCCGATAGAGAAAGATGAACCCATTCATCAGCAATCACTCTATCTGATGCCTATGTTTTACGCTAACAGTAAATGTTCAAATTGTAAATGTGCTTAAGCTGATTCTGTTCCATCTAGAATAGTCCTTCACTTCCTTCATGAATATTACTTTATGACAGGCTGAGAATCTTGGAGACTGTTTCTACCTGCTTGTCAAGAAGACAGGCATGCGTGGGAACGAGAAATGGTTTTTTTATGAAGACTTTAGAACTTCATAATTTATTCCTCTCATCTTGGAAGTATTAAAATGCATTTGGCAATGTTCGTGACATTTAAAATTAGCTTTATATTTTCCACTGGGTACAGCAATTTTTCAGTAAAATTTTGCACTGAGGACACTGGGTAGAATAAATTCCAAATGAAGATATATTTAGAGAAGGTTTTAGGTTGGTAACAATCAAACTGTCTTTTAGATGTTCGTGTCTGAGAACTTTAGATGTTACCTTTGAGAAAGGCTTTTATTAATAATTACAGGAACTGTAGCTGAAGGGAATTTCAGAGCACACTTGCGTAGGTCTATCTCTTGGAAGGATTTTGGATACTAGCTATCAAGGGGCTCATCACAAAAACTCCATTTTCGCCTGGTCTCCATAGCATTCTTTGGCAGCCACTTCAGTTCATTAGCTGCCTTTTGCCTATTCAGCTACCAAAGGTTGATTTACTTATATAGTAAAGGTCTTTTTGAAACCTTCTAACATATATTTTATTCCTCTGGGAAGGTGATAAGAAGGCAATTCATTATAAATAAGATTGAACGAAAAATTTAAGACTACAACTGGCAAGAGGGATATATGAGTCCTGTACTCATGTTTAGAGACTGGATTAGATTTAATAGCAAATCTTTTCTATGAAAGTTATATAAGGTGCATTCAAGAGCATTTCTTTGCCATCCATTCTCTTGTTCTCATTTTTTTAAAAGACCCTTTTAGGTTCAGGTTGAGGATCCCTAATCTGAAAATCCAAAATCTGAAACTTTTGGGCATTGACATCATGCCACAAATGGAAGATTCCATAGCTGACTTCATGTGACAGATTGCATCTATTATTAAAAATGTTGTATAAAATTACCTTCAGGCTATGTGTATAAGGTGTATATGAAACACAAATGAATTTCATGTTTAGACTTGTGTCCCATCCCCAAGGTATCTCATTATGTATATGCAACTATTCCAAAATCTGAAACACTTCTGGTCCCAAGCATGTCAGATAAGGGTTACTCAACCTGTAGTATTTTTTTTAAATCTCCATGTGGATTCTAGTGCCTTTTTTACGGAGTGACATTGATAAGCTCTGATATAAAAAAATTAAGTACTTTTCTGAGAAAACAAAGAAATAGCTTAGAGATGGGGGAAACACTTTATAACTTACCAAACTGTTACTACTATTAACCTCACTTGTTTTAATTACATTTTTTAAGTGCTGCTTATGGTGGCACTAAAAATTATGACAGAGAAAATTTATTTATTTATTTTAATCTTTTTTTTGAGACAAGTGTCTTGCTCTGTCACCCAGGCTGGAGTGCAATGGCGCAGTCTAGGCTCACTGCAACCTCCGCCTCCTGGGTTCAAGCGATTCTCCTGCCTCAGCCTCCCAAGTAGCTGGGACTACAGGCACGTGCCACCACATCTGGCTAATTTTTGTATTTTTAGTAAAGATGGGGTTTTACGGTGTTGGCCAGGCTGGTCTCAAACCCCTGACCTCGTGATCTGCCCGCCTCTGCCTCCCAAAGTGCTGAGATTACAGGCGTAAGACACCGCACCTGGCCAGAGAAAATTTAATTGACTTTCCTTATTCCTGCCTCTTATATTCCATCCATTCTCCTCTTTCCCTCAAAACTAACACTATTCTCCATACTACATTGACTTTCTAGGTGGCTAGTGCTATGGTGCCCTTTCCTAAATTTTAATATCTGGCCTAGTTGTTTGGTGCCATGGTAACAAGTAATGATGAAAGTAATTCACTGAATACGACTTTATTAAAGTTCAGTATTCCTAGGCTGTCTGACTGTCCTGTACGTTTGGAGCAGGTACACAGTTCTAAGTTCTGTTGCCCTCAACTTGAGATTTAACATCTGTGCATGTCATTTACCCCTAAAAAAAATATGATGATGTACAGTGATTATAATGACCACCACCACACCACCTCAAACATGCTCAAAGTCCATGAGTGAACAAGACAGAAGACTAGATTGGAGAGTATCATATGCAATTGCCAATGTTCAGCCATTTTTGAGCCACAGAAAATACATGACTCTAAAGAATTTAGGAGGAAAAAATAAACGTGAAGTACTACTTTTAGACCTTTAGATTCTACATTACTTTAGAGGCTGTAGAAAGGGAAAACAGCATTCCGATCACAGAAAGTAATGATCCTCTGTGTGTTACAGTTGCCAGATTGTTTTCTGTTCTAGTGATATGCTTTAAGAGTACTGTTATTCAAATAGTGTACATTCAGAGAGGACTGAGAACGATCATAAAACATCTGAAAACCGGCTGGGCGCAGTGGCTCATGCCTGTAATCCCAGCACTTTGGGAGGCAGAGGGAGGCAGATCACCTGAGGTCAGGAGTTTGAGACCAGCCTGGCCACACATGGCAAAACTCCGTCTCTATTAAAAAATATAAAAATTAACTAGATGTAGTGCTGGGCGCCTGTAATCTCAGCTACTCGGGAGGCTAGGGCAGGAGAATCACTAGAACTCAGGAGGCGGAGGTTGCAGTGAGCCAAGATTGTACCACTGCACTCCAGCCTGGGTAACAGAGCAAGACTCTGTCTCAAAACATAAAACATAAAAATAAAATAAAACATCTGAAATAAGATGTCCCATGAGAGGGAAATGAAGAAATAAGAATTCTCTTTTCCCTAGAGATTAGAAGACTCACTATCTTAAATAGTCATGGCACTGGAAAGGTGGAAATAAATTTGCTCAGAGAACAGAATTTGAACCACTTTGTAATAAGCAAAGCAGATTTTGTTTCAGCATAAGAAAAGGTGTTCAGACAACTACAGCGGTCAGAATGTAATAGAACATCTTGCAAAGTTGTAACTACCCTCTTAGCACTGTCTCCCCTGAGGAGGACACTCCTAAGTGGAGGTGGTGTTGTTATTGTTATTTTGTTTCACTTCATTTTGTTTTGATTTTTTTTCCTTGAAGCCCTTAAGGGCTTTTTCTGTTGTCCTCATCCTCATTCTCTTCCATACATCTTTCTAAGGTAATTCTGATATGACCACCTAGGGGGGTGCTATATAATCCCTAAGAGCCCAGTATTACCTATAATTTCAAGTAACCTGCTTAAAGAAATCCCTTGTGGGTTTTGGTTTTGTTTTGTTTTGTTTTGGTAGAGATAGGATCTTGCTTTGTTGCCCAGGCTGGTTTTGAACTCCTGGCTTCAAGCAATCCTCCCATCTTGGCCTCAGAAATCCCTTATTTTTAAGTCATACCATTGCAATTTAGCTTTAGAAAAAGTCAGACTTCGAGGCAAATTTTAGCCAGATTCTACAGTTGTCCATGTGGAGATTTAATAAGAATTGTGCTTCTATTAAATAGATCATCTTTGAGCAATTTCCTGAATATTACATTAATATGAAAAGTTCTATCATGCATACATCGAGTGAACAAATGCCAAAGTGAATGCCCTGTTCTTCCTTGTGTGTCTCTTCTGTTTTTGAACACCCTAGGCTGGGAATCTCTCTTCAGGCTTGCCTTCTGCAAATCGTTGGGTACAGGAACCTTATTGCAGATGTGGAAAAACTGCGTAGAGAGGCCTATGATTCTGATAATCCCCAACATGAAGAAATGCTTTTGAAGGTTAGTGCTTGAACACATTTCGGTTCTTCCTCTAAGTCAGCTGACATTTGCCAGGCACCTGCTATGTGCTAGGCGCTGCTCTGGACATCAGGGGTACAAAGATGGATCAGACACGGGCACCTAACTGGTTGGTAAGGTCAAGTTTTCTTGCTGGTTCAGGTGTTGGAAGTAAATTTTTCATCAGAAAATTCCTGTGAGAAGTTAAGTTCAAAGCCAATTTTCTTTTGTAATCTGAGAAAACGTCAGAGGTGATTTCTGTGGGCTCTCACATTTGGCTTAAGTTTAGATTGTTTAACAAGTGTTGAAAGCCAACAGGAGAAATAGCATTTGTCAAAGAGTGACTTGGGATTCCCATTTACGACTTTTAATACACATCAGAGAAGATAAAGTTGGTTTCTGCTTCAGCAATGGCCCTCTTGGGAAATTACCCAAGATCTTAATGCTGATTATTTATGCATGTAACTTAGTATTAGAAGAGGTAAAGGTTTATATTTGGCACACTAGAACTTCTGGAGAAATAATGTGGAGTTATGAATACCCCTGGCTGTCAAAGCAAAACCTTAAAAATCTTACAGGATCTGATGGTATATTAAGAAACATCAGTAAAACTTTCCCTCAAAACACTTGAGTTTGGGGCTAAAGAAATTAAGACCCCACAATAATTAAGACTACCCTTTAGAACTACATACTTACCTGAAATGTTTTATAAATTCATTTCTGAAAATAGATGCTTCTTTAGAATTAGAGTGCTTTAGGGTATCTCCCTGCCTTTTCCTAGAATTCAAAAAGGCAGTAACAAAATTGTAAGAAAACATTTGTTTAGCTGCCTTTATTTTATTGAAAAATGTCAACAGAAGACGTAATTTCAAAAATGTATCCTGTTGTGTTTTTGTGTGAAGGAGTGTATGTTTTTGTGTGAAGGAGTGTATGTTTTTGTGTATGTAAGTACTTAAGCAGATGACTCATTTGTCTCTGTTAATTAGTGCTGGATCTGATGTGAATCATTAAAAATTAAAGATGCCTCATTCTTGGCAGTAGTTTTTCTTCCTTTTCTCCCTGCTGAAGTTTAGCTAACCTGCTGAATTTTATCTCTTTTATATTGCCTTTTCTTTTCTGACCATTTTCTGATGGAGGTAGTTCAACAAAATTACCCAAACATAGGACATAAGAGGTGACAGAGAAAAGAGGTGTTGTAATTAACAGATAGTCACAAGAGCCTGAACAATTTATTAGAATAGCTGAGGTTCCCTCAGAATGAGTGACATCCAGGTGCCTGCTAGGCACCATCTTTAGCTGATCCATTGTATATGTGCTGGCACATAATGGGTTTTCAACAAATATGAGTGAATGCACGAATTATTATAGTTCATTAGCTACATCTCGAGAACTTGTATATGACTTTTATCTGTGGTTATGATTAGATTATGTGTTATCATTTAAACTGTCAGCTATATGAGATAGACAAGGAAATGATGGCTATCTTTATTTTACAGATGAGAAAACTATAAGCATTTTAGCTCAGGTTCTGATTCACACATCTAGTAAATTATAAAGTCAGGGCTGTTCATTACTGCATTAGGTACTTTGGGGAAAGGCATCATTTCTGCCCTCAAGCAGCTTACAATCCAATTGGGGCATATTCTTCATCTTCAAAAATCACTAAATCTTGCCAGGTGTGGTGGCTCATGCCTGTAATCCCAGCACTTTGGGAGGCTGAGGCGGGTGGATCACTTGAGGTCAGGAGTTCAAGACCAGCCTGGCCAACATGGTGAAACCCTGTCTCTACTAAAAATACAAAAATTAGCCAGGCGTAGTAGCAGATGCCTGTAATCCCAGGTACTCAGGAGGCTGAGGCAGGAGAATTGCTTGAACCCAGGAGGCGGAGGTTGCAATGAGCCTAGATCGCACCACTGCACTCCAGCCTGGGTGACAAAGCAAGACTCCATCTCAAAACAAACAAACCAAAAAAAAAAAAAATCACTAAATCTTATCCATACAGCACCCTAAGGTATCTTTGAAATGTTTTCCATGCCCAATGCCTTATTCTAGCCATCATCTCCAACTTGGGCTGTGCCAGCCTTTTAATTATGCCAGTAACCATTAGATTCTTCTCTCGCATCATCTAAAATACTGTTGGAGGGATTTTTTTTTCCCCTCAAAACACAGATATATTCATTGTCATTCCCTAGACTAGAAACTTCAGGCTATGTCCTATAGTAGAAAGCCCACGCATCTTAGCATGGCATTTTGGAGGCTTTCCAGTGTATTTCATGAAGCTACAGCTCCTGTATCCTCATCACATATAGTACATTTCTGCCATGCTCTGCCATTCACCGTGACCCAGAATAAGTCGTGCTATACCATATGCCCAGGAATTTGTTCATGCTGTTCCCTCTGTTACCCATTATTCTCACTGCAGAAGCCGGCTCGTTTTTTAAATCCTTACTCACTGAATTTTGAAATCTTCACTAGCTCCCCAAGCAAACTTAGGAGTGGGAATCTTTGTTCTCTTCTTCAGTTTGTTCAAGTTTCAAGTACGATGATAAAATCAGAAATAATAAAACATTAATGGAGTGTTTAGTATGTGCCAATTGTTACAGTCAGTGTTTTCTGGCATTATTTCATTTCATTATCACAGTAGCCTTGTGGTGATACACTGCTGTTGTCTTCATTTTTCAGATGAGGAGACTGAAGCTGAGCAGTGAAGTGGCTATGTGAGCTCACATAGGGTGGTAGCTAAGGGCTCTGAGCTACCACACTGCACTAGGTCTTGAGAAACAAACCACATCTTGTTCGCATTTGTCTTTCCAGGGCTGACCCATGGTTTGTGTTTCACTGCCTGAGCTTAAGCTTCTTCATCTTTAAAATGGGTAATAATACCCTTGTTACCTACTTCACAGAACTGTTTAGAGCAAAAGTCAGCAAACCAAGGCCTGCAAACCAAATTTGGCATACCACCCATTTTACAAGTAATATTTGCAGTACAGCCACATGCATTTATGTATGGCGTTTACGGCTGCTATGGCTGCTATCCTAGTTTAAAGGCAAAGTTAAGTACTTAGAAGAGAGACCATACAGCTCATAAAGCCTAAAATATTTGTCAACTGGTTTTTACAAAGTTTGTGCCCAGGCACAGTGGCTCACACCTGTAATCCCAGCACTCTGGGAAGCTGAGGCAGGAGGATCACTTGAGCCCAGGAGTTCAAGACCAGCCTGAGCAACATAGCAAGACCCCATCTCCACAAAAAATTTTTTAATAAATAGCTGGGCATGGTGATGTGCACCTGTAGTACCAGTTACTTGGGAGGCTGAGGCAGGAGGATCACTTGTGCCCAGGAAGTCAAGGCTACAGTGAGCTATGGTTGTACCACTGTACTTAGCCTGGGCAATAGAGTGTGACCTTTCTAAAAAATAATAATAATAATAATAATTAAATTAAGTTAAATGTAAAAGCGTGTTTGCTGACCCCTAGTTTCTAAGCACAGGTCATATATAGTATCGCCACATGTTTAAGTGCTTGTCTTTTTAAGCATAGGAGAGCATTATCAGTGTTACTAGAGTTCTAAAGTATTTTAAAAATCTAGATTTTGTGATCATTTGAACATAGCCTGGGATGAAATTGAATAATATCACTGTCCATATGAATCACTTATATAGACATTTCTATTAAAAGTGTTCCAACCAAATTAATAATGAAGACAAAATTCTAGGTGGATTCATGCACTTAATGAAAAACAAAGTCCAGAATAAAGACCCTTTCCTGATGGAAAGAGACAATCCCATGGTGACCTTGGTGAGAAGCTGCTTCTCCTTGAATGCTCTGGCTCAAGGGCAGATGAATCGCCTTCCCTTTCTGTCCTGCAGAGGGTTCGAGACCAGGCAGAAGTGTTCAAATAAACTTGTGTAAAGCTTCAGTTCACAGTGAAGAGAGTTCAGCAGAGAGAGCAGGCTGTGATGGATAACAGTCTGACTCAGAGTGCAGTCTCCACATCTGTTTCTTGTCTTCTGCTAATCACTTTTCCTAGCCCCTGGTCTCCTCCACTTCGCAGGTGGCTTTGTAATAACTACTCCCAGTAGCACAGTCTTAGATGAGTGGATTCCTTAGAGTCCCCACCATAAGCCCACCACCGTTTCTCAGATCTGAAGTTGGCTTCCTAGTGCATGACCTCATCCTTCAGGAGCACCCCATTCCCTACTCTTATTTTTTCAGGGAAGAGCTTACCTCTTGGAAGAGAATCAAAATAGCTCAAGGTTATTTTATTTTATGCATATTTATTTTGAGACAGGGTCTCACTCTGTCACGCAGGCTGGAGTGCAGTGGTGCAATCTTGGCTCAACACAACCTCCACCTCCCAGGTTCAAGCAATTCTCCAGCCTCAGCCTCCTGAGTAGCTGGGATTACAGGCATGAGCCACAGCGCCTGGCTCAAGGTTTTTTTTAAATAGGAAATATACAGATAATTGTACTACATATAAGTATTTTAGCATAATGGGCTTTCATCTTCCAAAATAAGTTTGACAATTTTATTTGCTACATATAGTTATTAACCTACTGGTTTAGCCTTTCAATATTTAGCAAGTTTGTTTTAAAAATTACTATTCCCATTGGTTTACAATACCATTAATATAAATGCATAATTTCGAAGTCAACATTCGTTTCACTGTGGACATAAGAATTCTTAAGGGGTACAATAATGACTGTGGCTGCTGGGCACTGTTCAAAGCCAAAATGACTGGCAGGCTTGGAAAGGCATAAACTATTTATACATACCCTCGGTATACTACGAGTCCCACATTTTTGCTGTACATTCTTGTCTCATAATACAGTATAAATTATTCCCTAAGTCTGAAAAAAAAATTAAGATGAATACATTTTTGCCTTAATTTCAAAATAACCTTTTTAATGAAAAAGAAGTTCCTCATGTTAAATCTGTTCAAAAGAAGGATTTAAATACTTTGGTCACAACATGTACAATTTTTTGACCCTGAGCGCCCCATTAAAATCAGTTTAGCAATAAAACCTTCTGTGCTTTATCAAAAACAGCATTCAATAGATTATAAAATTATTCAATCTGCATTTGAATCATTATTAGGACACTGAATTATAACAAAGTCCAGCAAATGTATGACCATTCATCAACACCCTTAAAACCTGTGAATTATAGCAATTAATCTCATGTGTGCATATAATTCAAACATAAACTTTGTGGAGAGGGGATATAACATAAATACTACAATATTTCTTCAGTCCTATTTAATGCTGCCTAGATGGTTAGATGAAAAGGTTAATATTTCTAACAGGCACTTTGGGAAGCCGAGGAATGTGGATCACCTGAGGCCAGGCATTCGAGACCAGCCTGGCCAACACGGTGAAACACCGTCTCTACTAAAAATACGAAAATTAGCCAGGCGTGGTGGCGCACACCTGTAGTCCCAGCTACTCAGGAGGCTGAGGCACTAGAATCGCTTGAGCCTGGGAGGCAGAAGTTGCAGTGAACCGAGATCATGCCACCGCACTCCTACCTGGGTGACAGAGAAAGACTCTGTCTCAAAAAAGAAAAAAAATAAGTATATATATATATCTCTCTCTAACAGGAAGAATCAAACTAGTTTAATAATTTGTTTTCTAAGTAGTTACCACAATTTAGTAAAACCAAGATATGCCAGAACCTATGCCAATACATTTTTCCTATAGTGTAATGTAATTGCTAATATGAGGTATAATCTGTAAGCAATTGATACAAATATAAACAGGCATAAGCCACCATGAAATCACAGTCTGGTGAAAGCTTTTCAGCTAAACTAGTTGGAGAAGAGAGTTAAGGGAAATGAGAAAAGGCAGACAGGGCAGGCTTCCAGTGGGAACATCATTTACATGCCTTATCATCATCCTCTTATATGTAACAGTCCACTGGTGCAGGAAGGTAAATCCTGTCCAAGTATGCTAGCCTAGAATATACTTTATGTAGCATAGTAAGATTATTTAAGTATTACTAATGCTTCATTTGCACTTATATTTAGATTATACATAATCCTATATGCATATTAAAAACTCATTTCCCAAAATGAGATAAAAATATTTCAGGTAAGATGGAACTATGTACTACAGAATTTACAATATCTAAACTCAGAGGTAAAATCAAAGGAAAATATTACTACCTTTTTAGTAAATGGATTGTATGAGCTTACTCTTTTTTTTTTTTTTTTTTTTAGACGGAGTCTCACTCTGTCACCCAGGCTGGAGTGCAGTGGTGCCATCTCAGCTCACTGCAACCTCTGCCTCCCGGGTTCAAGCAATTCTCTGCCTCAGCCTCCCAAGTAGCTGGGATTACAGGCACCTGCCACCACGCCCAGCTAATTTTTGCATTTTGAGTAGAGACAGGGTTTCACCATTTTAGCCAGGCTGATCTTGAACTCCTGACCTCATGATCCACCTGCCTTGGCCTTCCAAAGTGCTGGGATTACAGGCCTGAGCCACCGCACGTGGCCCCTCACTCATTTTTTAATAGATGGGTTTGTCTGATGAGGATTGTAATCCAATATTTGGTTAGCAGCAATTTTACCAAACTCTAAGTTCTTTTATTAACAGACATTATAAACAGATAATACTAATCTTATTTATTTATTTATTTATTTTTGAGATGGAGTCTCACTCTGTCGCCCAGGCTGGAGTGCAGTGGCACGATCTCGGCTCACTGCAACCTCCACCTCCCAGGTTCAATCAATTCTCTGCCTCAGCCTCCCGAGTAGCTGGGATTACAGGCACCCGCCACCACACCCAGCTAATTTTTTTTGTATTTTTAGTACAGACGGGGTTTCATCATCTTGGCCAGGCTGGTCTTCAACTCCCGA
The DNA here is from genome assembly GCF_029289425.2 of Pan paniscus. Classification (NCBI taxonomy): domain Eukaryota; kingdom Metazoa; phylum Chordata; class Mammalia; order Primates; family Hominidae; genus Pan; species Pan paniscus. The sequence continues at coordinate 108,391,137 of NC_073258.2, forward strand.
CCTCGTGATCCACCTCAGCCTCCCAAAGTGCTGGGATTACAGGTGTGAGCCACCGCGCCCGGCAATACTAATCTTATTTAAAAATAATGAGTGCCACACTGGTGAATATACAGCTTATGAATAACTTTAAAAATTTTTCCCATTATAAAAGGCAAACACAGCAGACAACTATACTAAACGAAGAAGCTAGAATACGGATACATGATTGATGGGTCTAAAATGATACATACCACACATAATTAATGTTAATCATGTGATCGGTATATTTTTCTTTGTGATTCCCCTTCATGCTACTTTCTCCAGAAACTGAATTCTGAACTTCCTCTTCTAAAGTTGGTACAATCAGGTTATCCTTGGACATCAAATTTTCTTTTATCACAAACTTAGTGATACAAAATGACACAAAAATGTTTCGTTTTCATATTCATCCAATATCTGGAGTAATAAAAAGAAGCATGTGGCCAGGCACAGTGGTTCATGCCTGTAATCCCAGCAATTTGGGAGGCCAAGACCAGCAGATCACTTGAGGTCAGGAGTTCGAGACCAGCCTGGCCAACATGGTGAAACCCCATCCTGACCAACATGGTGAAACCTCATCTCTACTAAAAACACAAAAATTAGCTGGGCATTGTGGCTGGCACCTGTAATCCCAGCTACTCAGGAGGCTAAGGAAGGAGAATCGCTTTAACCCGGGAAGCAGAAGTTGCAGTGAGCTGAGATCACACCAGTGCACTCCAGCCTGGGTGACAGAATGAGACTCCATCTAGGAAAAAAAAAAAAAAAGCATGTGAAAATATTCTGGAAATCTTAAAGTATGCTGGTCCAAGTTTTGCTATAGATGATTCCTTTATACTAACCCTGCTGGGGAAATAGTTACTGCTTTTCAGAAGACACAGCACCATCAAGTCTGTGTCTAGTATAGTCTGTAGTAGAACACTCTTGGAGTTTTATGAGCCGCACAAAGAAAAATCCATTGTTCAGTTGCTGTCATTTGAGTACAAGTATCTGGATGGCATTCAGTCTGAAGTTTGACAGCAAGTCCATTTAGCTCAAGGCAGAATTGCCTTAAATGTTCATACTTCCATATACCTGCATCTTGGCCTTCAGGTGGCTCAAGATTTTTGTCAGTATTGGAGCAATCTTGACTCTTATGTTCTGTTGCGTATACTGCTGAACAGCTAGCGTACTGTCCATTTCATCAAAAGAATCGTCAGGCCAGGTGCCCAGCCTGGTCCACCTCAGCATTGCCATGCCCTCTGCCATCACCACAGTGCCATCATCTGAAGATTAACAACTTAATTAAGAACACTTTTTAGCCATTTGTCTAGCCTTTCATGATCCATAAAATTATTAAAATGAAATTTCTTTTTAAAGCATTTTATTATTCAGGCCAGGCACGGTGGGTCATATCTGTAATCCTAGAACTTTGGGAGGCCGAGGCAGGTGGATCACTTGAGGTCAGGAGTTTGACACCAGCCTGGCCAACATGGCGAAACCCTGTCTCTACTAAAAAATAAAATAAAAAATACGAAAATGAGCTGGGCATGGTGGTGCACACCTGTAGTCCCAGCTACTTGGGAGGCTGAGGCACAAGAATCCCTTGTACCCAGGAAGCAGAGGTTGCAGTGAGCTGAGATCATGCCACTACACTCCAGCCTGGGCGGCAGAGTGAGACCCTGTCTCCAAAGAAAAAAAAAAAACATTTTATTATTCAAATGTTTTACTAAGCGTTTAATAAGCATCCCACGCTATAAGCATTCACCCAATGAGTAAGGTTTGTCACCCACCTACGGAAATGAAGCGCCTGCTTTTGCCATCTTGCTGCACTCACTCGATGAAACAAGATATATATATATATACTTTTTTTTCTTTTTTTTTGAGACAGAGTCTCGCTCTGTAGCCCAGGCTGGACTGCAGTGGCACGATCTCGGCTCACTGGAGGCTCCGCCTCCCGGGTTCACGCCATTCTCCTGCCTCAGCCTCCCGAGTAGCTGGGACTACAGGCGCCTGCCACCACGCCCGGCTAATTTTTTGTATTTTTAGTAGAGACGGGGTTTCACCGTGTTAGCCAGGATGGTCTCGATCTCCTGACCTCGTGATCCGCCCGCCTGGCCTCCCAAAGTGCTGGGATTACAGGCGTGAGCCACCGCACCCAGCCAAAACAATATATTTTTTAGTTGTGCAGGGCCCTGAGATGACTTCACATTATTCAAATGAATGTGACGAACTTTACATTTTTTTTCCCTTTTTTCCCTTCATTGTGTCAGTCACCAAATCAGCTCCTAAAGGGGTTTTTTTTTGTTTTTGTTTTTGTTTTTGCTAGACTCTCACTCTGTCGCCCGGGCTGGAGTGCAGTGGCGCGATCTCGGCTCACTGCAAGCTCCGCCTCTGGGTTCAAGCCATTCTCCTGCTTCAGCCTCCCGAATAGCTGGGACTACAGGCGCCCGCCACCATGCCTGGCTAATTTTTTTTTTTTTTTTTTTGTATTATTTGTAGAGACGGAGTTTCACCGCGTTAACCAGGATGGTCTCGATCTCCTGACCTCGTGATCCACCCGCCTCTACCTCCCAAAGTGCTAGGATCACAGGCGTGAGCCACCGTGCCCGGCCCTCTAAAGGATTTTTTAAAATAAACTTTTCCCCAATGACGATCACCTGGTCTCATTTAGTCTTTTCTGATGTTCTCAGTTTCTGGTTTTTGTTTTTTGTTTTTTTTAGACGGAGTTTTGCTCTTGTGCCCAGGCAGGAGTGCAGTAGTGCTATCTCGACTCACTGCAAGCTCCGCCTCCTGGGTTCAAGCAATTCTCCTGCCTCAGCCTCCCAAGTAGCTGGGATTATAGGCGCGGGCCACCACGCTCGGCTAATTTTTTGTATGTTTAGTAGGGATGGGGTTTCACTATCTTGGCCAGGCTGGTCTCGAACTCCTGACCTGAAGTTACCCACCTTTCCTGGCTTCCCAAAGTGCTGGGATTACAGGCATGAGCCACCGCGCCCGGCCAGTTTGTGTTTTGATGAATGCAGGGCACTGGCACATTCTTATATGAATTCTTTAAAAAGAGATTTTGTATATTCATGCTTGATATTTTGCTTTCAAGCATGAGAGATCTACCTCCTATCTTTTTACCCTTTTTCTCTCGCCCTTTAGACAAATCAAATTTACCTGTTGTGGCACTAACATAAAATATTGTATAATGTGAATAGTAAGTAGTATTAGCTTAATGTATAAAATAACATTAGTAAAATGAATAACAGCTTTTATTAGTATTTTCTGTCATTGAATATTATGTTTTACACTGTGTCAGGTATGTGACAATTTGATTTAGCAAGGTATTTTGTGTATTACTGTTTCATTTAAGCTTTGTAATGTAGAATAAGCAATTTAGAAATTGAATTATTTCTGAAATAGTAGTAAGGAAATTTTACATTTGTGTTTATACCCTGTCGGTAATGAAGATATAAGTCTAAATAGTAAACTTGTTTACATGCCCATCTCTATTAGAAAAAACTAAGAGTCTGAGCATTACATATTTATACAATGATGGGTCTCAGCGTCTCTCTCAAGTAATGATATGTGCTGAATCTTTCTACAGAAAACTTTAAAAAATAGAACCAGCTTATTAAGCAGTAAAGAGTATAATGCTTAAAATTTACAATTGTGCAGTAATGTATTAATAAAATTGATTTTAATTGACATTACTTTTGGTAACTCTTAAAGATAATAATACATTTTGAGGTTTATTCATGAACATTACTGATATTCCTTCCTCCAGCTACATGATAATGTTTACTCTCACTCCTGTTATAGGTGAGACCTAAAAAATGAAACTTGGCCGGGCATGGTGGCTCACACCTGTAATCCCAGCACTTTGGGAGGCCGAGGCAGGCAGATCACTGGAGGTCAGGAGTTTGAGACAAGCCTGGCCGATGTGGTAAAACCCCGCCTCTACTAAAAATACAAAAATCAGCCAGGTGTGGTGGTGCATGCCTGTAATCCCAGCTACTCCAGAGACGGAGGCAGGAGAATCACTTGAACCCAGGAGGTGGAGGTTGCAGTGAGCCGAAATCAGGCCACAGCACTCCAGCCTGGGCAACAGAGTAAGAGTCCGTCTCCAAAAAAAAGCAAAAAGAAACTCATGTCAGTTCACTTTTTTTTTTTTTTTTTTTTGGTTAATAATGCTGCTAAAAGTTTTGATATAACATTAAAGCATTTTCCCAGAATCTGAATAATAGGTGGTCTTGAAATTTTTCCTCTTCTCTCTTTTCTTTATACTCTTAAATATTTTTGAGCATACCAAAGAGCTTTTTTGTGGGAGATTATCTATCTAATCTATCTATCTATCTATCTATCTATCTATCTATCTATCTATCTATCTATCTATCTACCTACCTACTAATTTCCTATTCAAAATTAAAATAGACTTTAAACATTAAAATATATAAGTACTCAATCCATTGCCTTCAGAGCAAAGATATCACAACACATTATGCATCCTTTGGAAAATTCAGCTGTGTACTCATGAGACAATGAGAGCGAAAAGGCAAATAACCTCTTCTTTTATTATAAAATGGTTGTTTTTTGGTTTTGTTTTTATCTCTCAGACCTTCTGGAAAGGTCCTGGGAACCTCCTGGGAGGCTTCAGTTCATACTTTGAGAAATGCTGTCATAAATAATTGAAAGATGATCACATCTTTTTTTTTTTCTCTTTCATTGTCATAGATGATCACATCTTTAATTGTAATGTATATGCATACATTCAGCTTTGCAAAGCTCCTCCTAATAATGTAGTTTACAAAATCTGAACCAATAGGAAAGGGTGTATCAACAGAGTAATCCTTTTTTTTTTCCTACAGTTATGGAAATTCTTGAAGCCCAATACTCCACTGGAATCTCGGATTTCTAAGCAGTGGTGTGAAATTGGTTTCCAAGGTGATGATCCTAAAACAGACTTTCGAGGAATGGGACTTCTGGGACTGTACAATTTGCAGTAAGTAAAATGAAGGACAGCTGAGTGTTCGAGTGATGTTTTGGTCTCCTCATACTGAAATGGCAAAAGTTGAGTAATTAGCTTCAAAAGGTACTTCCCATAAGACTCAAAGAAAACATTCAAGTCCCCTGAGAGGTCAGGTTCATAAAATGTTAAAAGTGTCTGCTACCTTCCTTGTATTTCAGCAAACTTCAGGGATTTTTAAAGCAAATCTCAAATATATTTAAAAAATTGTTTTATTATTGAAAATTTTCACACATATGTAAAAACAGAGAAGATTGTAAAGAACACCCTTGTATTGATCATCCAGATTCAGTAATTGTTGAGGTTTTGAAATATTCACAACATTATTTTTTTGGCAGAAGAGTGTTAATGAAAAATTCTACACCATCATTTCACCCTTCATATTTTAATATGTAGTTCTAAAAAAATATAAATATTACTTCACATTCACCACAATGCCATTATCACAGCAAACACAATTAACAATGATTCCTTGGTGTCATCTTTATCCAGTCCATATTCAAATTTCCCAGTTCTCTCTAAAATACTTTTTGCGGCTGGTTTGTCCTAGTGCACTTCCATGTAAGATCTACACATTGCACTTAGTTACTATGCCCTTTGGTCTTCTTAAATTAGATCAGTGTCTCTTGCTCTGTCCCTTCCTTTTGCCCCCTCCTCCATGTCATTACCTTCAAGATTTCAGAACAGTTGTCCTGTAATATGTCCCATGGTCTGGATTTGTCTGTTTGCACTTGTATCCGTCCCCTGTATTTCCTGAAAATTGGAGGTATGCAGAGAGGCCTGAAGAGATTCAGGTTGACATCACAGCGGGAGGCCTTCAGTGTCCCTCCACTCTCAGCCCTGTGCTGCAACGAATCAGAGGGATCCCAGCCTGATGCCTCCAGTGTAAAGTCCACCATCAGCCTTTCTTCCTTCTATGATCTTTACTGAACCAATTAATTAATTGTATAAAGAGTGCTTTTCTATTTCTGTTATTTTTCCTATAATTGTTGGCTGGAATTTCTAAAGACTTTGTTTCCTTGTAGAGTACAGTTATTTGGTTTCTCTGAAATATAGGCAGGACAGATATTCAATTTTTGTATTTGCTTGCCAATTCTCAGAGTCAGGAGTTAGTAGCCTGGATCCCTTGTTAGTGATCAATTTTTTTTTTTTTTTTTTTTTTTGCTCTATTTTTAAAACACCATTTGTTAACTCCTGTGTTTTTATATGTTTATTGTAACTCAGCTAATTGTACTTGTTATTTTTTTCATGCTTTAATTCAGTCATGTGTAGTCATTATTTTTTGAGTCAAAGGGTCCTTTCAAGTTGGTTCTTGTGTCCTTTGACACTACCCTATTAGGGCAGTGATATTATTTTTAAAAGAAGTTAATTAAGCCTTACTCAGTCATTTTGGTGGCATCCCATTTTTCCCCTAGGTCTTTCCCTTTATTTTAAATTTAAGAAGTTTAATAATCACCCATTCTTTTATGAAACGTTTTAATGTAATATTAATGAATGGAAAGTAAATATTAATGAGAAAGACAATGTCACAGATAAGTGGATAAAGTCTGAGCTTTCAAATAACTGGGACAATTGGCCTTCCATTGAGAAAAATAAATTAAATCACTACCTCACCTCAGTTCACAAGTTGAAAGTCCAAAACAAGTCTTTCCTACGTTTAGAAGAAAATCAAGATATCTGAGTAAGGAGAGATCGCTTAAAGACACGAGCAAAAACAGCATCAACTGGAAAAGAAGAATCAATAAATTTCACACATTAAAATTGAAAACTTCAGTAAGATAAGCCCCATAAAGAAAGTAAAATGAGATAAGACTGACACATAAGTGATAAAGGATCTATGTTCAGTATATTATTCTCTATAAGGTTATTTGTCTTTTTTATCTGAGGACATTTTTAGACGCACTGAGCTAAAAAATATCAACAGACGAGACATAAAAGAGGAAACGCAGATAACTGACAAAAGTATGAAAAGAAACTCAGTCTCATTAACAACTGTGAATATGTGCATTGCAATTGCTGACTTGGGTTTGAAATTTCCTGAGAGGAAATTCAAGAACTTCTTTTACCCTTTGGATTGATGCGTGAAATATACACACATCACATTAAATAATATATGCTATTGTTTTATCATTGTCTCTATGAAGTACTTTTTAATGAATCATGTTTGAGGGTGTGCAACTTTTTGTGTTTATTAGGAAACTTAACTACTTTTTCCCCTTAGAATAAAATGTTATTGTTTTTAACATATCTATGCTCAGTAAGATATTTTCCATTCATCCAGAATTCAAATTCCCAATGAATATTTGAAACATATCCTGTCTCATCTCCTCCAGTCTTTTCTTTCTTTCATCATGTCCCTCACCGAGGCTTCTGCCTTCTGAAGGCCTCCAAACACCGAACTATTCGACCTCCTCTTCTATAACCCCTCTTCATAATAAAATCCTTGGTTCTCTGGGTAATGGCAAAGCTCTTAATTAAATTTTCAAAATCTACTGGATACATTCCTAAATCTATGTGGGTTTCACAGCTACCCTACCATGTCATTACATTTGGAAAATTCTGTTGTGAAAAGCTGTTTGTTCCCTGGAGGAGCTGAAACAAATGATAACCTTATGCCAGTATACATCTCTGAATTCAAAATGACCTCGAATTGGATTAAAATGAATATATTCAGCGAGTAAGCAAGTATAGAGTTACGGTTTTCTTTCCCTCCCGCTGCAGGTATTTCGCGGAAAGGGATGCCACAGCAGCTCAGCAGGTCCTGTCTGACTCTCTTCATCCGAAATGCAGGTAATTGTTGAAAGTAAAAGATGAATTAGGTTTTATGGGTTAGATCAAATGAACTTCATCTCCTGCATGTATCTGTTGATGAGATTCTCAGGAGAGTGAGGCTCAAAGCTTTTTCAAACAAGCCCTTGTAATAAATGCTGAATTGGAGGGTTAAAACTTCAGGTACTCATTCCAAGATTTAGGATGTAAAGTGGCACCGTTCAGGTGAGATATGTATTTAAAGGGACTGATAGAGTCACTAGTGTCCAGGAAGACTGAGGAGGTGGGCATGGAAGAAGGGCAGGGTCTGGGGGAAAGAGTCCAGAGACAAGAAAGATGATGGGGGAACAGAAGGAAGAATGGAAGTTAAGAAGTCAGGGACCAAGTGAGAACATCTGGAATTACTAAGGCTTTTTTTTTCTTTCTTTCTTGTAAAATTCTGGATTCTAAATTGTTTGCATTTTCATTTACTTTTCTAATTTTTTTCTTTGATTACATGAAGGGATATCACTAAAGAAGAAATAAGGTATTTTTTCTTTGTTTTTGTGTTTTATTGCTTTTATTTTGTCTTAGAATAAGTATGGGTAAGAATTTTTTTAAGGAACTCTGAATTTATTTGTTTCAAAAAGCCAACATTTTCAAACCTTTAATCTAATATAGTTAATTATAGCTGGGCTATGTTTTAACAAACTGAAAACCAGATGAGATTGACCACTTGGAAAATGTCAAACAGTCTTTCTATAGCCATGACGGAACCTGGTTGGAGAAACATTTTGAACACTCACCTAAAGGCTGAACACCTCACCACACCTGTTCTGACTCCATTTACCCCAGAGAGGGGCATTTTATTTGGGAATTCTGTTGCACAGAACAACTTGCTCTTCTATTAATATATCTAATTTGATTGTTATAAATGATAGTTTTGTGTGTGTGTGTTAGTCACTCTTCTTAAAAGGAGTTCCATTATTTTGCAATCATAGTTTTATATTACTTTTTTTCTCCTCGCATGATGGTAGGTTAGTTGTTAGTATTCATGTTTGCTAAGTAAATCCAAAATTTTATCAAAACCATCTCAAGATTCAGGGATAGGTTGAGTTGGGCTTTTTTCCCCCCTCCACCTTACTATTTTACTCATTCTAGCTTCATTTGGCTAAGATTCATTAAGTCATATTACACTTCCCAAATTTACATTTGTAATATTTTATATGATTAAAAATTCATTCCTTTAAGAAAAACACTACAGTCATTTAGCTCTTTCTTGTTATATGGTTAAAATCAAGCGATATTAATTTTTTAACTACATCTTCTGAATTGCATATTTCTGTAATGTAGAGACTCTAAACTCCCTCTAGTTAAAATTGGCTGGGGAGTCAGTCCATGCTCTCAGGTGGCATATCCTGGAGGAACATCAGTCAGAAGACACGAGTCCCCCGCAGTCCTTGGAAAGTGACAATAAGCTCGCAATATTTCTGATTAACCATTGGAGGGGGACTGACTTTGTCTATGAGTCATTCTTAAAGAAAAGCTTTATAGTTGTATCTCCTGTGTCAGCCATCCAAGAGAAAGTATTTGAGGTTTGGGGTGACTACTCTTACTTAAAAAAGAGACTAGCATTTGTGTGTGCATGCATATATGTGTAGTCATGTATATAAAATTACCACGCTTTATCCCTCAAACTACAATAAAATTGAATCAATAAAGTTCATGTATTAATTACTTCAAACTGATGGTAAATGTCATTGGATACAGAACAGAATGTTTCAAAATGCTACTGTCCTTCACTGAAGTCTGATAAAAGTATATATGGATTGATTATGATATCAACGTAGGTTCTGTCAAGCCCTGAATATTTCAGGTGTTCAAGAGAGAAAAGTCAGTGTGTACTAAGGAAAGCTCTTTCCTGTCTATCCTTCAGCAAGCATGACACATTACTGCTCTTGTAAACATCCATTGGTTGAGTATTAAAGTAACTTGAGGGATAAAAGTGGATTCAAGTTAAAGAAGAAAATTTTGACTATTAGTTTGTGTGTGTGTTTGTTTTCTCCCGACAAGGGGAATGCCATCTGTTTGGGCCAGGATATCCTATAAGTACCAAATAAGTAGAGATCATTTGGCCTTTTCTTATATTTCCAATGCAGATAGAGAAATTATTTAATAAATATGGAGACACTGTGTATTTATAAAGCTATGCTGAAGAGAAAATAGGTGCTTATAAATTCTTATATATAAAATTTCTTAAATTGCACACATACCTTATTTTAGTTTGGATATGAATCTTTAAGGTAAAAAAATCTCCTGATCTCCTGATTCCTCTTCAGCTGTTTGGTTTGTTAGCCAGAAGTTACACTTTAAAAATAGGTGGCACATTTTGATATGAATTAAAAACAGTTATTTTGAATTATAGCCATTTATAGAATAGAAAGTACACATTGTTAAATATCAATTCTATGTAATGTTTTTGTGGTTGTGTGTTGTGTGTATTATATGCATGTCTTGTAATAAAATCTTTGCTGTGTGTTCTGGAGAACTCTCCTTTCTTCTAGTTAGATAGAGAGAAATTAAATATTCATAATAACTAGTTTTTACATTGTATTGAGTTCAAATGCAAACTACAGTTTATACAATTTATACAAATTTTATATATAAGAATTTATAAGTGCCCATTTTCTCTTCAGCAAAGCTTTATAAATGAACGGTGCCTCCTTATTTGTTAAATTACATCTCTATCTGCATTGGAAGTATAAGAAAAGGCCATATGACCTTAGTGTAAAATACTGAATAAAGGTTACATCAGTCACAGGGAAGAATGGAACATGAGTCCTGCCTCCTTCTATTGGCTGTATGGCGGGGAATGGGAGTGGGGCAGATGCACACAGAGTAATAGAATGTAGGGCACAGTGAGCTGAGATTGCACCACCACACTCCAGCCTGGATGACAGAGCGAGGCCAAGAAAGAGAGAGAGAGAGAGAGAGAAAGCATTTTCAGAATGCTTCTATGATAGAAATCTTTTTTCAAACAGTCTTATTCAGAAGCTGAAATTACAAAACAAAGATGAAAATGGAGCTGCTGTGGCTTACTGACTTAGCTTAGCCCGAAGAAATACCATAGCACTTATTGGGACAGAGTTTTTAAAACCTGTAAATGCTCCCTCCCTCCCTCCCTTCCTCTCTTCCTCCCTAGCTTCCTTTTTTTCTTCCTTCCTTGCTTCCCCCCCTCCCCGCCTCTCCTCCCTCTCCTCCTTTCCTTACCTTCCTTACTTCCCTCCCTCCTTCCTTTCTTCTTTTCTTTCTTTTACTAACTCAATCATTTACTTATCGATGAACATTTATTTGGCATCTACAATGTACCAGGCATCACAAATAATATAATAATATTATTTATTATATTATTATAGTATGGTGAATAGGATAAACACCACTAGGTAAAACCAAACAAAATGCAGTAGGGAATCAGGAGAGAGTGAGGCGACATCTAGTTACCTCACTAAATGTTTCAGGAAGGAGGGGTTTGATCATTAATGATAGTGCAAAAGAATAGCTTAATGTTTGGCCTTTAGGGCTGTCTCCCATGGCTATACTAAAGTGGATAGGAGGTAAATAGCATGGCCTTAAATAATTCCATTTCTGACCTCCATATAAATTGTACTGTGGCTTAACATTTGTTGGATAATTGAGCTACAGACATCTCTGCATATAGTTAACAGTTTTAACATAAGCATTAAAAGAGAACAAGTACCAATTAGAGGTTAAATCTGACTTACTTACTTATTCATTCATCCATTCAGCAAATTCAGCAAAGCAGAATGGGAGAAGAAAAGGATGGATAAGGCAATTGGGTGAGTATGGGATCTCACATGGAAAGATGGTCCATCTGAAACAGAACCAGAACTAGAACTAGAGTATCATTAAAGACAAGGGTGAAACTCTACTTGTCCTAATAGAAATATACAATCTGGTTAAAATGTTTAAAGTACCCTTTTATATGTTTGTGGATTTATCTGTATGGTTATATGATATTACTTTGCCTATGAACAACTGACAAGGTAGAAAGTTGTAATTATAAGGAAATGATTTTCAGAAATCACTTAGAATTGTGTTTGGGGCCGGGCGCGGTGGCTCACGCCTGTAATCCCAGCACTTTGGGAGGCCGAGGCGGGCGGATCATGAGGTCAGGAGATCGAGACCATCCTGGCTAACATGGTGAAACCCCGTCTCTACTAAAAATACAAAAAATTAGCCGGGCGTGTTGGCGGGCACCTGTAGTCCCAGCTACTCGGGAGGCTGAGGCAGGAGAATGGTGTGAACCTGGAAGGCGGAGCTTGCAGTGAGCGGAGATGGCGCCACCGCACTCCAGCCTGGGCGACAGAGCGAGACTCCGTCTCAAAAAAAAAAAAAAAAAAAAAGAATTGTGTTTGGTAGTTTTCTTTTAAGGATTTTACCAAATATTGGGCTATTTGATAAAAATTTATTTTAGTTTTTTTATAATGCCCCATATTGTCCAAAAATATTTCTGAATAGAGAATTTTTTTCTGTGCTGGATTTATATTAGCAGAGAGGATTTAAGAACTCAGGTTCCGTTAATTTTTGGTAAACATGTAAATAAGGAACTAGAAAATATACACTGTGTTAAGATCCTTATTTACATTTTTCTCATCATAAAAGTAATTACAATTTATTATAGAAAAGTAAACAAAAAATCACCCAATCTTATTACTCTAGCATGCTCATGTTAATATTTTGTGGCATCTTATTTTAGTTTTTTTCCTTGCACATCTCTGTGTATATAATAAAATGGCTTGCTCTATCCATAATGTTTTATATCCTGCTGAAATCGTCTTTAAGAAGATAGTTTTAATCAGGTGTAGTATATTATATGAGATTACCATAATTTATTTTGCTGTCTGTCTTCTTTAGGATATTTGAATAGTTTCCATGTCATTGCCATTATTAAAAATGCTATAATGAATTATATCTATAAAGCTTTGTCCACTTCAGATTTTTTTCTGTCATATATTTGGAAATAGAAAGATCAAAGTATATGAACTACCAATTCTCATGATACACATTACTGAAATTTTCTGCTAAATTACAAAAGTCAAGGTTTTGATAGGGTGGGGACGGAAGGGTGACCTGCCACTCTGATAATTTAATAGTAAGTTAAATATCAGATTACCTATTATTGAAATGCCTTTTTTTTTTTTTTTTTTGTAAAGTGAAAGCACGTTTACTAAGAAAGCAAAAGAATAAAACAAAAGAATGGCTACTCCGTGGGTAGAGCAGCCCCAAGGGCTGCTGGTTGGCTATTTTTATGGTTATTTCTTGATTATTTGCTGAACAAGGGGTAGAATATTCATGAGTTTTCTAAGAAAGGGGTGGGCAATTCCCAGAACTGAGGGTTCTTCCTCTTTTAGACCATAAAGTGACTTCCTGACATTACCATGGCATTTGTACACTGTCGTGGCACTGGTAGGAGTGTCTTTTAGCATGCTAATGGGAAATGCTTATTTCTTCTATGTGACACACAGTTGGTTTTGTGGTTTATACTTTATAGGTACTCATTTGCAATTGTGGGCATCAATATAACTGACCTGGCATATAATCTACTGGTCAGCGGAGCTCTAAAAACCCATTTCTACAATATCGCCCCAGAAGCTCCAACATTGTCTCACTTTCAGCAAACATTCTGTAAGTATCCTGTTGTATAATTATCAATATAGGTTTCTACGCTGGGCACGGTGGCTCACCCCTGTAATCCCAGCACTTTGGGAGGCCAAGGCGAGTGGATTGCCTGAGCTCAGGAGTTCAAGACCAGCTTGGCCAGCATGGTGAAACCCCATCTGTACTAAAAATACAAAAATTAGCCAGGCATGGTGATGCGCACCTGTAATCCCAGCTACTTGGGAGGCTGAGGCAGGATAATTACTTGAACCCAGGAGATGGAGGTTGCAGTGAGCCGAGATCATGCCACTGCACTCCAGCCTGGACAACAGAGTGAGACTCCATCTCAAAAAAAATTATATATATGTATATTATATATATAATATATAATATAATATATATTATATATATTATAATATATATTTATATATATTATAATATATATTATATATATTATATTATATATATTATATATGTATATTATAATATAATATATATTTAAAAATATATAATATATATTGTATATTATATATAAAAATATATATTATATATAAAAATATAATATATATTATATATAAAAATATATATTATATATTTATATATATATAATATATATATAGAGAGAGAGAGAAAGAGACAGAGATTTCTGTAGAACACTCCAGACAAGGATCAAAGCTGAGAGATCTTTGTGATTTGGCTGCTTTGGAGCCTTTGAACTTCCTCTTTTGGTTCTGATTTTTTTGTTTTCTCATTCAAAAATCTACACTTATATTTTCAGGCATGGTAAATTCTTCTCTTTCCTGCTCTTGCATAATCTTCAGTGTATCCCCTTCTGGTCTGACTCAAAGACATCATGAGTGTTTCTCTCCCTCTGATCCTCATGGCATAGCACTTAAGAGTGCAGGTTCCGAAGATAGCCTGAGTTAATTCTCAGATCTATGTTTTAGCAGAAATGAAATCTCCAAGAAGGATTAGAAGATTAAGTTGAAACTCTCCTAGAAAGTAGAACAAAAAGGCATAGATGAAAAATAGAAAATAAAAAAGGTTGTCAAATTAACGGATCACTCTGTGAAGTCTTATATTTGAATAAAAGAAGTGCCAGAAAAATAGTGGTGAAAACTAAGGAAGGGGAATCAAAGAAATAAATTAAGAAAAATTTTCAGAACTGAAGTATGAGTTTTCATACCCAAAGTAATAAGCACCTACATAATAGATTAATGTATACCCACACCAAGGTTCTAATCATTGTGAAATTTAATGATACTGGAAAGAGATGACCCCGAAAACTTCCAAAGCTGTCACAATGAATTGGGAATCAAGATGACATTGGACTTCTCAACAGCAACATTGTATTCTAAAAAATAGAATATTGGCTTCAAAAGTTAAGAGAGACTGGGCACTGCACATCACACCTGTAATCCCAGCAGTTTGGGAGGCTGAGGCGGGAAGATTACTTGAGCCCAGGAGTTTGAGACCAGCCCAGGCAACATAGCGAGACCCTGACTCTTCAAAAAATAAAACATTAGCCAGCTGTAGTCCCAGCCACTCAAGAGGCTGAGGTGAGAAGATCGCTTGAGCCCAAGGAGGCCAAGGCTGCTATGAGCTATGATTGTGCCACTGCACTCCAGCCTGGGTGACAGAGCAAGACCCCATCTCAATCAATCAGTCAATCAAAGTTAAGAGAATATCTTTTAAAACTAAGAGAATATGATTACCAGTTTAGAATTTTACACCCAGTATAACTTACTACCTTACCAATCAAGTATGGGAATAGAATAAAGACAGTTTCTTAATGCAAGGTCGTAAACATTTTACTTCTCTGTACCTTTATCAGGAAGCTTATTTCCACAAAATAAGAGAGTAATCCTAAAGGAATAAATGGGGTCTAGAAAACAGGAAATCTATCCCAGGAGAACAGTGAAGGGAAAGCCCAAAATATCTGTGCAATTGGCTGCAAATAATAAATTTAGATTCTAGAAGGTCAGAAGGCCGTGGGAGAGACTCTTTGAAGAACATGAAATTGACAGAATATTACCATGTTTGAACACATTGAGAAGACATTGGCATATACAGAAGATAGTTTAGGCTTAAATTAAGAGGGAAGCCAGGCAAATAAACAAAAGAAGGCAGTTATTAATACAAAGTAAAGAAAAGGATGAGAAAATAAGTGACTATGTGGCTGGGGTGAGTGAGTGGGAGCTAAATCTTTATCTCCTATAAAGAAAAAAAATTTTTAATCAAGTAATGGAAAGCATGTTGATTAGAGCTATGAAGATCAATAACCAAAATAATCAGCTAAAAGAATTGAAATGTTGCTTTAGGAAAGCAGAAATTAGGGCAGGAGACTGCTTTTTTTTGTTTTGGGGGTTTTTTTTGGTTTTTCGTTTTTGTAACAAGACTTATTAAACTATTTGATTCTGAACAATGTGCATGTATAACTTAGATAAAAATGAAAAGTAAATTATAAACACATATACTTTACAACTTGTTAATGGAAAATGTAAGTCCCTTACATACATTATCACAGCTCCTGCTTTGATAATTGGATGATTATATTCACTCCTATAAAAATTCTGAGCATCTCCAACAAATATGATTGAGATTTTACTATAGATTAGGTTCTATGCTGAGGAAGACAGGCATTTAAACAAATACTTAAAATGTAGTGGGTCCAGCATTATCTTAAGGGAAACAAAAAAGTCTTTAAAAAAATAAAATGTAGTGGGAAAATTTAGTAATTGAGGAAGTAAAGGTACTGCTTCTAAAAACTGGAAAAGTTGCCGGCACAGTGGCTCACACCTGTAATCCCAGCACTTTGGGAGGCCAAGAAGGGCAGATCACTTGAGGTCAGGAGTTCAAGACCAGCCTGAACAAAAGGGTGAAACCCTGTCTTTATGAAAAATACAAAAATTAGCCAGGTGTGATGGCTCACGCCTGTAAGCCCAGCTACTCGGGAGGCTGAGGCACGAGAATCTCTTGAAACCAGGAGGTGGAGGTTGTAGTGAGCTGAGATTGTGCCACTGCACTCCAGCCTGGGCGACAGAGTGAGACTGCATCTCATAAATAAATAAATATTGAAAAAGTCTGTGGCTGCCTTAGCTCATTCAGCCTGGAAGTCAGGGAAGTTTCTCCAAAGCAAATGCCACTTTTGAAGAGACCAAAAGGATGAGTGGCAGGAAATAAGGCAATGGTGGCTGAGTGGTCCGGTGAAGGCCATAAAGCAAAAGAGTATGTGGATTTAAGAAATAGAGCATAGGGTTTGCCGGGTGGTGACTAGAGATGGCACTGGAAGCCTAAGAGCAGGTTGGAGGGCAGTCCTGAAGAGCTCTGCAAGCCACGTCAAACAGCATCAACATCCAGATAAAGAATGCCTCTTGCCGTGTTTCCCTGGCCCCTTATACTTGCCCTGTTCTGTATTTACCATGCTCATTAGGGAAATCAGGGAAGTAGTTTTGAGGGAAGGTAGAGTGAGTTTAGTTTTAGGCATACTGAGGGTGAGCTGTTCTTGGGAAATCCATATGGAGCTGCAGAGTGGGCATTCTCATAATGTAGGGCTCTGGAGTGCTGAAGGATTAGAAAGGGTCAATCTACAGATTTGTGGTTCATCAGCACCTGGGAGAATATCAGAGCCACACAGTGGGGGAGCACTCCCAGGAAAGAGTCAAAGTTAGAATCGTAAAGAATTGGCATTTAAGGGCAGGTTTCACTGCTGTATCCTCAACACAAAGCCTGGTACAGGGTAAAGGTGCTCAGTAACTAGACGGGGGTTGGGTGGGTGGGTGGATGGATGGATGGATGGACGGATGGATGGATGGATGGATGGCTGGCTGGCTAAAATACTGGCTGATGTTTTTTACAGGAGAAAGGAGAGTCTAGTTTCTGTGGGAAATTTTATCCTTAGGCCAGGCACGGTGGCTCACACCTGTAATCCCAGCACTTTGGGAGGCTGAGGCAGGACCATTACTTGAGCCCAGAAGTTTGAGACCAACCTGGGTAACATGGTGAAACCCCATCTCTACAAAAGAAAAAAAGTATTAGTCTTGGCCTGGATTGATACGCTTCCAAGAGAATCCTAGCCCAGATGAGCAAGTATGCAATAGGATTACATATTTCCGAAGGCCCTCATCAGGTTTTGGAAGCAGCAGCAATCCCCCTATGGATTGTGGTGTATGTAGGCAGAGGGGCTCAGGCCTCTCTAAGGGAAACAAACTGTGCCCTAGATTCATTGTTCCTCAATCAGACATGATCAGTTCTGCATGTCTCCTCTGTAATATTCTTGCAATTACCTGTGTCCTTGCATATGTCTCTGCTCTCTACTAACCGAATGCAGTGAAGCAAAACCAAGACATTCAAGCAGCAACAAATATGCTGCAGGCTGGAGTCAGAGAGCCAAATTAGTATTCAAAACAAGTATTCCATCTAGGTAGAAGAATAGAAGAATATAATAGCTCCATCCTTCTGACGTTACAGTACATTTGGTGAACACTGAGCTGCCAAGGTACTATGTTACAAAAATTGCATTCAGTCTAAAGCTCCACTGAACACACAGCCCCACTGAAATGGAGTGAGGTTAGGTGTAATGAGCAGAAGGGAAAGTACAAAGGCCAGAAGGGGAAAAGCAAACTATTTTTTTCTTTGACCTCCAAAAGAAGGAACTATTCCGTAGGAATAAGAACCAGAGGAACAGAATGTACTGGAAAAGGCAGCCTATTGCCGTGGTGAAAAGTCAGCTGGTTTCAGGCCCTCGTTTCCAGCTTCCAGCTGTACCTGTTATTGTAGACCATTCAAGGAACTCATCTAAGCCCAATATCTGCATCTGAAAGATGGAGATGTAATATCTGTGTTACCTACTCCACAAAGCTGTTATAAGAATGCAATGAGATGGTGGAAAATAGCCTGGCCTCTGTTTTCTCCCTCTCCTTTCCATGCCACTTTGTTAGCTTCCATAGCGAACAAATCATCAGCTGCAATTATACTCCTGTTTGCCTCTCTCCAATAGACCCAGCATTAGGGAGCACAGGAAGTCTGCCTTTTTCTTCATCTGCAATACCTAGTACTGTGTCTGTTTCATATTTGTTCATCGGCAGATGAGTTAACTGACAGATCAGACCAAATGAATTTTTGAACACTGTAATTTATATAAGTGAGTGGAGTTTTATGATTATAATATGCACCTTGGAAGCCAGACCACCATTTCTGCATTTTGATTAAGATCATGTTACACAGTCTTTAATTATTTTCCTGATGGGATAGAGAAAGAGAGTCCCAGGGAATCAGTCTTCAATCTTCGGAGGAAGAATCCTGAGCATGGTGTCAGATTATGAGCCAGCCCCTCCTCTACCCTTACCCAAGCCCTTTAAACCTTTCAAGATGTTTTTCTATAATTGTGTGTAAGGTAGGAAAATGGGGAAACCAAATGAATCCACATTCTTCTGTAACTGTGCCACACTACATCACCTTTAGAGTGAGTTGCCAATATTCCTGCACATTGTAGAAAGGTGAACATTTTTGTATATTGCAGAAAAATGAATTCTTCATTAAAAGATGATTTTTCATATTGCCTGTTTATCATTGTCAACAGAAGAAAAGATGCTGTCACTCATGAAATACTAATGAGATACATTATCGATTATTTTAATTCATAGTATTGGAAACCTGACTCTATGTACAAAATAGCTGTGTTTATTTGAGCTCAGAGACCAGTCAGGAAAATTTATGTATGTATTTTATATAGTAAGGAAAGAAGGATTTATAAATTATCATAGATTTATTTTAGAACCATAAAAATTATATTTAGAAGGAAGCCAAGGAAACTTTCTTTTTAAAAAGAGAATCTTCTTGACCAAAGTTCTCAACTTTAGTGACACAAGTTTCATCTTATTGAATTGCAAGTCTGGTTAAATCTGGGAGGATCTGCATTTTTAACAAGTACCCCAGATCATTCTTGGAATATTTTAGAAGTCTGCCCAGTCACTGAAATGGACAGGTGATTGAATTCTTTTGGTTGGCTGAATAAGATACTGAGATCAGAGGAAACAAGTTTCTGTTGATGTGCACATTTTTCCATACATAGCTAGTATGACAACCAAATGACAAACAGGCTCCAAATCATGGCATATGAGAAATGATGAGGAGAAGCAGTGAAAGAGAAAAGCTCGGGGCATAAAGCACACTTCAAACACTTGAGTTGGGGAAGGATTGAAGTTGTTCTGTGAAATACAGGGCAACAGATTTAGGCCCAGAATGAGGAAGAACCTTTATTTGTTTGTTTGTTTTTTAGAGACAGAGTCTCTCTCTTGCTCAGGCTGGAGTGCGGTGGCACCATCCTAGCTCACTGCAGCCTCAAACTCCTGGGCTCAAGTGATCCTCCTGCCTCAGCCTCCCAAGTAGCTGGGACTACAGGTGCAAGCCACCATAGCTAGCTTATTCTAAAAAGTTTTTTGTGGCCAGGCACGGTGGCTCACGCCTGTAATCCCAGCATTTTGGGAGGCCGAGGCGGGCGGATCACTTGAGGTTGGGAGTTCGAGACCAGCCTGACCAACATGGAGAAACCCTGTCTCTACTAAAAATACAAAATCAACCAGGCGTGGTGGCGCATGCCTGTAATCCCAGCTACTCAGGAGGCTGAGGCAGGAGAATCGCTTGAACCCGGGAGGCAGAGGTTGTGGTGAGCCAAGATCGTGCCATTGCACTCCAGCCTGGGCAACAAGAGCGAAACTCTGTCTCAAAAAAAAAAAAAATTTTTGTAAGCCAGGCGTGGTGGCTCACACCTGTAATCCCAGCACTTTGGGTGGCCGAGGCAGGTGGATCACTTGGGGTTAGGAGTTCAAGACCAACTTGGCCAACATGGTGAAACCCCATCTCTACCAAAAATACAAAAATGAGCCAGGCATGGTGGCACACGCTCGAATTGCTTGAACCTGGGAGAATTGCTTGAACCTGGGAGGTGGAGGCTGCAGTGAGCTGAGATTCGCCACTGTGCTGCAGCCTGGACAACAGAGCGAGACCCTGTCTCAAAAAAAAATTTTTTTTTGTAGAAACGGGGTCTTCCTGTGTTGCCCAGCCTGGCCTCAAACCCCTGGCCTCAAGTGATCCTCCTGCCTTGGCTTTCTAAAGTGTTGAGATTACAGGTGTGAGCCACAGTGCCTGGCAAGAAACAAGCTTTTAAGAATCAGGTTCTTCATCCAAGGAACAAACAGTCAGTGTTGTCACCAGAGAAGTTCAAGCCTAAATGCTGCCTCCGGGAATCCAAGCATCAGATGAAGAGAGACAGAGGAGATGGCTTCTGGGGTGACTGATACTTCCGATTTGGGCCTTTTCTGATGTGTTCAGGTTCCCATGACAGTGATAGTGGGGCCCTGGCTTGTGTAACCTCAAGGCCAGTAGGGTGATGGTTGGTGTGTACCCTCATCAGAAATGTTAAAAACAGTCAATTCTAGTGTGTGAAGGGCCCAAAGGCAGGCTAGTCCTAAAAGAAATGGCATAAGCCAGGCACAGTGGCATGTGCCTGTAGTCCCAGCTATTTGGGTGGCTGAGGCAGCAGGATCACATGAGGCCAGGAGTTCAAGGACAGCCTGAGCAACATTGCAAGATCTTTCCTCTAAAAAATTAATAAACTTAAAAAAAAAAAAAGAAATGAAAGAGTCAACCCAACCCTCCTTCTCCTATATTTACAGAGAGACCACATACTTAAACAAATATAAGCATGCTTAACAACGTAATGAGACAAGTAACCAGAGGGAAGGGTCTGTGGAAGTGGACCAGCAGCTGGCCATGTGTGTTGGGGGCAGTGAAGGTCACTCCTAATTTTGTATTAAAATAAAATATGAGTAAAGATTTTTAAAAATGCATGAAATTATGTTGAGCATTTTTCCATACATAGCTAGTTACCAGAAAAACAAAAAGTATTGATTTTTTTGTACTATTAGAATTAAGTGTGTTTATTCCAAATTCTCTTCTCATCCTCCACTTCCCCATTTTCATTTACGCATGCAGGTGGAAAAGCAAGGATTCAAACCAGGTTTCTGGCTCCACAATCCTGTCTTCTATTTTCTACCTCCTTCTAACGTTAAGACAAAGAAAATTTTGCATAATCTTTGTTTTTCTTTTGTCTTCTTTTTCTCCTTTTGAGACAGGTATCACTCTGTCACCGAGGCTGGAGTGCAGTGGCGCAATCACAGCT
This sequence comes from Pan paniscus, assembly GCF_029289425.2. NCBI lineage: Eukaryota > Metazoa > Chordata > Mammalia > Primates > Hominidae > Pan > Pan paniscus. The sequence continues at coordinate 108,412,754 of NC_073258.2, forward strand.
CACTGCAGCCTCGACCTCCTGAGCTCAGGTGATCCACCTCAGCCTCCCAAACAACTGGGACTACAGGCATGTGCCACCATGCCTGGCTGTTTTTCTTTTTTTAAAACTAGGATTACTTCCTTAAGTACTTTTCTTTCTAACACATAGAGACACCTGAGCTTGTAGTAGTTTACTACCTACAAGTATCTAGTATTGAAAAAAAAAAACACTATGCATATTTCAATACTAAATGTGGTAGATAAAAATAATTAAACAAATGTGGTAGTGGGAGGGGGCATAATGGGGAACAAAGCACAATGAATAGGTTCTTATATCAAATACTTAACATTTATTCCCCAAATTGTTTCAATCCAGATCACTCGTGGATAGCATTTTTGAGACACCAAAGGATTTGAATATGAAATTATTGCTTCAGAGCAAGGAAGTCTTATTAACAATTTCATGTGGTTTAACGACCAGTCTGTGTTGTTCAGGGTTGATTTACAATTTTTATTGTCTCATAATAGAGTGTCAGAATGCATTTGTTTGATTTGTCGGGGTAATTTAAAACTTTAGTTATATCAAATATCAAGAGAATAAAGTCCGAGTGGGGTGATTTTGAAAAGTTGGACCGTTACATTAATTTAATTAGGAGGAGAAGGATGAAGTAGTCACTGTCAGCCTTTCAGAAAATGTTCCCGATGCGATTCATACTCAAGAGATGGCAGAACTGATTTGTCTTCCTGCTTGGGAAGAGTGAGAATGATTCCAGGGCCAATTGCAAAAAGCTTGCAGATTGGTAGGCTTCAACTGCACTGATTTTAAAGAATAATCTTAAACAGTGGTATTTTCTAGATTTTGACGTCTTCTTTGAGCTCCACGGTTGCTGTGGCTTGGTTCAGCATCTTCCTCAGCATTCAGAATGATTTTGAATGTGATTAAGGATTTTTTTTCTCCTGCATTCTTATCATTGTATTGTCTCCAACAGGCTATTTGATGCATGAATTTCATAAGTTTTGGATCGAAGAGGACCCCATGGACATAATGGAATTTAATCGTGTGAGGGAGAAATTCCGCAAGAGGATCATCAAACAGCTGCAGAACCCAGACATGGCTTTGTGCCCACATTTTGCTGCCTCGGAAGGTTTAATCAACATGTAGTTGCCCACGCTGGTTTTAATGGATACCCTGGAACACTGCCTCATTGTCTTGTTAGATCTCTGCTTAGGTCGCAGCTCACGCATTGAATGCACACAGTGATTGTATGCATGCCTTTTGGTACAGTGTTTTCATCTCTTGGTCATAATTCCGAGATCCCCAGAGACCACTGTTTCTGGAGTATCTGTCATCCAGTGACTGCTCATATTGTGGCATTATGCAGTGTTACATCTTGCCTTGATATCCAGGTATGGAGAGAGTTTTCTATTTTTTTAGACTTTTTTTCCTCTCCCTCATAATTCAGCATTAAAGAATTGTATTTCTCTAGCTGTATTTTGTATGTAAGAGGTTTAGCTGAATCTCATTCTGTGAAAGCCTTTTAATTTATTGAAATGTTTCATGACTACTGCTGCTAGCTTTTCAAGCCAGGTTCATGCTTGGACCTCATTCTGATAAAGTATAAGACTTTAAAATAATACAAAACAGGGCCGGGCGCAGTGGCTCACACCTGTAATCCCAGCACTTTGGGGAGCTGAGGCGGGCGGATCACGAGGTCAAGAGATCGAGACCATCCTGGCCAACATGGTGAAACCCCGTCTCTACTAAAAATAACAAAAATTAGCTGGGCGTGGTGGTGGGTGCCTGTAATCCCAGCTACTCGGGAGGCTGAGGCAGGAGAATCGCTTGAACCCGGGAGGTGGAGGTTACAGTGAGCCGAGATCATACCACTGCACTCCAGCCTGGCGACAGAGCAAGACTCCATCTCAAAAATAAATAAATAAATAAATAAATAAATAAATAAATAAATAAAATAGTACAGACAGACACATGATAAGCCAAACTGTTCCTGCAAACATAGCTATGCTTCATGAGGCTTACAAGAAGTAACTTTAGGTAGGAGCTGTTTTTGTTTGAAGTACTGCAGAATTATATTGTAACTTCCCCTCACCCCAGTTGCAATTGTGTCATAGTCATCTGTATAACAAACTATTTTATTCCCATAACTTCATTGGCTTGGATGCCTAAGTGTATGATGCTTGAAGCCTCAGAAAAGAAATAAGCATATTTCAAAAGCTGCAAAAGGTTTTTCACTGCCTGCCTCTTGCGGAACTGGGTTACACCCTGGCACTGTTCTGATCCAAGCATATTTGCTTGGGGAACTAAGTGCTGACTAGTTTGTTTCTATGTCAAGGGGCAATATTAAAAAACAATTTGCAAGAAAATGTGTTTCAAGAGAGCAACCTAAGCTAAGTCACTCTGCGATATTTCTTGAAAATAACGACCTTGTCTTGTATCAGTGGAAGAAGTAAGTTGCTTAGAAAGAGAAAAGTCAAATTGTTCCAGAACTGCTAAAAATCATTTTAAAAACCGTAATTTAGTTTGGAATTATGATTGTAGTCTGTTGAATAGTATTTACCATGGCATTTCATACCCATGGTATTTTATACCTTCTGACTATCAATTTTAGTATTATTAGATGTTTGTGTAACCACTTGCTTATTTAAATGAATTTTGAGTACTGCCTAATTGTCAGTTATATGAATAAATTACATGTCATTCTACTGTAATGTATATTGGATTTCATATTAATATTTTTGTGCTCGTACAGCTTCTGAATATGCAAATATGTGAGTGAATGGAATGTCAAAGACAGACAACCTGGAGCTGACTATAAATCACACCATCATTCAGAGTCAGCAGGTTCACAACTTCCTAGGAAACCTGGCTTGGCTGTTGCTAGATAAAGCAGAAACATTAACTACCCATTGTTTTCTTGGCCTTTCTCTCCCTTCTGGGTTTGTATTATCCTTTCCCTTTCAGCCATGTACCAGGTGGCAGCATTTTGCATTGCCTTTCTTATGGTCCTGTGTCCCTTCTTAGAATGCGGAAGGGAAAGAGTTGATTAGCACATGGTGGATACCATGAGTAATGACAAGAATGTATATTCCTCTCTCAAGTAAGGGAGAACTTGTCAACCTAGTTCCTCAGGCCTGCCTGAGGAGCCCTGAATTTCCACCGTAGCTGCAGCTGCTGTAGATGAAGGCATTATTCCACATGCAGTCCAGCCTTTGCCAGCCACATGTGCTCATTGTCTCTTTTTATCCATTGTGGTCCCGTGTCACTGTCACGGCTTGACAGCATGTGGCACTTACACCAGCTTGCGTCTCTTCTGTTCAGATAGAGATAGTTGACGCCAACAAAGCTAAGAGTTTCCCCTCTCAGCTCCTAGGATGCTTTCTTTCTATTGTATTTGAACATGGCTGCACAATCTTAGGATGAACAAGCTGTGACAGCTCCTTTGAGCTCTGAGTATTATTAGATTTCTCATTCACACCACTTTGTGGAAGATGCATTCCACCCAGTCACACAAAGTGAGGTGAGAAAAAGAAGAGGAGAGGTTTCAAAAGCATCAACAACATGTGGAGTGTGTGTGTGTGTGTGTGTGTGTGTGTGTGTGTGTGTGTGTGTTTCCCTTGAATATTTTTAGCTTATACTTTTCCATTGAATAAGGGTTGACCACATAAAATGTCAATTGTGCGGCAAGCCTCTTCCAAGTCTTCCAAAGCACTACTTGCTATGATAAAAACACATTCCTGTTTGCACTACAGAAAGAAAACCTTTTGAAGCACTGTTTCTGAAACTTGACTCTGACCTTCCTTCTCACGGTTCTTGTTATTGTACTGTGCTGAAAAAGTTTTGCCTGGTAACCCACCATCTTTTCCATATTTGAAAAGAGGCTTAAATATATGCCAATCCCAAAAGACAGGGTGACCTTACAATATATCTTCCAAAACAGAACACTGTTGAGAGAGAAAGGGGATGTTGTTAATGGTTTCTTTAGAACAACAGAGTAAACTGGGACAGTTTAAGAAAACTGAGATGTTAGGTGGCCAAGAGAGACCAAGAGACAGACATAAGGATTGTCCACCCACAACTTAATTAGGCAAATATAGCCCAATTTCTTTACTTTCAAGCCTCTGGCAAGAGAAGTACATCATAGAGATATAGACATTTTGATATCCAGGATACTACCCAAAATCTTAGAGACCCATCACAAGCATGGGCTTGGTTTGAGCTGAGAAATTCAGCTGCACAGATGGGGCCTAAGTTGGCAATGGGGAAATAAAACCTGGCAATCAAACTCCATGGCAACAAATTATCTTGATCCGTAAACATATGGTGCCAGATCCAAATTGAAGGGGAGTGAGGAGGGGACCAGAGTTGGTGGAATATGAGGATAGGAGATGGCAGATGATGGAGAGAAGAGGAAGGGGGCAGAGAAAAAGGAAAATGTCAGCTAGACCCATAGCCACTGAGCCTTCTGACACAGACTCTATTAAAGCAATGCCTCTAACTCTTCAGGGAGCTCAACAATGGTAGCTGCTCTAATCTAGAGAAAAAATGACAGAAAAGCAGAACCAAGTATAACATCAAGTCCTAGAAGATGAAAGAGATTCTGGTACAAATTCCATTTCAAGAGCTCACATTTAGCAGGTTTTTATGCCATGTGCCAGGACGGTGCTAGTCCTTACCTTGCATTATTTCATTTCCTTAACAACACACAGGATCAGATGGGTTTTTGTTTGCCTGCACACTTGTTTTTCTAGACAAACAGGCTTAGATAATTTAATACATTGCCAAAGGTCTCAAGAGAGAGAAGTATTAGGTTGGTGCACAGGTAATTGCGGTTTCGCCATTGAAAGTAATGGCAAAAACTGCAGCTGCTTTTGCACCAGCCTAATAAATGGCATAGCTAGACTTGAACCCAAGGCCTTAACCCCAGACATTCAATCATTATGCTGCTGTCTACCTAACTGGAATCCTCTACTATCCCAGGGGACTGGTGAATTATAAACACACACAAATGCGCACACACACTCCACCCCCAAGTGATAACAGAAGTGTTCATAAATACTTCTCTCTCAGATGTCTGTAGGGTGAATTCAAATGCTGCCATACTGTGCCTTAGGACCGCCCACAGTTTTGGTCAGATTTTTTTCCCCTTGATACTCAAAGAACAATTCTAGGACCGTAAGCTCTTTCTCCTGATCCCTGTCTCTCCCAGGAGAGGAAGGCTGCAAACCTCCTTCCTGCTCCCTTGCAGGGGAAACCTCAGCAAGGTGGGTTTGCAGGACTTGTGCAATGGCAAGCTCAGGCTGGAAGCTACACAGCATTTATCTCTGTGGAAGGAGAAACACGCAGGGCTTTGGGCATGTGCGTGCTTCATAAATAAAACATTCCTTTCGCAGCCGAGGTTCTTGTGTCTCATTGACCTGACATAGCCTTCAGAATGCTGCCACTCATAGACACTAACAGGAATTATGTTGTCCGCTAACATCACTGGGATGCTTCATGGAAACCCCACAGAGATCGTTAGGACAGGGTCAGGACACGGTTACAAAGATCAAACTCTTGACTACTTTTTTTTTTTTTTTACATCATAGCACTGTACGATGCTTTGGGAAAGACCATAGAAGAAGAGTTTATGGGCCGGGCATGGTGACTCATGCCTGTAATCCCAATACTTTGGGAGGCCGAGGCGGATGGATCATGAGGTCAGGAGTTCGAGACCATCCTTGCCAACATGGTAAAAACCCGTCTCTACTAAAAATACAAAAATTAGCCAGGCATGGTGGCGGGCACCTGTAGTACCAGCTACTCGGGAGGCTGAGGCAGGAGAATCGCTTGAAACCAGGAGGCAGATGTTGCAGTGAGCTGAGATTGTGCCTCTGTACTCCAGCCTAGGCAACAAGAGCAAAACTCCGTCTCAAAAAAAAAAAAAAAAAGAGTTTATGGCCACTAGAAAAGAGTGGCAAAGAGAAGAGAAAGCTGAGATTAATCTTGAAAAACCACAGGTAAACCCCCTCTGTCATTCAAGTTAAATGGTCCCTTTGTGATTGATTGCACCTACCCTACAAAGGCTCGGAGGATTTCCACAGCATCACAAGGCATAAGTTTTGGAATCAGCTTTACTAGGAAAATTTCTAAAGCAAGGGTCAGCAACAGAAGAAGGTTCAAGTACTTCCCATGCTCACAAGGCACACCAGGGCCTGGTGGTGTAGGTCTGAGTTCAGCTGGAGAGAGTCCTGCCCCCTGTTGTTCTTTCTTTTAGGGAAAGCCTGAAAGCAACCTTGGCCAAGGGGTGAAGATCTGATCAGACCACATTGCAGCCAGGCAGTCTGGCTTGGCTGCCAGCGGTTTGGGAGCTGAGTGGGAGCACCAGCTCCCTGCACCTGGAGGCCCTAAGGTCTGTGGGATGTTGCCCTGGGGGAGGAAATCTCTGGTTTTAAGAGAAGCTAAGCTGGGATGCAACCTCTTTGCTGGAAGAGAGAGGAGCTTTCAGTTGCAGCTGGTTTGTCAAAACAGAGCCAGCCCAGAGAGAGCTCATTAATTTTTTTTTTGAGAAATCTCCTCATATTACGCCCATATACTTACATTTTTGACATATTAGCTCTCTGTACCAAGTGTATAGCAATTATAGAGGAATAGGGACATCAACAGCCTCAAGCTATATGGTACTAAGGGTTATATCATCCACTTTGCGTGATGTTTTTACTCTTTTTGCAGAGCACAGCAGGAAAAACTTGCAATCCAAAGACCCGTGTTCCAGTGCACATGCTGCTACCTTCTTTAGGTCAACGATTTCATCCTTCTGACTTTGCTTTTACCATCTGTAACATAAAAATAATAATGACAGCTCCTCTTCAGAGGATTACTGTAAGAGTAAAATTCAAATAAGCTAATAATTATTAGCTATAAGTGTTTGGGAAACTCCAAAGTTAAACTAGTTAAACACAGGTTTAATCATGGTTCAATTTTCATCCCTCTGGTTTTTGGCTATGAGCTTCCTCTAACAAAGAATTCAGCTACAAAATTTGTCCTTGGAGCCAGTGTTCCCCACTAATTCAATTCAGCAAATATTTATTGAAAACTTATTTTAGTCCCAGCCATCGGGCCAAGTCTGGGGACCAAATGGGAGACAAGAAAGTGTGCCCTTGGTCTCAGGGACCTCACAGTCTAAATCTAGTGCCTGGCTTCTCAAAGCCCAGTCTTTGGACCACCACAATGGGCACTGTTAGAAATGAATCATCTCAGCCCCCTCCCCAGACCTACTGAATGATAATCTTCATTTTAACACTCCCCCAGGTGATATGTGTGCACATTCAGCTGAGAAGCACTTCTCTAGGGATTATTGATCTGGTTCTTCACTGAAACCTGACAAGATTTAGTCTCAGTTGTTGATGGTTTAGAAATCAATCAAACATTCCCTTTGTTTTCCCTCAATTTACGCAGTCACTATAACTTGACCCTGCTCCCACCTCTAACAAAGGACTTCGTGTTCTGTTGTCATCGCCCAGAGGTGCAAACAGGAGCTGGCATGGAGAAGAGGAGGGCCTCATCCTGGACATGGGCCTCAGAGGGTGGCCTACCCACACCCCATGATGCATGGGACGCTTCCTACAGTAGCCAAAACTGGTCCTGCCCCCATGTAGACTCCCATGGATGACCTTTCTCAGAGGGTCCTTCTTTCAAAGTGTCTGTCAGGATGGCCAATCTCCTAGATGCTGGAGAAAACAAATGAGTAGAGTCTTCACTTGTTAGCTTGTTCGTTGTTCCCTCACTAACCAGAACCACCTGGTTGCAGCTTGGTGATGGTATTTGTCCGTTCTGACTGCCGTAACAGAATTCCATAGACTCAGTGGCTTAAACAGTCTCACAGTTCTGGAGGCCGCAAGTCCCAGGTCAGTGTGCCAGCATGGTCGGGTTCTGGTGAGGGCCTTCTTCCTGGCCTGCAGATGGCCCCCTTCTCACTGTGTGCCCCATGGCCTTTCCCCTGTGCATGTGCAAAGAGAAAGGGTGAGAGAGAATCTTTTTTTAAGACAGAGTTTTGTTCTTGTTGCCAGGCTAGGGTACAATGGTGTAATCTCGGCTCACTGCAAACTCCGCCTCCCGGGTTCAAGCGATTCTCCTGCCTCAGCCTCCTGAGTAGCTGGGATTACAGGTATGCACCACCACGCTGGCTAATTTTGTATTTTTAGTAGAGGTGGGGTTTCATCATGTTGGTCAGTCTGGTCTCAAACTCCTGACGTCAGGTGATCCACCTGCCTCGGCCTCCCAAAGTGCTGGGATTACAGGCATGAGCCACCGTACCTGGCTGAGAATCTTTCACTTCTCTTTTTGTTTTTGTTTTTTGAGACAAGGTCTCACTTTGTCACCCAGGCTGGAGTATAGTCATGCCATCAGGGCTCACTGCAGCCTCGAATTCCTGGGTTCAAGCAATCTTCCTACCTCAGCCTCCTGAGCAGCTGGGACCACAGGCATCCACCACCACACCTCGCTAACTTTCTTTTTTCTTTTCTTTTTTACAGGTAAGGTCTCACTATGTTGCCCAGGCCAGTCTTGAACTCCTTGTCTCAAGCGATCCCCTCGCCTTAGCCTCCCAAAGTGTTGGGATTATAGGCATGAGCTACCACACCTGGCCTCTTTGACTCTTCTTATAAGGCCACCAGTTTTATTAGATTAGAGCTCTACCCTTATGATCTCATTTAACCTTAATTACCTCAAATGCCCATCTCCAAATACAGTCACATGGAAGGTTAGAGCTTCAACATATAAAACGGTCCGGGGGAGGCGGTGTGGGCACAACTGAGTCCACAGCACCAACTCTTTCTAGAAGTTATTTGAAGTCTGAGCTTTGTGTTTCCTAGAATGAACCCAGGGGCTTGAAGACACCAATACAATCAAAATAGTACAATTCTGCTGCCCAACTCTTCTAACCCTATTTTAAGAGAATACCAAAACGTTTGCAGAGCAAGGTAGAATCCATTCTTAAATAAACCAAAGAATCTCACCCATCTGAATCTTTTTGAATAATCTAGAATAAAGATGAGGAATTTAAATTAATTAAAAATACTAGCCAATTACAAGAAAGTTATTAACATGTTTCTATGAAAATGTAGGTTTGGGGGTTATGTGCATTCTTACCATAAGCCACATAGCTAATTTCCTGGCTTCAGGTCTTTTCCTTGCTTAAACTTATATTCCTGACTTATATTCCTGACCCTATTTAAATAAGAAATGAAGGCCAGGTGCGGCGGCTCATGCCTGTAATCCCAGCACCTTGGGAGGCTGAGGCGGGCAGATCACGAGGTCAAGAGATCGAGACCATCCTGGCCAACGTGGTGAAACCCAGTCTCTACCAAAAATACAAAAATTAGCTGGGCGTGGTGGCAGGCGCCTTTAGTCCCAGCTGCTAAGGAGGCTGGGGCAGGAGAATCACTTAAACCCGGGAGGCGGAGGTTGCAGTAAGCTGAGATTGCGCCACTGCACTCCAGCCTGGCGACAGAGCGAGACTACGTCTCAAAAAAAAAAAAAAAAAAAAAGAAATGAATTAACATGGATGAACATGCTATACAAATCTGAGAAGTTCTCTTATTAAAAATTATTGCTATTTCACATAAGGACACATGGATCACCTAAACAGGATCTATCTAAAATACCATTAACTAGCTATGGGTTTACTTGTTTTTATAATTAATAACTTTTAAGTACATTTATTTGGAGAACTTTTTTCCAGCTTTCAAAAGCATCTTTTATTAAACTTCTCAACATCATTGTATTTCTTTACAACATGAGGTTGTAAGAAATAATATGAAGAGATTCCATCTACCCTTCACTCAGTTTCCCCCAGCGGTAACAACTTGCATAACTGTGATACAAAATTATAGCCAGGAAATTGCCATTGATACAATTTACCCACTTACTCAGATTTCATCAGTTTTACCTGTGTGTGTTTCCATGCAACTTTATCGTGTTGGTAGATTCATGAAATCATCACCACAATCAATATCTGGAACAGTTCCATCACCATAAATATGCCACCTCCCTCCCTCAACCCCCCATAAGCCCTGGCAACCACTAATCTGTTCTTCATCTCTATCATTTGATCATTTCAAGAATGTTATAAATAGAATCATACAGTTGATAACCTTTTTTTGGATTGGCTTTTTCACTCAGCATAATTCTCTTGAGATCCATCCAAGTTTTTGTGTGCATCAATAATTCACTCCTTTTTATTGCTGAGTAGTATTCCATGGAGTGAGCATACCACAGTTTGTTTAGCAGGTTTACCCTAAGCAGTTGCCAGCTTGAATTTTCCCTTTAGCTTAGTGATTTGGGGGCCCCAAGATATTTTCCTTTCACATAGGTATATGGTGATATCTCACTGTGGTTTACATTTGGTATTTCCCTAATAACTAAAATGTTGTACATCTTCTCATGTTTTTTTTTTTTTTTTTTTTGCTATTTTATAACCTCTGCAGCGAAATGTCTGTTCATATCTTTTGCCCATATTCTGGTTGAATCATTTGTTTAGTTTTAAGAGTTCTTTATACGTATGGGATACTAGTCTTTTGTCAGGTATGTGGCTTGCAAATATTTTTTACCAGTCTTTAGTTTGTCTTTTTATCCCCTTAATAGAGTCTTTCACAAAACAAAGATTTTAATTTTGATGAGGCCCAATTTATCAATTTTCCTCTTGTGGATCGTGACACTTTTGGTGTCAAGTCCAAGAACTCATTGCTCAGTCCTAGGCCCTGTAGATTTTCTATGATTTTTTTCCTAAAGGTTTTTGAGTTTCATATTTTACATTTAAGTCTCTGATCCATCTTGAGTTAACTGTATATAAAGTAGAAGGTTTAGATTGAGGTTCATTTTTTTAGCCTATAGATATTTAATTGCTCCTGCAACATTTGTTGGAAAGGCTATCCTTCCTCTGTTGAATTGTTTTTACACCTTTGTCAAAAATCACTTGGATGTATTTCTGTGGGTGCGTAGGTATTTTAAAAAATCATTGAATCTCTCTGCTCTTCAGTTTCTTGTCTGGATAATAACAGTTCATTCAGAAAATTATTTATTAATCTGCTATGAGGCAGACAGTGTGCCAGGCACACTATAGCTGCCCTTAAATTGTTATCAGTCTTGGAAGTGAGTAAATATCTAAGCAAATACATCATGATGGAACAAGGGTTATGATTGATCTCAGAGAGCTCTGAGAGCACCAATCTTGGCTGAGGGTAAGGGTTAAAGATCTCCCGAGGAAGACAGTTGCTTAACCCAAGTCTTTAAAGAAGAGTAGGAATCTCCAGGTAAGCAGGGGCTGCCAGTTGTTCTCCAATATCTGATGGAACTTCCTCTCATAGTAACAGAAAATCTCAATTTTAAACTGGAGCACATCGTTCCCCAGAACAAAGACTTACATTTCCTGACTTTACTTCCAGCTAGGTATTTGACTAATTCTGATTAATAGCATGTAGGTGGGAGCATTGTTGGAAGCTTCTAAGATTATTCCATTAAAGATTTGTGGAACTGAGGCCAGGCACGGTGGCTCATGCCTGTAATCCTAGCACTTTGGGATGCCAAGGGAGATGGATCGCTTTGAGCTCAAGAGTTCGAGACCAGCCTGGGCAACATGGCGAAACCCCATTTCTACAAAAGAAAAAAAAATACAAAAATTAGCTGGGCATGGTGTTACGCACCTGTGGTCCCAGCTACTCGGGAGGCTGCCAAAGGATCACTTGAGCCAGGAAGTGGAGGTCTTCAGTGAGCCAAGATCATGCCACTGCACTCCAGCCTGGGCAACAGAGTGAGACCCTGTCTCAAAAAAAAAATTTTTTTTTTTAAGATATGTGGAACTTACTCTCTGCTCCTTTGTTTCTAGGTTCTTCTTGCTGCTATAAACTGGACGTGACATTTGCCTTCTTGGACCATAAATACAAGAGCCACATCCTAGGGATGTCAGAGTGGTGAGTTGGACATAGCCTAGATCCCTGAGAACCTCAGCAGATCTACCAGCTTTGGTCTGTCCTCCTCTAGACTTGAATGTGAAAGTGAAATAAGCCATCTTGTTTAAGCTGCTAGCTTTTATTTAAATCTCTGTTATTTACAGCCTGACCTAATGTTAACTAACAGACCAGGTGCAAACACATGGACATATACATGACACATCCAGAGAACAATGTTAGCACAGAATGGCTGGAGCACGGATGTTGTTGGTACCTAACGAGAAATGAGGCAGGAGCCAGAGACAAAGGCAGAAGCCAGGTCATGAAGGGTGTGGTATAACAGGTCTGCTTGTATTCAGGAACACAGATCCTTTCTTCGAAATCTTTCCTGGAGGAGGATTTAGGAATACCCACACATCCAGATGTGCTCTTCCACAAACGATTGAGAGAGAGTGTGTTGGCCTTGGCTTTGGTGCTATGCCAGAGCCCTGAGCAGGTTGCTGCCTTCTGCAGCTCAACCCTCCTGGCTTCTTTGCTGCTGCAGCAGCTGACACTGCAGCTGTGGGTCATGCAGATGTTACGACAAATCATTCAGAGTCCCCCTGGTCCCTAGGTCCCTGCAGCAATAGCCTCACCAAAAATACCTAAAAAACAGTGTCTTCAGGCTCGCACAAACTCCTCCATTAGGGGGAACCCAAGCCCAGATGGGATTTTAGACACAATTCCACACGCTCCATCCCTCTCCTGGGGCCAAAGCACAAAACTCCTTCCTTCAGCTTCAGAATTCCCAAACACACACACATGCATACACACACACGCACGCACACACATATATATTCACGCAAATATGCATATATATACACACGTATATGAGGCAGCCCTGTGACTATCGCAGAGGCTTGATGTGGTCACATTTGCATCTAAGAAATTCTGTCTGCCTGCCTCTTGAAGAATGGTTGGAAGGCAGCAGAAAAAGAAACAAATAGAACTGTGGTTGCCCAGGGAAGAAATTCCGAGGACCTGAACGAAAGCAGAGACTGAGGGGATATATTTGAGTATCCCATTCCCTCAGAGATATTTGCGTAGCACAAAATAAGTAAAATCAGCAGGATTTGGTAACTGGCTAGATGTAGGGGTGAGGTGTAGGGAGGAGGATAGGATGATTTCTGAGACTAGGTGACTTAAGTTATTAATAATAATAATAGTGGCTGGGCACGGTGGCTCACGTCTGTAATCCCAGCACTTTGGGAAGCCGAGGTGGGCGGATCACAAGGTCAGGAGATTGAGACCATCCTGGCTAACATGGTGAAACCCCGTCTCTGCTAAAAAAATACAAAAAATTAGCCAGGTCTAGTGACGGGCGCCTGTAGTCCCAGCTACTCGGGAGGCTGAGGCAGGAGAATGGCGTGAACCCGGGAGGCGGAGCTTGCAGTGAGCCGAGATCCCACCACTGCACTCCAGCCTGGGCGACAGAGCGAGACTCTGTCTCAAAAATAATAATAATAATAATAATAGCGATAGCTACCAATGACTGACCACCTAGTGCATGCTATTCATTGAGTCAAGTGTATTCTGGCTTTGTTTTCTCTCACTCATCAGCTTCACACACCGTGGGGCAGACTTGCTTATGGTCCTATTATATTAGGACAAATTCATTTTCTCTTTTTTTTTTTTTTGAGACAGAGTCTCACTCTGTTGCCCAGGCTGGAGTGCAGTGGTGTGATCTCGGTCACTGCAACCTCCACCTCCCGGGTTCAGGCCATTCTCCTGCCTCAGTCTCCTGAGTAGCTGGGATTATAGGCATGTGCCACCACATCCGGCTGATTTTTGAATTTTTAGTAGAGACGGGGTTTCACTGTGTTGGCCAGGCTGGTCTCGAACTCCTGACCTCAGGTGATCCACCCGCCTTGGCCTCCCAAAGGGATTATAGGTGTGAGCCACTGAGCCCGGCCCATTTTCTCTTTTAACTCTCAAACTAATTCTGTGGTATATTGTCTTTATCCATACTTTACAAATAAGAAAACTGAGTACCATGCTTACAGCTTCCCAGCTTTAAGAAACTAGCACAGACGTGCTGCAAACCCAGCTTTTCTGGCTCAGCTCAGTTCTTTATTACACAACATATGCTATATCCCACCAGTTCAGCACTTAAATTATGTTAGAAATGGAACTGAAAGAAAATATACCAAAATGGTTATCTTTGGGTGGTAGGATTAGAAGTTATTTTTATTTTATACATACTATTTCTGTTAAGCACATTTTCTTTCATGAGTATATATGCTATCTGTAATCTGGAGAAAATAATAAATGTTTTTATTTAAATAACACAAATAACCTTATGAGAAAGAAAGAACAGCCTCAGGAGAGTGAATTTATGCATTTGGTAAGGAAGAGGAGACCCTCTTAAGTATTCAGGCCAGGTTGCCATTAGCAATGATAGCCAACCCTAGCAATATTCCAGACAAAAGCCTTGTCAGAGAGGAGCCCCCTGGGCTGGCGCTGACCAGGGCCCTCCTTTTGCTTAGCCATGACCTTGAGAGTTGGTCATCGTCTCGCTGGCTGTCAGAGACCACTGCGTTTTATTTATGTTTTGTTTTGTTTTGTTTTGCTTAATTTTACCAGTAATAAATTTAGGCACTGAAGCAAAAATTCCAGACAGTACATCCTCTGCCGACACTTCATAACTCTCTAAATAATGACATCATGAATATTTATGTCTTGCTATTATCGCTGCTGCAAGGAATGATAGTTTTAGCACAAGTGACCGTATTCATTTTCCATCTCACTGCTCAACCCTGAATATTGTGTCTTTATTTTCTCCCGCTCATCAGCTTCACGCACCCTGGGGCTGACTTGCTTATGGTCCTGTTACATGGGAGGAATATCCCTCAAAGAAATGTTCATTTTTCCTGTTCTGGCACAATCAGAGGGTCAGGGAACCCTGCATTCTCTTTTCCAGGCTTTGGCAAATCTTCCTCAAGGGCCTATTACATGCCAGGCATTCTGCTAGGTACCTGGATACAAAATAAATAAGACCTACTCCTCGCCTGCAGGTCCAAGAGTTGGGAGACAGACAAATAAACAGTTAATTATGCTGGAGTGAGCTGAGGGCAATGGTTGGTACCAAGTCCTAGGTATTATGGGAGAAGCCACGCATGGGGTCAACATGAATAAAGGCACTAAGGTGAGAAAGAGCACAGAACATTACAAGCAATTCAGTGTTGTCAGAGAGCAGGGAGCATGGGATAAAAATGGTGTTGTGTTACTTAGGTTTGTGCAGTATAGGTGTGCTAACTCTGACTTTCACAATGACTCAACCAATTAAATGTGCTCAAATTCGCAGTTTGTTACAAGAGAGTCACATACGATTAATGAAGCAATAATATCCTGTATAACATCCATAGAAGCAGTAACTGGAGGTAACAAACCACAGCGATGGGTTGGGAAACCAACACATGGCTAAGTAGGTCCAAAGTCCTTGACTTCAATCAGCAATGAAGTCACTGCTTCTCTTAGGCAGAGCCTTGGGAGTGGATGGGGAGGGGGCAAACACCAAGTTGGGAGGAGGCCTCAAAAGGTGGTCAGAGGGTCAAAAGGTGTCCTGTCCAAGGTCAGGTTCTTGCTGCATTTATGGTCCTCCAGAGGTGTGTCCATTCTCAGTATCTCAGCCACCTTTCTGAATTTACTTTTTATTGGTTCGTTTCATGTCTCAGTGGTTCTAGGCCACAGCAGGTATTGTCTTACTACCTCAGTCCATTACACATATGTTTATCACTTTGAGATGTAAACAACTTCACCATGGGCTCAATGTCACTTGACGTGAGTGACTCCATTTTCAGACATTAGGATCGCAAATCATTATCATATATCATGGCAACTAGATCTTGGATGATGGCTTAGTTAAAGAGCTGGAACTTGGCTAGGCATGGTGGCTTATGCCTGTAATCTGAACACTTTGGGAGGCCAAGACAGGAGGATCCCTTGAGTTCAGGAGTTCAAGGCCAGCCTCGGCAACAAAGCAAGACCCTGTCTCTACAAAAAAAAAAAAAAAAAAAAAATCAGCCAGGCATGGTGGTACACACCTGTAGACCTAGCTACTAGGGAGGCTGAGGCATAAGGATTGCTTGAGCCCAGGAGTTTGAAGCTACAGTGAGCTACTGATTGTATCACCACACTCCAACCTGAGCAACAGAGCAAGACTCTGTCTCAAAAAAAAAAAAAAAAAAGCTGGAACTTGAGGCTGAATTTAAAGCATCAAAAAGAAAAAGAAACAGCAAGATTGTTGGGAAATTGGTAGTGCAGTCCAGGTGACACATTATAGGGGCCCAAACTGGAATTGTAGAGGTGAGTATATAGATGAAGAAACAGATTCGGAGAATACTGGGAAGGTTAAATCAGGAGTACACAATTACAGGAGAAAGAAGAGTGTGCATTTGAAAGAGTTGGGGTAGGTGTATCAGGGTGTGGGACATGGAGAAAAAGGAACCAATCAGTAGACAAATTTGTAGATTTTCTTATGCATATTTGATCCATTTAAAATATGGAATCTTCCCATCTAGGTTCTTGTTTCTTTTCAAATATTCAGCTCTTCTTCTGGTCTCTCAATAAAGCTTTGTCACTTTCTTCATATAGGTCTCATTTCTTGCTAGGTTAATGCCTATGGATTTGGTTGGGGGGGCGGGTTTGTAATTTCCCCGTTACTATTATAAATGGACTCTTTTTAATATCTTGTTCTCTCATTGGTTGCCTAAGTTAGACTTCCTTTGATTGCAAATAACAGAAAACCCAACTCAAATTGCTATAAACAAGTAATAGCACATATTGAGTGCTTATTATTGCTAGAAATGGATCTAAGTACTTTATATGTACTAATCTTTTAACATTTAAATAAAATAAAAAGATTTACTGATTACCATCAATAAATATCAATAAATGAATCATGCATCTGGCTTCAGACATAGATGAATCTAGCAGCTCAAAAAATGTCACCAAAATTGAGTTTGTCTCCATCTCTTGGCTCCACAGTGGCAAAACGACTGAAGCTGCTCCCATGTTATTTACTTTTAGGTTCAGGTCCTGGCAAGAAGTTTGGTAGGGCAGCCTATTTTAAATAAAGACCTGGAATTGAGTCTCTTAGTAGCCTAACCTGAGACATGCACTCATCCCTTGAACAATGACAGTTGCTAGGTGCTTTGACTAAATGTAGTCATGTGCCACTCCACCAAAACTACAGACATGAAGAGAAGAGGAGGAGTCATTCACCTCTAAATAAATCAGGTACTTTTGGAAGAAGTGGGACAAATGGACACTGGAGAAGGGCGACCAAAAACAACTAATGTCTACTCCATTGATTACTACTCCATTGGTTATTATTTTTATTTTGGATTAAAATTGCACACACATAGACATTCTTTATCTATCTATCATCTATTTATCTACAAATGCATTCTTATGTATATGCATATATATGACAACCAACCAGCTTGGATAGTTGGTTTTTTTGTTTGTTTGTTTTTTGAGGCAGAGTCTCAATCCGTCACCCAGGCTGGAGTGCAGTGGCACGATACCGGCTCACTGCAACCTCTGCCTCCAGGGTTCAAGCAATTCTCCTGTCTTGGCCTCCTGAGTAGCTGGAACTATAGGCACCTGCCACCATGCCCGGCTAATTTTTGTTTTTAGTAGAGACAGGGTTTCACCATGTTGGTCAGGCTGCTCTCGAACTCTTGACCTCAGGTGATCCACTCGCCTTGGCCTCGCAAAGTGCTGGGATTACAGGTATGAGCCATTGTGCCCGGCCTTGGATAGTTTTTAAATTGTTTTAATATGGATGTTGTGCTAGATTGATTGCACTAGAAGCCTCAAGGTTCACACCTCCCTGAATCTGATTTCTCCACTCTCTCCACTGACTGTGGACTTGTACCTTGCTTTTCACCAATAGACAGTATCAAACTTGACTCAGGCAGAGGCTAGAAAAAGAACCTTTTGCTTTGGGAGGCCAAGGCAAGCAGATCACAAGGTCAAGAGATTGAGACCATCCCACCCAATATGGTGAAACCCTGTCTCTACTAAAAATACAAAAATTAGTTGGGCGTGGTGGCATGTGCCAGTAGTCCCAGATACTCAGGAGGCTGAGGCAGGAGAATCACTTGAACCTGGGAGGCGGAGGTTGCAGTGAGTCGAGATTGCACCACTGCACTCCAGCCTGGGTGACAGAGTGAGATTCCGTCTTAAAAAAAAAAAAAAAAAGAAAAAAAAAAGAAAAAGAACCTTTGAGTTTCCTGTTCCTCTATTTGAGCATGTTCACCACCATGGGAACAAGCTTGGGCTAGCTTGCTGGAGAACCAAAGACCACGTGGAGGCAAGTCAAGCTGTCTTTGGCAAAGTTATCCTAGACCAACAAGTCTCCAGCTGATCTGCCAGCTAACTACAGTTGCATGAGCAAGCCCAGCCAAGATTAGCCATGCTCAACCCAGATCAGAAGGGCCAATCAGCTGTAGACTCATGAGAAACAATAAAAGCCTGTGGTTTTAAGTCACTACGTTTTGTGGTGATTGATAATGCAGCAATAAGTATCTGAAACAGACACTCTCCATGTATACCTAATAATATGATCATCAAAGTTAACAAAGCAACTAAGCCTAAGAGACTAATAATGAGCTAACTCTGATGGTTGGGAAGATAGCCGGAATGGGAATGACACATGGCTGTAGCCTAAGCAGGTTGCTAGAGTGGACAGGCAGGAAGCCCGCGGCCATGGAGAGCAGGATCAAGAAGTGCTGAAAGCAGAAGTAAGCTGCAAAACAAAGACGATTGACAAACTAATCAACCTACAAGTTGTCATTCATACATTGATTGAAATACTGTTAGGTGGTACAGTGTATCTAGGCAAAGATAAAGGAGCCAAGGACACCAGACAATATTCATGAAATGAGCAGAGTATAACAATCCTTGTGCTATGGTCGAATGCACACTGGCAAGATACAGGGGCCGAGTGCCACAGAAACTGGAGAAGGGGAACAGCACTGGGGTACAGGAAAACCTTCAGTTTTTCTCTCCTTCAGAGAGAAACTGACTCACATTTTCCTATGGAATGAGGAGAATATATTCCCTAGAAATTTGGAAGTTCAGTTTTCTGAAGTATCTGAATTGTGTTGTAAACTCTTAAAAAAAATCTGAGAAAAAATTATTTCATTGGCTATGTGCTAGGATGGAAAAAACAGAGTTGAGATCAGATATGAGTTTCATTTCTGCTTGACTTTGGGCTGGCCACAGAATGTCTTTGGATCTTAGTTTCCTCATCGAGAAAATGAAGACATTAGGTAATCTCTAATGTTTCTCCACTTCTGAAATTCTCCAACTCTCTGTATGAAAGAAGAAGTCAGCCATAAAACAGAAAATGTAATTTGGGGGATATGTCATCTACCTTAATTTTGGTGCAAGAATCAGCTCTTCATCAAGGAGCTGTGAGAAGAGAGAAAAAGCTGGTAAACTGTCATTTCAAAGCCAAGGATGAGGGAGCTATCCACATTAGACTTTGAATGTATGATGAAAAAGAATAATCTTTCAGCTATTATCTTTTTCCAGAAACCTTTCAAATCTCCCAAGAGTAATGAGGCCTATGTCTGCTTTTTTTTTTGACAGTGTGAAAAATGATCAAACATCTCTGTCTCTCTCCTTGGAACACAAAGTCTCAGAGTTCAAATAAATACCTGTTTGATGGCTTAGGGAATGGTACTTCAACATTAACTGTCATTACTCTCAATACATACAGTGGTCTAGGTCGTTACAGAGCTTTCAACATCCATCCCCATTCTATTAGCATCTCAATTTGCTGGCAGGGGAATAATTATCCTCCTCTATGTAGTCACGGAGAGAGGATAATTCTTGAAAAACATTTCTCACACTAGAAGATGAAGAGTTAGGATCCTCCTTCCTCTGGTCTTAGCACACAATACTAAGGTTGGCCAGTAGGACATTTCCTATCAGGACTTGGAATGTGAGCCAACTGGGGCTAGGATTGGATGTCATTCTTTCTAGGTGTTGCTCACCAGATGATTTTTTCCCCACAATGCCTGTTGAGATTTACATGGATTCTACATGTTTCTGAAGCCTGGTCCTTCAGGCTCATGTCTATTGTGTGGGCCCCTGGATGTTACCAACAAATTCCCTTTAGCTTACGCTATTTTGAATTCATTTCTATTGCTAGTAGTTAAAAATCCTGCCTGATTCAATGATATTTCACCAGAACCAGTCATGTGCCTAAGTCACAGTGTTATACTGTCTCTTATGTCCCAGACCTTAACATGCCGATTCCTCTGCATTGTGTGCTCTTCCTCTTTTAATAATGATTCACAATGGCAAAGACATGGGATCAACTCAGGTGCTCATCAATGGGCGACTG
This sequence comes from Pan paniscus, assembly GCF_029289425.2. Classification (NCBI taxonomy): domain Eukaryota; kingdom Metazoa; phylum Chordata; class Mammalia; order Primates; family Hominidae; genus Pan; species Pan paniscus. The sequence goes on from NC_073258.2 coordinate 108,433,076, forward strand.
GATAGAGAGATGTGGTACACATACACCACAGAATACACATAGCCATAAAAAAGAATAAGGCTGGGCACGGTGGCTCATGCCTGTAATCCCAGTACTTTGCGAGGCCAAGGCAGATGGATCACGAGGTCAGGAGTTCAAGACCAGCCTGGCCAACATGGTGAAACCCCATCTCTACTAAAAATACAAAAATTAGCTGGCTGTGGTGGCAAGTGCCTGTAATGCCAGCTACTCAGGAGGCTGAGGCAGGAGAATTGCTTGAACCCGGGAGGCGGAGTTTTCAGTGAGCCAAGATCGCGCCACTGCACTCCAGCCTGGGTGACAGAGCGAGACTCCATCTCAAAAAAAAAAAAAAAATGAATGAAATTGTGTCCTTTGCAGCAACATGGAGGGAGCTGAAAGCCATAATCCTAAGCAAACTAATGCAGGAACAGAAAACCAAATACCACATATTCTCACTTATAAGTGGGAGCAGCACACATGGATATAAATATGGGGACAATAGACACTGTGGAGTACTAGCAGGTAAAGGGAAGGGAGCAGGTTTTAAAAACTACCTATTGGGTACTATGCTCACTACTAGGGTGACGGGATCCATACTTCAGCCCCTAGCATCATGCGATATTCCCATGTAACAAATCTGCACATGTACCTCCTGTATCTAAAAGTTGAAATTTTTAACAAAAATAAAAATTAAAAATATACTCTTAAAAAAAATAAATCACAATTTGGGGGGACGTTTTATGGCGATTCTATAGTGTAGCAGTTAAAAGCACGGGTTAAAGTCCCAGTTTATCCACTTATGATCGATGTAACAAGTTAGTTGTTTTGGTTCTGTGTCCCCACCCAAATCTCTTGTTGAATTATGATCATTGTTGAAGGAGGGGCCTGGTGGGAGGTGGTTGGATCATAGGAGTGAATTTCCCCCTTGCTGTTCTTGTGATGGTGAGTGAGTTCTCACGAGATCTGGTTCTTTAAAAGCGTGTAGCACTTCTGCCTTCGCTCTCTCCTCCTGCTCTGCCATGTGAAGAAGGTGTTTGCTTCCCCTTTGCCCTTTGCCATGATTGTAAGTTCTCTGAAGCTTCCCCAGCCATGCCTCCTGTACAGCCCGTGAGTAGATTAAACCTCTTCTCTTTATAAATTACCCAGTCTCAGGTAGCTCTTTATAGCAGTGTGAGAACAGACTAACACAATACATTTGGCTTCAGTTTCTTCATTTATAAAATGAGGATAATAGAAGCATCCACATCGTAGGGTTGTTATGAGGACTCAATGAGTTATATCGCCTGAGAGTAACTGCCTGCAAAATTCAATAATATATTGAATGAGTATAATACTTGGCACCTGGAAAGTGCTGCATCATTATTAGCTATTGCATACGAAGAACTTTACAAACAACTCTCTCTGTTTTTCACAACAATTTCATCCCCATTTTATGTATAAGGAAACTGAGGCCCAGAGAAGTTTAAAACCTGCCTTAGGCCCCATATTTACTAAATAACAATGGCAGAGTCAAATTCATGTCGGTATCTTGCTATCTTCTACTGCCTGACTCATCTCAAGTTTTATCTCCCCCAGAAAGACTTGAACCCCTAAGTTTTAGAATTTTAGTTGGGGGAGCTCTCTGCTGCTCCCTCAGCTCAGCTCAAGTCCTCTCCCACCAAAACAGCATTGCCAAATTGTAATCATCCCTCTGGACTTGAAGCTCCTTCAAGTCAGGGACTGGGCTTTCTTTGCTCAAGCACTGCGCAGCACAGCACCTGCTACACAGCAAGTTCTCTGTGGAATAATTGAGGAATGAATGAAGAGGAAGGTATGAAAACAGCATAGAAAGGGGAGGATGGAGGAACCTAGGTAACATTCACCTTCACCTCTGCTTTGCCTGGAGCTAGGCCTGAATCTCCCTGATTCCAACCACACAGAGTAATGCAGAGACTTAAAAGTCAAATCACAAGGCCATGGAGCCCAAAAGAGTGTGATTTTTAACCATGTAATTCACCTTGTGGGATTCAGTCCCTGGGATGTAATCTGAGATAGAGGAAAAAAGATTTTATATAAAGAGATGCTCGTGCCGGGCACAGTGGCTCACACCTGTAATCCCAGCACTTTGGGAGGCCGAGGCTGGTGGATCACTTGAGGTCAGAAGTTCAAGACCAGCCTGGCCAACATGGTGAAACCCCATCTCTACTAAAAATACAAAAAATTAGCTGGGCGTGGTGGCGCAAGCCTGTAATTCCAGCTATTCAGGAGGCTGAGGCAGAAGAATCATTGGAACCCGGGAGGCGGAGGTTGCAGTGAGCCGAAATCGCACCACTGCACTCCAGCCTAGGCAACGAGTGAAACTCCGTTTCAAAAAAAAAGTAAAAACAATAGCATAGTGGTAAATAATGTTTTTTATAATATTAATAATAAAAAATGATAATGTTCAAAGCTAAATGTATTGCGTGCTTACACTACAACGTACAGTATTCAAGGCACTTTAAATGTATTAACTCAACCCTCAAAACAGTGCTGTGAGAAAAATACTACCATTATCCTGCCCCACCTCCTTTGAGACAGGGTCTCGCTCTCCCACAGGCTGGAGTGTAATGGCGCGATCTTGGCTCACTGCAGCCTCCATGTTCCAGGCTCAGGTGATTCTCCCTCTTCAGCATCCTTGGTAACTGAGACTACAGGCCCGCACCAGCACACCCAGATAATTTTTTTGTATTTTTAGTAGAGACAGGGTTTCTGCACGTTGCCCAGGCTGGTCTCGAATTCCTGAGCTCAAGTGATCCTCCCGCCCTGGTCTCCCAAAGTGCTGGGATTACAAATGTGAGCCACTGTGCCCGACCCCATTATCCCTTTTTTATGATGAGGAAATTGAGGCACAGATGTTGCCTGGGTTCACATAGCCAAGAAGAGACAGTAATAAATAATAGGTAATAATATGGAAAAAAATACACTATAATTCATGTGAGAAAAGCATGTTTATTTAGTCCTCAAATAAAAATAAATGTATGTTTATTTAGTCATCAAAATGCTTCTAAACAAACAACAAACAGAGAGACAGAGTTTCAACTCTGTCACCCAGGCTGGAGTACAGTGGCATGATCTCCGCTCACTGCAACCTCCGTCCCCTGGGTTCAAGAGACTCTTCTGCCTCAGCCACCCGAGTAGCTAGGATTACAGATGCCTGCCACCATGTCCAGCTAATTTTTGTATTTTTAGTAGAGACAGGGTTTCACCATGTTGGCCAGGCTGGTCTCGAACCCCTGACCTCAGGTGATCCAACCACCTCAGCCTTCCAAAGTGCTGGGATTACAGGCGTGAGCCACCATGCCCAACCTCTCTCTAATCTTAATAGAACCCCCCTGCAGATCCATTCCTCCTCTCCCACCGCCTGGGTCCACAGCCCACTCCCAACTGCCCACTCGCTGGCTCATCCGCGTCCTTATAAATTTGTATATGAACTATGTCTATGGACTCCAAATAGTTCTCCCACTACAACTTTCCCCCATTAATCTGTTCTACTCTTATTTGTGGAATTTAGCTTCCCATAGGCAGCTCTGATCACATTTTTCTTTTGCTGTAAAACCCTCCTTGATTCCCCACAAATTTTATGTAAGAAAAAAATCTCCTTTAGACGGTATTTTATCCTTAAGGCATTTGAAACAACCATAGACAAGGCTCTTCTTAGAATGATGGAAACTTAACATACAGAAGAAATTTAGAGGTCATCTAGACTGATTTCTTACCCACATATTTAAACTCACATTTTTAAAGCTCTATGCAGAATGAATTGGTGGGGACAGAGAATAGAGGAGGTGGTCTTGATTTAACTTGGAAGACTAGATAGACTAAACTAACATCATAGATTTTGTTCAAACCCACATCACCTGGTACTGCTGAATTCACTTCCTCAACGTTACTTTGCTCTTAATCTCTCCTCCCTTCAAACTTTGTATCATGTCACACTATCACAGATATATTTCTAAGACCTAAACTTCTGTCATGCCTTTGAGAGCTTCCCATTCTTGCAAAATAAAGTCCATACTTGGCATTCAGATGGTGAAAACTCTTTGTTATCTAGTCTCAACGGAAATAGCTGGAGTGCAAACATGTCTCTAGTTCATGACCCTTCCCTGTATCCCCACCCTTTGTAATTTTACTTTGTAGCTCTTCCCATTAAGGGGTGGAGTCTATTTCCCCAATCTTTGAATTTAGGCTGTTCTTGTGACTTTCTTTGGTCAATAGAATGTGGTAGAAATGACAGAGTACCAATTCCAAACCTGGGTCTAAAAAGGCCTTGTCCACGTCCACTCACGTTTGTGGAACCCTGCCACTGCCACGTGAGCAAGCCCACGCTAGTCTACTAAATGATCAGAGACTCATGTCTCAGCCAACATCCAGCCAATCACCACATGTGTGGGTGAGGCCATCCTAGGCAAGCCAGCCCCCAGCCTATCCTCCAGGTCTCTTGAAATCATCTGGGCTGATTTCAAGCCCAGATGAAATCAGCCAAGTCTGGCAGAAACCCCCAGAGGGCTTGTATAAACAATAATACATACTTATTGTTTACTCCACTTGACTTAGGGTGACTTGTCACACAGCAGTAGCTAAATAAGACAACAACCGACCTTCCAGCTTCTCCTCCCACTTCCCACTTTGTACTCTGATTCTTACCCCAAATTACTTGGTATTCCCTGAGTATCTCACAGTAATGTCTCAATGACTTTATTATGCTGCATCCTCTGCCTAGGAGGCCCTTTTCTCTTTCCTATCTTGTGAAAATCTACTTGTCATTCAATATCTAGCTGAAACATCATTCATTCATTCATTCATTCATCAGATATGTATTGAGACAAGGCACTGAGGTCTCACAACTGAGCAAAACAGCCTGTGCACTCAACCAGCTCACAGTTGAGGAAAAGGTAAATGAGTAAATAGTCAATGCCACTTCTTGCTTTCTCCAACTCCTGTAGATAGAAGTCTTATTCCTTCGCACACACTTTCATTCCTCGATTATAGCACTTCTCACAGCGTGATGCCAGCCATAATAATAATAACTAACTTGGAAAGCTCTTATGGAGAGTAGATGAGATTATAGAGGCACAGCCTTTAGCATGGTGCCGGAAACATAGTAAGTGGAAAATAAATGTTAGCTGTTGATATTTTTAGTTAACACACACGTTCATCTCCCCTGCCTGACTGCATATAAGCTTCTTGAGAACAGGAACTGAGCCAAATTCAACTTTGTGTCTGAAGTGCCTAAAGAGAATATGTGCCTGGCACATAATAAACACTCATTAGATGTTTGTTGAGCAAACATCACCAGAAGTGTAAGAATTGAGCAAAGGCCCAATAATCGCAGAGCTGCTCAGTGGCCCTGGGACTCTTGGATTATACTGGGGCGCCCTCTGCTGTGTATATGTTGGGTATAAAGTGAAACTTTTAAGGAAGCCCACGGGAAAGTTTCCAGAAAGGCTCATTCCGGGCAAAGGTTTCTCAACTTGAGGGGTACTACACCTTGCCCCAGTTCTACACCTGGGGTCAGTTTATTTTATCGCTGAAACCACCTATGTTATTTATGGGGTTTTTCTTGTCTTTGTTTTCTTTCTTTTCTTTTTTTCTTTTCTTTTCTTTTTTCAGGGTCTTGCTGTCGCCCAGGCTGGAGTGCAGTGACCCAATCATAATTCACTGTAGCTTTGAACTGCTGGGCTCAGGTGATCCTCTTGCCTCAGATTTTTGAGTTGCTGATACTACAGGTGCATGCCACCACACACCCAGTTAATTTTTAAAAAAAATTTTTAGAGGCCAGGCGCGGTGGCTTACACCTGTAATGCCAGCAATTTGGGAGGCCGAGGTGGGTGGATCGCGAGGTCAGGAGTTCGAGACCAGCCTGGCCAATATAGTGAAACCCCGTCTCTACTAAAAAAAAAATACAAAAATTAGCCGCACATGGTGGCACTCACCTGTAGTCTCAGCTGCTCAAGAGGCTGAAGCAGGAGAATCGCTTGAACTGGGGAGGCGGAGGTTGCAGTGAGCCAAGATCGCACCACTGCACTCCAGCCTGTGTGACAGGCTGGCTTCAAACTCCTGGCCTCAAGTGATTCTCCCACCTTGGCCTCCAAAAGTACTGCGATTACAGGCATGTTATTTGTTATTTGAAGGAACAAAATGTTTTGGCTTAGATTCTGTTTCTTGTTTAGGTCACAAATAAACCCTTCAGAAGAAATAAAGTAATAATAAAATAAAGAGATGGTGGAATAGATGAAAAAATAGATCATCTGACTCTGTTCCCTGCCACGTTTGGAATCCTTTTGAGAAGAGAGAGAAGAAGTAACTACATACGGGGGACATATCCATCACTTGAGATTCTAGCTGACGACGTCCGAATATATCTCAACTCACAAAGTAAACGCCAGATCATATGCCATGATGACTTAATCATGTTACTATAAAGAAAATATTTAAACAGGAGAGATTTTAAAAATTGCAATTCATCTTGTGACAAATTACTTAAAATAATATATTTGCCTGAAAAGAACACATCTAATTTATATATTAGCAGACACTGTTGTGCACTGTGGTGAGAAGGGATATGTAAGTGGGATGATGACTTTTCCTTTCTGTAAAGAGGTTTCTATCTTTACTTTAAAGAAAACATGTTCAAAGAAAGTTGCTCTGAATAACTTAAATTACAGCGCTCCATAGACACTGGCACTATGCCTGGTTCTTTTTTATTGAGTACCAGACATTGTCTATGAAAAATAGTAAAGATAAGTTGATGCCTAGGATTATGCTATCTTTCTCCTGAGGGAGTTTTCGTTTGCTTTGGCAGGCTGCTGTGGCACTAGCAATCTTGTATCACCATTATCGACTCAGGGATTTAGATGATTCATGGCTGGATGTCAGAGACTTCTGATGTTAGTTAAAATGAGTAAAATTGTTCCACTCTATATCTTTCTCAAAACTCATAGGACAGCCATTACAACAGTGAGTTTCTTGTTTCTTTTGTTTTTGTTTTTTTCCCACCCATATATCCTAACTTACACTCTATGGCAGCCCAAATCCTGGAACTACACAGCAAAGGCAAGCAGAAAAGGACTAAGACAAATCCTCTTTATCTAGTCAGTGGACAAAGTGTGGGGGCCCTGTAGGATTGTGAATGTGAAGGGAATCCTCATTTTCTTTCTTTTAGTAATCTCCTAGCCCTGCCCTGTGGCAAGTCATGAAGCTGCACTTTTGCAACAGCAGCAGCAGTGGTGGGCTTGCAAGCACCTCAAACTCAGAGAAAATCCTTTTTTATTACCAGAGGAACTGGAAAAAGATGTCCCTGTGATCTGGAGAATGTTGGGGGAATCTCTATTAATTGTTTTCTTTCTTTTTTCTCTCTGCATTCTGCTCCTGAGGCAGACCCCATTGTGAGAAGTACACAACAACATGGAGAGGCTGAAACCCCAGCTTTTTAGCCGGAAGACCATGAAAAGAAGCCCTTGAGAACTAGAAAGTTTTGGGGAAGTCATGGAGAAGAGAGAGCTGGGGAAATGGATTCCTTAACTCTTTGTGTGAAGTCACTTCTGAGCTAATTGTAGGTGGAATTGATATGAAGCAGCACCGCAAAGGTTTTGAGAACCAAACCATAGTGTAGACCACTGCCCATGTGCCAAACTAGCCTTTGGGTGGGACATAAATAAAGTGAACCAAAATAGCACTGCAAAGGTTTTCAAAACTAAACTGACTTTGGAACCATAGAACAGAGAAGGTAGATTGGGATTTGTAATCTTAAACTATGAAGACTGGTTACCTGCTAAAACTAAAGATCAAATTATCCAGAGGATCTTAACAGAACCCAGAGTCTCATAACATAATATTCAAAATGTCTAGGAAACCATTCAAAATTCCTTGACATATAAAGAATAAGGACATTCTTAACAATTCTCAATAGAAAAGAGAATCAACAGTTAGCTCAGAGATGACCAGAAGTTAAAATTATCAGACAAAAACTTTAAAGCATCCATTCTAATTATGCTCCATGAAGTAAAAGCAATATGCTTGAAATGAATAAAGAAAGGAGTTCTCAGCAAAGAAATAGAGGCTGTAAAAAAGAACCAAATGTAAAATTTAGAACTGAAACATAAAATGAAAATATTCACTAAAGGGCTCAATAGCAGAAAGGAGATGGCAGAGAAAAGAGTGGGGGAACTTAAAGACAGATCAGTAGAAATCATTAAATCTGAAAAACGAAGACAAAAACCATTTTTTAAAAACTGAACTGAGTCTTGGGAAACTGCAGGACAACATCAAAGGTCTAATAGTCCATATCACTAAGGTCCAGGAAGAAGAGGAGAAATAAATTAATGCAGAAAAAAATTTGAAAAAATAATGGCCAAAAATATCCCAAATTTGTTGAAGGACATGGATTTGCAGATTTAAAAGCTCAGTGGACCTCAAACAGAGTAACTCAAAGAAAACCACAGCCAGATGGGTGGGGGGCAGGGGTGGTGAGGAAGAAAGAAAACCACAGTCAGACACATCATGACTTAAAACTGCTGAAACCCAAAAATAAAAGAAAAAGCTTGCAAGCAGCTAGAGACAAATAAAACACCACATATACGGCATGACAAATTGAATGCTTGTAGATCTCTTTTAAGAAACCATGATGGCAGGGCGCGGTGGCTCATGCCTGTAATCCCAGCACTTTGGGAGGCCGAGGCAGGCGGATCACGAGGTCAGGAGATCAAGACCATCCTGGCCAACATGGTAAAACCCTGTCTCTACAAAAATACAAAAATTAGCCAGATGTGGTGGCATGCGCCTGTAGTCCCAGCTACTCAGGAGGCTGAGGCAGGAGAATTGCTTGAACCCAGGAGACAGAGGCTGCAGTGAGCCGAGATCGAGCCACTGCACTCCAGCCTGGGTGATGGCGAGACTCTGTCTCAAAATAAATAAATAAATAAATAAATAAATAAATAAATAAATAAATATAAAAATAAACCATGATGGTCAGAAGACGGTGGAACATTTTTAAAGTGCTGAGAGAGAATAATGGCCAACCACAATTCTATATTTAGTGAAAATATTCTTCAAGGATGAGGTCAGATAAAGACGTTTTGAGATGAAGGAAAACTAAGGGAATTTATTGGCAGCAGACCTACTCTAAAAGGGAAGATAAAGGAAGTTCTTCAGGTGGAAGAGAAAAGATACCAGAGGAATAATTGGAATGAAGAAAAAGCAATAGAAATGGTAAATATCTGAATAAATAGACTATTTTTCTCTTAAGTTCCTTAAAACATGTCTGACTATTGAAAGTAAAATTATAGCATTACGTTTTCTGGGGGGGTTCAGTTTATATAGTTACAAACATATGACAACTTTAATGTAACTTTACATTTCACTCAAAGTGATAAAATATTAACTCTAAGTAGATTGTTAAAAGTGCATATTGCAATTCCCAGAGCAATTATTTAAAAATATATAGCCCAAAAAATAGACAAATTTATAGGGAATACACAAGAGAGTGGAAACAGAAAAAAAAAATACCCAGAAGGAACAACAGAAAAAAAATAATAAAATGATAATACTAAATATAACCATATTAATAGTTACATTAAATATAAATGGTCTAAAGAGAGATTGTCAACATAAGTAAAAGATTGAATGAAGGTTGGTTTACTTCTGGCTTACCCTTTTTCTTAGGGTACACTTTTGAGGGTCCCAAAAGCTATGGAGCTTGCCATGATTTCCCTTCTTAGGGGACTCTGAATTCAAATATTTATTCCCTTAGTTCCTAACGGTGATCTAAACCACTGTTCACCCTCTCAGTCACTTCTTCAGAATCTAGAGACTAATGGGGAAAAAAGAGTCCCAAATGCTGAGTTGACTTCGTGTGTTTCCTTTTCCTCCGTGCTTCTATCTCTGTAATTATTTACTCCCTTCTTAGCTCCTGAGGCCTTCAAGCAGATTTTTAAAAAAATTTTGTCCAGCTTTTTTTTTTTTTTTTGCTGTTTTCAGAATAAAGGTTGGGTTGGGTTATCCACTTTCTATATATTTAAAATCCTAGAAGAAATGAAAGACTTTAAGAGAAAATATAAATTATTCAAATTGATTCATGAGTAGAAAATCTAAATAATTTATCAACCATATAATTATCTAAGATCTATCCCTAATCACTGTAGTCCACCAAGACAATTTTACCAATGAGTTCTACCAAATCTTCAAGAAAAGATAATTCCAATATTACATAAAATATGACATAACGTTACATAAATATTACAAACTATAAGGAAAAATTGAAATCTACCCAATCCAATTCATAAGACCAGCATGATGCATGATCCTATTACCAAATCTAGACTGAACAAGGACAGCACAAAAATAGAAAATTAAAAAACAATTCCACTTATGAATACAGATGCAAACATTCTAAATAAGATAGTAAGCTGACTCTGATACTATAATGAAAGAATATGTTGTGATCAAGTAGGATATACCCCAGGAATATCCATAGTTTAATTAATTACCAGGTCAAATGAGAATAAAACTTTATGAGGATCTCAATAGATGCTAGAAAAGTGTTTGATAAAGAAAAAAAAATCCAAATTTTTTAAATTAACAAATTCAGAATAGAAGGAAAACTTTCTTTACCAGATAAAAACTAGCCACCAGAAACTTATGTCAAATATCATACCTAGTGGGGAAACTGTATTTGCCTAACATGTGATTGTCCATCTGAAAATTCCAAAGCAACAACTGCCAAACTACTGGAACTGACAAAAAGTTTAGAAATGTGGCTAGACATAAAATAAATATATTATTATAAACATATTATTGTTATTAAATTAATAGCAATGTTAGTTTTTAAGTTATTTCAAAATATTTTAATTATTTTCAATTAATAGAAAAACATTTCATTTATAATAGCAAAAAGCTATAAAATCTATAGGAATAAATTTAATAAGAAATATCAAAGACCTTTTAAATAAAACTAAACATTTTGCTGAAGCACTTTTTTTTTAAATAGACTAGAAAATTTAGGAAAATACTTCACATTCATTACTGGAAATATTTGATCTTTTAATGGTGATAATTCTCTTGAAACTAACTTAAAATTCAATGTAATTCAAATCAAAATCCCAAAGGGCTTTTTACAAAATTTGAAAAACTGATTCTAAACTTCATTTGTAAAAGTTAATATGCAAGAGTACTTAAGACAATTTTGACTTCTAACAGGAAGAGCCAGCCTTGTTTACTTGCTAGCATTTCATCTCTGTAGCATCAGCTATTTCGACTCTTCCCAGTCAGAAAAAAAGGAATGACAAAGATGCTTCTGTTCACATTTTTAAACAAGAGGTATTGATATATATTTTTTGTTTTAAAAGTATTTTTTAAAAGGAAATGAGAAAGCAATGAATGAGAAAAAGAAAGATGAAAAAGAATACTAAAATTTTAGTTAAAAGATGAGAATCATTGTCTTGTTTTGTCTTCTCTCATCCAACCCCCTACTCCCAATACACACACATGCACTGGTCAGTGTGTAGGACTTGGTGGGGGCAATAAACTCTCAAAAGCTTATCTTATACAGACGTTGGGGTATAGTGTTAGCCCAATGTAACCTAAAAATTATGTTTAAATGTTATCATTTACCTAGATTCTACTATGTTTTGTACTTTGTGTGTATTTTTATATTCACCATTTCTACTTCTTCCATTACTTTCTGAGATAGGTAGCATTATTTCTATATTTAGATGAGAAAAGTGTGGCTCATGGAGTTTAATTTACTTGTCTTAGGTCAAACACTAATAAGTGGCTTGCTCAGGATTAATTAATTGTTGCCAAAGTCCATCCTTTTCCACTATGCCCTATTGGCTCTGTTCTGAGGAAGAAGCTATGGAAAGAATTCCTTTGGCAACTCTCAGGGAATAGGATACTGTGTCACTAGGAAGATTTTCTAGCCAAGATCTTGGGGCCTGTGATGACTCATGTTTAGATCATGTTCCTTGAGAGTAGGGAAAGATAGGAAAGATATCTGTAAGCAGCTGGTTTTAGCATCTGAGAGTTGTAAATAAAGTTCTTAAGGAAACCATCCAATGATATTACATTGTAGGGAAACTTAGAGGTCATAGAAGCACTTATTCCTCTCCACAGCTAAAATTTCAACCCTTACTGATATTTCCTTTCCACTTCCAGCCTTAATGATGGCTAAAGTGTCTATCACTAAACAGACATTAGAAAGATTCTGAGAGATTCAGAAGGCTTCTGATTCCAGCACCCCTGAGCCCACCCTTTTTCAAGTAACTGCACTACTAGAAGCTGAATCTTTAGTAAAAAATACCTGGATATCCAGCCAGGACAAGTGTCAGTACATTTTCCAGCCTATAAAAGAGAAACCTGGTCATGGGTAGCCACACAATTAAACACTTCCAATTATATACGTGTGGAATGGGATACACTCTTTGGGCCACAGACAAAAGGAACCATATTTTGCTTTTTTTTCCCCCACCCGAGAGCTGTGCAGACAGATTCCATAAAGAAATCCAATTTAATAGAGTTGCCACTTGGAAAAACACTGGTCTAAACATCAGGGGATCTGGCTTGTCACCCCAGCATTGCCACGAACAAAACATGGGTAGTTGTGTAACTTCTCTAAGCCTGTCCCCCACCTCTATAAAATCTCACTGTTGAACCTAGTATCTTTGAAATCTCCTCTAGCTGGAACAGTCTGGAAACCTTATTGGAGGTCTGGTAGGAGACAATTACTCCCTGTGCTTGAAATTAAGCCCACATATTGTGGAGGTATCTCTCCTACTCTCTATTGAAACTTGTGCCTACATCATGTAGTCTAGTTTAAGTACCACTGGGTGATGTCCAGTGTGAAGCATTCATTTAAAAAGGCTCCACGCTTTCCATAAGTCAAAAAGTTCTACCACATTAAAAGAGGCAGTGATAGACCTCACTCTTTCTCTTCTTTTCCCCTCGATTTCTTCATCAACCTCAATAACACAAATATGGCTACAGAGATCTTGACCTCAAGTATTTTATAGTCATAGAACAGTAAGATTAGGCTGGGCACAGTGGCTCATGCCTGTAATCCCAGCACTTTGGAATGCCGAGGAGGGCAGATCACTTGAGCTCAGGAATTTAAGATCAGCCTGGGAAACATGGGGAAACCCCATCTCTACAAAAATTACAAAAATTAGCTGAGTCTGGTGGCACACGCCTGTCGTCCCAGCTACTCTGGAGGCTGAGGTGGAAGGATCGCTTGAGCCCAGGAGTTTAAGGTTGCAGTGAGCCATGATCATGCCACTGCACTCCAGCCTGGGTGACAAAGTGACCCTGTCTCAAAAAAAAAAACCCCAAAAACTAAAAGTTATGAAGTAGTTAGGTGTGGTGGTGTGTAACTATAGTCCCAGCTACTCAGGAGGCTGAGGCAGGAGAACAGCTCAAGCCCAGGAGTTTGAATCCAGCCTAGCCAACACAGCAAAACCCTGTCTCTTAAAAAAAAAAAAGTTATGAAATATGACCAAGAAGTTTTTATTAATGAAAGAGGTCGGTGTTGATGATGAAAGAATGATTTCATAAACATGGCTAGAATCTAATATCACTTAGCCAAAGAGCCCTGATAGCTTCAAGGAAACTCCAGCCAAACAAAATTTGAATAAGTTTGTCTCTTCCCAGAAAATATAAGACACTATAATGAAGGGTTATAATAATTTACAATTAAATAGTATTGTAACTTAGAACAACTCATATTTCAAGGCTGAGTTTTTGTTTTGTTTTGTTTTGTTTTTTGTTTTTGTTTTGTTTGAGACAGAGTCTCGCTCTGTCGCCAAGCTGGCGTGCAGTGGCGCAATCTCAGCTCACTGCAACCTCCGCCTCCCGCGGGTTCAAGCAATTCCCCAGCTTCAGCCTCCCGAGTACCTGGGACTACAGCTGCGCACCACCATGCCCAGCTAATTTTTTGTATTTCAGTAAAGATGGGGTTTCACTATGTTGGACAGGATGGTCTCGATCTGACCTTGTGATCCACCCACCTCGGCCTCCCAAAGTGCTGGGATTACACACGTGAGCCACCGCACCCGGCTGGTTGAGTTCTTTTTTGATTGGCACCCAGATTAACAACAACAACAACAACAAAAAACTCTTCTGGTATGTCTTTTTCAAATCATCATAAATAATATTCAAAAGAACACTTGCCAGCTTTGAAGTGCAAATCAAAAATGATGCTTATCTAAATATATGTCCTGCTGTCAGGTAATAATACATCATTTTCTACCAGCAGAGATTTACCTTCATTCTTATCTCTACAGATAAGTGTCCATGTGGTTTGTACAGCTAGGTCTGAAGAATTGGGCTTGCTTTACCTTTTCACTGCAGATAAAAAGGATGTCCTTTTATTTCAGAGAATTAATTGCAGATTAAATACAGGCTCAGCTGAAAGTTCACATCAACCATTGTGGCATCAGAATAAACATATCTATGACACTGAAAATCAGGAAAAGATGAAAAAGACAAGATGAAACCACATACAGAGGTCTTCAAGGGAAATACATTTATTTCACTACATACATCTTTCTCAGGAGCAGGATGCTGTATGGCTCAGAGACTAATCATCAGTCGTATTACATGTCTGAGATGTGCCCTTTCTTTTTTAAAAATTTTTTTAATTAAAAAAAATAGAGATGAGGTCACACTATGTTGCCCAGGCTGGTCTTGAACTCCTGAACTCAAGCAATCCTCCCAGCTGGACCTTCCAAAGTGCTAGGATTACAGACGTGAGCCCCCATTCCTGGTCTGTGATTTTTTTTTTTTTTTTCTTTTGAGACAGAGTCTCGCTCTGTTGCCCAGGCTGGAGTGCAGTGACGCGATCTCGGCTCACTGCAAGCTCCGCCTCCCGGGTTCACGCCATTCTCCTGCCTCAGACTCCCGAGTAGCTGGGACTACAGGCGCCCGCCACCACGCCCGGCTAATTTTTTGTATTTTTAGTAGAGACGGGGTTTCACCGTGTTAGCCAGGATGGTCTCAATCTCCTAACCTCGTGATCTGCCAGCCTCGGCCTCCCAAAGTACTGGGATTACAGGCGTGAGCCACCGCGAGTGTCATTCAAAATGAACTGGTCTAAAACCATCCTTAAAGTCAGTGACATATGGTATAATTCAAAATGTGTCTCAGGTTGGCAGTCTCTCAAATTGCATGTGACTGTCTCTCATTTCCAAAATCAAGATAGTATGATGCATGAGATCAAATCCAATCTCTTCCAAGTTCAGCTTCCCACTGATTCTGCTGGTCTGCAATATGAATGTGACCCCAGTCATTCTGACGGGATGGGGTGGGGATGGAAATGGTGACTTACAAAAAGGGCCTTGCAATGTTGCCAGTGGAGCTCTTTCACTCACAGAGACATCTCAAAATTGATTGCAAGACGCTATGAATGCCTTGTCATTCTGAATGAATGGAAAGCTCAGTGTGGATGTGGCAAACAACAGGAGCTGCTTTCGTGTTGAATCGTCAAATAATCACCATAAAACCTCTGGGCATCTGAAAAGCTTGCCATTGTGAAGTCGAATTAGCTTAGGACTTGGCAGGGTGTTTGTGATGTGGGTGGTGGGTATCACCATGCATGTCATCATTGTAGACACAGCATGTGTTGAAAATAGACTTCTTTCTCCATGTCCTTTTTGAAGCAGTGTCAGAGGAATATAAAATGAGTATGTTGTTGGAAGAGAGACAGCTCACAGTTGGATCTGGATCAGGCAGTATTGGCTGGAACCTGTGAACACTGCCCCGAGACAGATATCTTATCATGCAGACCCTGGCTGGAATTGCTGCTGTTGAGAAAACTCATTTTTTACTTACTTTCCCAGAGAGAAAGTCACAAGATTCGGAATTTTTTAAGTCTGAGGTCTAAAGTAAAGACTGTTTTATGCTGATTTTTAATCCTTGGGTGTAATCTGACTGCCCGGAAAAGTGAAAGCCAAAAGGAGACATAATTTGGAAACACCTATTGATGTTTAATATCTGTAAAGCCATTAAAATTAGAATGACAGTTCCAACATCTTCATTGAAAATATGTCAAAATAGAACTCTTGCATACAAGTTAATACACTATATAACTTCAGGTTTAAAAAATAACTTTTATTAAGTGGCATCGTAGACAGGGTTTGAATCTCCAAGTACAACAGGGCAAACTTGTTTGGGAGAGATTAAAGACCCAGTGTGGGAACAGACTAGGAATGGGGGTAAAGGGTGCAAGGAAAATTTTCCTGGAGAGATGAGAAGATAAAGAATGTACATTTGCAGTTCAAAGGGATGGGGGTAAGAATTTTGCAACCTCTCCGGAAAAGTGGAATTGTGTGAACTTCTCAGTCCAACCAGAGCCCAAGTTCTTGAAAACAGTAGAAATGCAGGGCCGGGAGCTATGGCTTGCTCCTATGATCCCAGCACTTTGGGAGGCTGAAGCGGGAGAATCACTTGGGCCCAGGAATTTGAGACCAGCCTGGAAAACATAGGGAGACTCCATTCCTACAAAAAAAAAAATACAAAAATTAGCCAGGTGTGGTGGTGCATGTTTGTGGTCCCAGCTACTGGGGAGGCTGAGGTGGGAAGATCGCCTGGGCCCAGGAGGTGAAGGCAGCAATGGGCCGTGATCTCACCACTGCACTCCAGCCTGGGGAACAAAGTAAGACTCCTGTCTGAAAGAAAAAAAAAAAAAAGAGCAGAAATGCAAATCTTGGGTGCTGGTGCGGGAGGATGTTGTAGATCTGGGATTCTCAAACTTTAGTGACTATAACAATCATCTGGGGAGCTGGCTGAAAACATAGCAAGCCAGATCCCACTCTCAGAAGTTCCCTGTCAGTAGTTCTGGAGTTGGTGCAGGAATCTGCAATTGAAAAAGTATTTTGAGTATTGTAATTCAAGTAGTTCTTGCATTTTGAGAAATACATTGTATTCTTCATGAGCAAAGGGATTCTACAATTCAGTATCCCTATCCCTTTCCCCTGCTAAAGAAAGAAAAAAAGAAGCCACAACTTTCTCAAAGTGTTTTATTACCCTCTTAGAAGAAATAGTGTTGAAATAGCAGCAGCAGCAACCACCACCCCACCACCAATCCTTGATGCTTTCTTTAAAAGTGTACTAAAATCTTTGGCTGGGCACGGTGGCTCACGCCTGTAACCCCAGCACTTTGGGAGGCCAAAGCAGGAGGATCACTTGAGGTCAGGAGTTCTAGACCAGCCTGGCCAACATGGTGAAACCCCGTCTCTACTAAAAATACAAAAATTAGCCAGCGTCACAGTGCTTGCCTGTAATCCCAGCTACTCGGGAGGCTGAAGCAGGAGAATCGCTTTAACACAGGAGGCAGAAATTGCAGTGAGCTGAGATCGTGCCACTGCACTCTAGCCTGGGTGACAGAGTGAGACTCTGTCTCAAAACAAAAAACAAACAAAAAAAAAGTACTAA
The DNA here is from genome assembly GCF_029289425.2 of Pan paniscus. NCBI lineage: Eukaryota > Metazoa > Chordata > Mammalia > Primates > Hominidae > Pan > Pan paniscus. The sequence continues at coordinate 108,450,512 of NC_073258.2, forward strand.
AATCTAACACTTCTTTTTAAAAGTGAGGCTATGTATCAAATATTGTACTTTGCTTATGTTATAACAAGATTAACTACCATTTATTGAGCATTTGCTAATGCCAGGCATTGTGCTAAGCACTTTGAAAATATCACCTAACTTAACACAGTGATCCTGCAAAAAAGGTATTATTCTCTATTTTTTTAATTGATACATAATAGTTGTTCATACTTACTGTTATCTTCTACTTTTATAGCTAGGGAAATTGAGGTTCACAAAAGTTCAGTAACTTATCTGGGATCACGTATTAGTAAGCAAAATATAGCCTGTGAATCCAAAGACCATGCTTTTTTCCAGTGCTTTATTTTAAAATGATCTAATGGGTGGGAGATGAAAATTACCATGTGACAAATTCCTGCAAGTGTGTGTAACCAGCTAATGCTGTAGATGGAGCTGTCATTTCCACTTAATCCCCACGTATAAAACTGACACACTGAAAACAGCTAATCAACCATCAATACTCTCCTCTCCTATTATCTACTGCTCAGTTGACTGACAAAGACGAGGTGATTTCAGGGCTTGTTTCAAAGTCCTGGGAAACACAGAATTGTGTAAGTTGCAAACCATGTATGATTGAGCCGCAGTGATTGAGGCATTTACCTGGAGGCTTCTGACATACACATCTTTTGGCTCTTTCAGCCCAGAATAAGGAAAGGTGCTTGTGCCCTAGAGTGATGCAGAAGGGCAACCGTGGTGACTGGGAAGAGCCCAGAAGGGCAACCGTGGTGACTGGGAAGAGCCCAGAAGGGCAACCGTGGTGACTGGGAAGAGCCAGCTCTCAGAATTGGAGAGAACTGGGTTTGCCTCTCAGCTTTGTGTTTTAAGCTTGGCCACTTGTCCTTTCTGAGCCTCAGGCTTCTCACTTTTAAGGTACAAATGAAGATAAATACTTCACAATATAAAAGGGAATTGAGTAAAATAGAACACATAAAAGTGCCTCACATATAGGAGGCATGCAGTAAAGTTTGTTTAAATATGGTGTGTGTACATGAAGTTTGACCTTAACTTTCTACAGTTTGAAAAGTGGAAATTTCTCTGGTTTCACCCTGTTTGTAGATGAACTCATAAACATGCTCAACACATTGGGCTTTGATGAGTAATTCATAAACATTGTCAACTTGTTCAGGGTGGCGATAGAGACAGATCAAAAGAAGCAAGCATCATGAATTTTTCATAAAGAAGCAAACTGCCTTTGGAACAACTGTTTCAACTGCCTAAAGTTTAAAAAGAAGTTTGGTTCTCTCATTAACCTAATAGAACTTTCAGAACTGGAACTTTTTATGCCTCCTTTTTATTATACTGTGGTGAACACAGATCATGAACCTAGTCATAGAAATAGGTACATGTCTATTCCAAAAGTTTTTACATCTAGCCAAATAGTCACTGACATGTTCAACAGATACTTATCTAGTGATTATGACGGACCAGCTAGAAACTAAAATTAAACATTGAAGACAGTCCCCATATACAAGAATTGCACATGGGAGAGACAAACAAACCAATACAATGTGATAAATGCTATGAGAGTTTAGGCATGAGGCCCAGAGAAGGAAATTATCTGGGGATAACTTTTGGGGTAATAACACTTAATGGCAAAGAGAATAGCTATGCAAGGACCCCACAGTAGAAGACAGCATAGCATGATTGAAAACAACAAATAGTAGGAAATGGTTGGAAATGAGAGTGGAGGTAGGGCGTGGGGGACAGGTAAACAGAGGAGAGGCTACAGGTAGACCTGGATCCGCTAAGAAGGGTCTTCTGTGCCAAAGTTTTAAAAAACATTCTGAAAACAGGAAATGATAAAATAGATCTACTGAAAGAATGATAGATAACATATTCAGAGGAAAAGGGAACAGAACCAGTTTAATTTGTCACTAACTACTTTCTGGGGGTACTCTAGGCATTCATGACAGGATTCTGGGTAATGAGATTTCAAGGTGGTAACAGACATACCCAGCCTGCTAAGGAAAGGTCCAGGGATGCCATCTAGAAATGGCATTGATTATGCACCAAAATGCCTGTGGGGCAGGCAAGAATGGTAGAAAGACTGTGTTCCAGTGAAACAAAAGGGACAGCAAAATGATAAAGGAATAGTAAAAGTAAAGAAAGGGCTGTCCCCTTGAGATGCCCTAAATTAAATTAGAGAACAATGGAAGCACTACCATTTTGTGACCATTTTCGCACACCCCATGTGGGTCCATGAAGCAAAGATGGAAATGTGATTATGGATGCTGATCAGGTTGGCGTATCTTGAGTCTCTTTTCTTAGAGCCACGGCTTGGGACATGAATTATCTGGATAATTTCTTATGCCTTATGGAGCCAGCTATATGGCAGCCCCAGGAAGAGGAGTTGGGGACCAGATATGGTGTTGAGACTGCCAGAAATGAATAAAAAGTATGTGTATTTCAGTGTAAGAGAATAGTTAGATAAAAACAAGAAGTTCCAAAGGATGTACACCTTAGTAGTGAGTTTAGAGAAGACTGGAAGGAAAGTCTAAGTTAGCACTGAAAGATGTCTTTTTAAAAAAAATCAGATGGTTGGTTGGTTGGTATGGTAAAGTGGGCAGCTCAATGCCAATACATGCTGGAATCTTGGAATCCCAGGACTTATGGCAAGAAGAGGAGAACATCACCCAACAGAGAACTGCTCAATGGGGTGAGATGGTAAATGGGAAGAGCCAGTCTGGCTGCTGTGGACACAAGTGATAGGACGGCCCTAGGCCAGTGTCTAAGTTATATGTAAGAACAGACATGACTCAAACAATTGTTGGTGGCAAAGGGCCCCCTCAGTGCATAAGGCATGCCAGCAAGAATCTCAGAAGTGATTCAACTTGGAAGTCAGAGCAACGTGACAGAATTGTGAGATCTGCTCTTATGTGGCATGACTACTGCCAGTGGCTGGAGAGATACTGTGTGCTTCAACTACACCTAAATTCGCCATCCTCTCTAGCTTTTGGTTTTTCATTCCTGCTATTCCTTCTGCCTGGAATCTCCTTCAACAGCACCTTATCCTTATCTTGTCAAAGAACTTTTCACACCATTATAACTACCCATTTAACATATCTGTCTACCGCACTAAATGGTATGCTCCATGAGAATGGGGCTTGGCTTTCTCGCCATTTTATCTCCAGTGTCTAGTAAATGCCCAGCACTTAGTTTCATAATAAGTACTTGTTGAATGAATGAATGAATGAATGAACGCAAGAGAAAAAAGCCAGAGTAGGATCAAGCCTATGAGCTGGAACTTCAGTTAATAACTAGGATTCAGTGCTCTGGTTCTAGAGAACTAGCATCTTGTTTGGGATAATCAGGCAGCATTTCAGTGGATGGAGCCAACATTGAGGGACGCAGAGTTCTGTGATGAATCAGGGTACTTGAGGTCATAGGGAAGTTCGTACATAAAGGAGACTTATGAGTCAGACTGGGATTTAGCCATAATGACTAGGACTCCTGAATGTGAAAGACATTACATAATTCCTAGCCCCACCACTAAAGTTGTTAATGGATATCCTATACCTGCAAAGATTGCTCACAATGTGGTCTAAAAATGGGCCCTCTCAGTAGATTCAGTCACAGGAAGTTAGAGAAAGAAAGGAGTGAGGATTAACAGGCAAAAAGAAATGACATAGAGGACTGCAATTGTTACCTTGATCGAAACAGGCTGGTATTTTAGAATACTAAAGAATGTGAGGGTAAAACCTAAAGCATAATCCAATGGTTTGGAGATCTATAACAAGGCATGATTTGTACTCAGTTCCCCATAGAGGTTAAGATGATCCTTTTCTCATTGTGGCTTCCCCACTTACATCTGTTTAGTGAAGTCTCTGATCCTCAGTTCCCAAATCTGCTAAATGGCATGAGTTATGGAAAGTGCCCAGAACAGGGCTTCATATACGGTAGACTCAATAAATGGTACCTGTTGTCAGTGTTGGCACCATCACTCAGATTTCTGTGAAAGGCCAGATGGTCCAACATCTGAAGGGAATGTTGTGGCTCTCCCCAACACACACACACACACACACACACACACACACACACACACTTTCTCAAACACATACACAAACAGTAGGTTTTCTGCAAATAGGGGAAAGACTGCTAACCATCTACTAAGGGCCCTAGAGCCACAAGTCTGTGAGTACATATGCTGCCTACTAAATCATTAGCAGTTGCACATCCATATGTGTAGTCTAACTGAAGTTAGGGACAACGCATTGAGGACTATATGCTGCTATTTCCCAATTTGGAGAGGAACCTCTCAAAATATAACATTTTTTCTTTAGCTATTTGAGGATTCTTAATCCTGGCTGCACATTAGTGTCACCTGGACTTCTTCCAAAAAAAGAATAACATTCAGGTTCACCCAAGGCCGAATAAATTAGAAATGGCTAGGAATGGGGCTCAAGCTTGCGTGGTTTTGCTAAAGGTCCCCCCAAGTGATTCTAATATGTTAATCCAAGGGTAGCAGTCTGGAAGGGCAGCACTGGCATCACTTAGGAGCTTGTCCAAAATGTAGGCTCTCAGGCCCCACCCCAGACTGAATCAGAATCAGAATGGAATTGGAATCTGCGTTTAAATGAGACTTCCCAGTAATTCACAATCACATCAAATTTTGAGAAGCAAGGGTGATTCTCAATTCTGGCTACACAATGTAATCATCTAGAAGATATTTTTAAAAGATAGATACTTGGGCTCTATCCCCTGGGATTTTTATTTAATTGGTCTGAGAAGGACCCAGCCTCAGTATTTTGAAAAATCACCCCTGGGATAATTGACTTTCTTTGAATGTAGCCAAGGTTAAGAACTATAATGTGATGTAGGCAATGCCTCAATGACAGGTCAAATTCTTGGCAAGAAATGCCTTCATGAAGGCGGCTATGTAAGATGAGGTTTAACAACATTCCCTTTCTCCGTGGTTACCTCAGCACAAATAGCAAATTTGTTCTGTCTAACATGGGGTGTTCAGGCAACATGTTTAAGAAACATCTATTTTATATGTCTTTTATAAAAATATAAGTTTGCATTTTCTATTTTCCTCCTTTTAGAACTGTAGTTGATTAAAGACTAGCTCCATTTGTGTAATAACAATAATCAAAATAGACTATGCTACTCTTAGGGACATGACTCATGTTCTTGTGTTACTTAGTGTAAATAATTTTAAATGTTTATATGAAAACAAACATGAAGATATTATAAGATAGAAAATACATTTCTTGTGGATTCTAAAGATAAAACACAAGACTTCAAAGAAATGTTGCACTTTTAACCAGCAATTCAGCCTGTGCTTCAGACCCCGTAGTGGAATGGATTTATTCTCCCTCTGCCCTTCAGACTAGTTTAGGGGAAAAGTTTGAGGAGCGCTGAACCAATGGAATTACTTGAAATATGACACAGTGTGTTGACTTGGTTTCAAATCTTCAGCAGTTGGAGCATCTTGGCTTACCTCAAATGCTAGAAATACGGTAGCACTTGTCACTCCAATCCCAGCCAAGGGTCAAATGCTCTATCACACATGGAAGCTAAAATAAGTTCTAGAAGTTGTTTTTGAAGTTGACTTAACTTTATTCACATGATAGCTATAAGGGCTGACAAAGACTTCCTCTAACATTCCTTCTGGCAGGTTGAATTAGAGTTTGGTTGCAGACCGTGTGGGTTGAAGGGATGTGTGGTGAGACAGATCAAGGGCTTGTAACAATCCTACATCATCATGAATCCAGTTTAATTTTAACTTTGTGGCTTGTCTAACACATTTTCAGTTAAGAGTTGGGGAATAAATCTAACGTTCCCTGGCAAACACTTGGCAGCCCTTGGGAGCAGCATCTTTAGAGAACACATAATCAATCCTAGCACTACAGCATAGCAGATATTGTGAGTGCAGGTCACAGATGCCCTCGGGTGGAGAATGGCATCCTGTGACAGTGACAGCAGTGGGGTCTCAGGGCATAGAGCAGGCAGCTCCGGAGCATCTCAGTCAATCCCAGGACCATGGCATGGCCTCTCAGTACTGATAGGACCTCACAAGGAGCCACATAAGAATAACCGTAATCAAGACAATAGTGAAGTTGAGAAACAGCTCCCGGGTGTTTATCCCCATTTTCACAGCGGCTTGGTGAGAACTGCAGGCAGATTTCTGAGGGCACACCAAGGACCTCTGGCTTGTCCTCACCTCCTGATAAAACATAACAAAGAAAACACAAGGAGATTAATGGGCATTCCTGTATAACAATGCTCATTCTTTCCTCAAAGAAAACAGAAGTGTTGTGGAAAAGGAGAGTGTGATGGGCTAAATTGTGTCCCCCAAAAATCTACATGTCAAAGCCCTAGCCCACAGTATCTCAGAATGTGACTGTGTTTGGAGATAGAGTCTTTTAAGAGGTAAATAAGTTAAAATGAGGTAATTAAGGTGGGCCCTAATCCAATATGACTAGTGTCTTTATCAGAAGAGATTAGGACACAGACACATGCAGAGGGGAAGACCATGTGAAAACACAAGGAGAAGATGGGCATTTACAAGCCAAAGAAAAGACTCAGAAGAAACCAGCTGTGCCAACACCTTGATCTGGGACATGTAGCCTCCTGACAGTCTTTGGACTGGAGACTTCCCTAAGTCTCCAGCCTACCAGCCCACCCTGCAGATTTTGGACTTGCCAGTCTCTGCAATTGCACAAGCCAATTCCTTAAAAACAGACACCAATCCCCTCAACACAACACATTCTATTAGTTATGTTTCTCTGAAGAGCCCTAATGATTACAGAGAGAGAGCCTGATTTCTCTGCCTGATGTCATAAAGACCACCATTTTTGTCCTGACTTTTTTCCTGTGATGATTGTATTGGTGCTTTTCATAAAATGTGAAATATTACATTTTTCTTTCTCCAACTTTGTGTGTTTGCGTGTGTGCGTATGCATGTGTATACTTTTCTTAAGAGTATCAATAAGCAGGGGGACCAAAACAGAAAAATTTTATGGTTTAGTATTGTTCTTGCTTTGAATTACATAGATAAGTGGGATGCCACAATCTTTCAGGCCTCAGGCTGCTGTAGGTCTTCATCTAACTCTACGGAAAGCAGAAAGTACTTTCAACAGCTGCATGGCCTCTGACAAGTCCTGCATTGGGCACATAGCCTACTGGGATCAACCAAAAGCCCCTCGCATAACAGGCATTCAGCCCAAAGAGCAAGTGTTAACTTCATGGGTACTTCGGTTTCAACAAGGGCTTGTGCCAGCTATTTTTAGTCAGGTCCAGGATGTGCCTAGATTGTAAACATTTCAAAGAGCAGGGATGGTATCTTCATAGTATGTACAGATTGTCCATGCAGGAAATCATACTTTGAGAACATGTGCAATGAAGTCATCAAACTATTGTCTTCAGTGAGATGGTGTAAATTGCACATTATTTATGCAGCCTAAATGAAATTAAAGATTTATATATTTTAGATAATTCGATATCTATGTTTTAGACATTTAGGACCAAAGTCTACTGTAGAGTGAAAGTTTAGGGAGAAAGGGTATTTTGTGTGTTTGCTAAAGGTGAGAGTTCAAGAGGCTGAAAGGGTTGTTAGCAAGCTTTTGGTCTGAGTGGCATTTTTAAACTATCTAGCATGACTGAATTATTAATTGTAATTACTGTATTGATTATATTATCAATGGACCAAATTGTTAATTGCATAAATGCCACCCGAATAATCATTTTTCATATTGTGTAATTGGCATAACATACAGGTTCAGCTAGGCATGGCAGTCGGTACCTGTAGTCCTAGCTACTTGGGAAGCTGAGGTGGGAGGATCCCTTGAGCCTAGGAGTTTAAGACCAGCTTAGGCAACATAATGAGACCCTGTCTCAAAAAAAAAATACAAGTTCAAATTAGATGGTGCCAACCAGTAGATATATAGCCAAATGATGGCAGATTTATGTTTCATCTCCCTTTTAATTATTATCCATCTTTTAGACCTCAGCATGAAGGAAATAGTAAATTGCCAATGAAAACCATTACAAATGGCTGGGCGTGGTGGCTCATGCCTCTAATCCCAGCCGTTTGGGAGGCTGGAGTGGGAGGATCACTTGAGCCTAGGAGTTCAAGACCAGCCTGGATAACACAGCAAGACCCTGTCTCTCCAAGAAAATAAAAAGGGGAAAAAATAGAAAATCTTTACAAAGATTTGCATGGAGGAGAAAGTAAACAGAATAAAATGAATGGATCAAGGAAAAAGGATTTATGAGAATGAGTAATGAGTCTTGCCAAGGTGCCTGGAGGCAAAGGAATGAGAAACGAAGACAGACTCTTTCTTATAAACTTATCAATGAAATAAAACCATAGTCCAAATGTCCGTCTATTTGGGTAAGTTCTCAAGAAATGCAGAGATAAGCAGAAAATATGAAGCCTGGCTTATAATGATCAAAACAATTCAAGGAGAGCAAAACAACGGTCCCACCAAATCTGCCTATTAAATTAAGCTGTTAAGTCACAGGAATCATGGATAGTGATCCAACAGGATATACTCAGAAAATGAGAAAAATACTATTGAAAGCTGTTCCACAGCTCTGTTTGTGTTACCCTCGCAACAACTCAGGCAAGTGTTACTGCAGTTTTTATCTTTCTCAAGATTGCAGCTGAGAAACTGACTTTTAGAGAGAGGAGATTAAGATGTTTGTGTAATGACAGATAACAAGTTAGAGGCAAAGCTAGAATTAGCAGACTGGAACTAGTTACTAGAATTCCTAGGAGTTATGACACAAGTGAATTGTCACTGCAATTAACTGGCCTGGCTAAACAAAGTTAGCATAAATTTTCAACCACTTTGGAAAACAAATTAGCTTTCTTAGAATTAATGTTGAAAATGTTCATTCTCTAATATCTGGCATTTCACTTCTACCTTAAGACAGTCAAGGACGTGCGTGCCAGGTTACATAAATAAAGAGTTCACAGCAATATTATCACAATAACTCCAAACTGGAAACAACTCAAATGTTTATCAACAGCAGAATGGATGACAAATTGTGGTATAGTTATACATTTGAATTTCATAAAGCAAAGAAAATATATGAACTATAGCTACACAGAAAATGGGTAGATCTCACAAATATAATTGTTGGGTGAAAGAAGAATTTACAAAAGAAACAGAGAATATGACTCCATTTATATGATGTCAAAAATAGGGAGGTTAATCATATTGTTTAGGAATGCAGACATAGATGGTCAAACTATAAAGAATAACAGGGACAAGAGGATCCCAACATCTTGGGGCAGAATGGGGGTTGATCAAGAACGGGCTTCTGGGTGCTGGCAATGATCTGTTTCTTGACCTGGATGATAATTATAGAAGTGTTGCCTTTCAGTTATTGTTTAAACTGTGTATGTTTATGCACTCTTAACTTTTTTTTTTTCAGTCATCTCTGAATTAGCAGGCTACCCATCACACTTCTTTCTTTCTTGGGATTTACCTCTTACTACTTCTTGCACTTTAATGGTGACCTTGAATATTTGTTGTTTTATGTGATTTTAGATGAATAAAACATAAAGAGTTAAGGTGAGAATTTCTAGTGAATTCAATTCAATCAACACATATGCTAACTGTAAGGTGTGGTGTGAACATTCCTTTCACACACATTTATACACTTTAGGAAGAATGAACCAGTTAGGCAGAAATTCAGATCAGCCAAGTTCCATTTTTCTGCTGTTAACCCATAAAGACACTTTGGGTTTCATTTTAAACATTCCCTGAAGTCAAGGTCATGCCATATGATCCAGTGATTGCAAATGGATGAACTAAAACCCAAAAAGCTCTGAATAAATTGTGCAGGAAGTTTGACATTGGCTTTCTTTGAATGGAGACTTAGAGAAGATAAAAAAAAAAAGACCATCTTCCATAATACAAGAAAGAAAAAAAATTTTTTTTTTACTAGGAAGGGAGAAAATGCATACCCTTAGGAGAAAAAAAAGGAAAACAGAAAGCAATAGTACTCACTTTATATCTTAAGGCATGCTGTATCCAAGGGGCATTGCCTATTTCATTAAGAAATGCAAACATTCCTCTGCCTTTCTCATTTGCAGCTTGTACACACACACACACCGTATGCTAAGCATAAAAATCCTGCAGTTACCTGAAGAGGATCAAAGACACACCCTGGCTATGGCAGGTTTCTCCTCGCTGTCTCCAACTTGAGCTCCAACTCCTTCTCCCCTCCCAGGCTGTCTGGACTCCTGGACTCTGGGCAGCACCTAAAGTAGTCCGTGGAAGCTGGCAATCACTGTGATGTCACTGATGAAACATCTCAAAGGAACACCCTCCGAAGGTTCGAGGCTATTTGTGTTCAGGGGGACATGGAAATATGTTGACTAAGACTTTGTTCCTTTGGCTGCCAATTTGCCACCATCAGGATTTAAAAACCTTCTGTTTCCATTGACTTTTAGTGCAATTGATGTGGGTTTTAAATGTGTCTTTTACATCTTCATGAATAACTTTAACATGTCTTTAAAACATCATAAACCAAGAATGATAGACTAATTTTAACCAATCGATGCTGCATTTGACTGCTCTCCCTAGTCAGCCTGTGAGGTGTAAAAATGTGACTTCATTTTACCACCCATATCTTTAGTTATTTGAAATGTGAAGAGTTTGCTGCCTTACACCCACACATATGCACACCCATACACACACACACACACACACTCCAGAATTCAATAGGCATCTTTAGCTCTTTCAAAACTGACTTTAGTCCAAGCAGTGAAAGCTATCCCCTCCGTCACCTGCTCCACGTAACTTTCCAGCTAAGCTGTGCATTGCAAGTTTACACGTGGATCTACAGTTTCATCTGAAACAGCCGAGGAAGTCATGGTTTGTATATCTCTGTCAATAAATTAATACAGCAGTAAACTCACACAGCTCAACTCAGTTATTTGGATAGATTGGGGGTGGAAGGAGAACTGGGTAAAATTAGTGAAAAATGTGAACTATGGAATATATCTGAAAGAAAGAAAAGTATTATATAACTTTCTAATATGAACACTAACTAAAATTAGACTAAGATGAGTTTGTAACCAACGTATCACATGTTTGGAGCCCCTGAAGTGTTAAATTAGACTTGAAAGCAGATCAATTAAGTACTTTAAACATGACCCTAGCAATTGTGTTTGCTCAGCAGATCCTTTCTTTATAGATAATAGAGGAAATCTCCCCCTCTGAATTCCCAATTAGGGTCAATTAAAATAATGCATTCCCAAAAGGCATAAACAAACAAAATTCTCTATGCAGTTATGCTCATAGTCAAACCTTTCCCTCCATTCCTCATACCCCAGAGACATTACCAAAACAAGACTTTCCATTTCATTTCCTCATTTTAACATAAGCTTAGCAACGGGTAATCTTAATACAACATTCTGTCGCCACTTGTCTTGTGAAAAGAGCGCTTGCTGAAGTGACAGAGAGTGTATAATAATTATAGTGCAACCGAACATTGGCAGTTATCTGTTGCCATCTGGCAAACTCCTTGAATGTAATCAGAGTTCTGTCTTCTGCCTCCAAGCTCTCACCAGATTGTTTCCCAGGCTGGGAATGTTTCCCTAGTTACCAAGCCACACCTGTCCCTTTTTGTAACCACTCAAAATTATTTTTTGTCAAATTAAAAAGTTATATATTTATTGTAGGACATGTGAAAATACATTAAAGTATTTAAAATTTTTAAATTACTTTTAATCTCACCACCCAAAGGGGAAAAAAACAAAACTTTACTTTACTTTTTTTTTCTTTTGAGATGGAGTTTTGCTCTTGTCACCCAGGCTGGAGTGCAGTGGCGCGATCTCAGCTCACTGCAACCTCCGCCTCCCGGGTTCGAGCTGTTCTCCTGCCTCAGCCTCCTGGGTAGCTGGGATTACAGGCATGCACCACTATGCCTGGCTAATTTTTGTATTTTTAGTAGAGATGGGGCTTCACCATGTTGGCCAGGCTGGCCTTGAACTTCTGACCTCAGGTGATCCAACCGCCTCAGCCTCCCAAAGTGCTAGGATTATAGGTGTGAGCCACCGGGTGCCCGGCCTACATTACTTTTTATTCATCTGTTTGAGGCTGCATAGGCACAATCTCAAATTCCCAGGATATTTTTCGTAAAAGAATCTGAAACTTGAAAACCTTTTTTCTTAATTCATTTGGAATCAAATTATTTGTAGTATATCATGTGTTGATATTAGGTTTATGGGATAAGCATTTATTTTGTACATCTCAGATTATGAATTAGCTCTACAATATTTAAAATGTTAAATACAATAGGGAAATGTTAACATATCACCAAAAGAGCTCTCCAATGCTGTCATTTTGTTGAATTGGTCAATTTCAAAGTAACTTAGAAGAAAAATTCTACTTCTTATTTGACCGAATTGATGGGTTAGTCCGGTTTGCCTCATTTAACATGTCTAAGCTGCACCAAGGACTACTGTGCCCAGTGCATTGACAAATTCCCAGACTTCAGACGCTTCTGAAAATTAGTGGTTTCTTCTGTAATGTCAAGAGATTGGGATTACACTTGGAATGTAGTTGTCACTAGTTTAGCTTTACCCTCTCCAGAAACACACGCAAGCCGCTCCAAATCACCTGACAACTACTCAAAGGCATAAGGAGGGTTTAACCCTCAGGATCTGCAGGTTTGCTAAAAAAAAAAAAAAACTTGTTTCCTGCAAGGAGCCAAAATAAAATAAAAATAAACTCAACATTATTTTACAAAATCAACATTATTGTTTCTCATTTAAGAAGTTGAGAATTCCAACATTTCAGACCTTAGTACCAAAGCAAATTCATCTCTTGCAATTAACGTTACTTAACTCTGCTAATACTTTCCTTCCTGAGAGCAATTGCCATGACTTAGCAGCATTCATTTCATATCAACTTTCTTTCAAGGTACTTCTCTGCCCATTGGCAGGACGACATTCTAAATAAACTTTGAAATTATTTCTCTGCCTACTAATCTAGAACTTAGCCAACGGCCAAAAATGTTAAGAAAACAACATTCACATTGACACTGGCACTGAATCTCTAATTGGTATCTCCCCACCACCATCACCATATACATTCTCAGGTGTAAAAATGACATCCTTTGAGAATCAGTGCTGAGCTCTTGTGCCTGATCAGTTGCTAAACTAGCTCATTTCACGTACTCCCCTCGTCCACCCGCCTTTTTACCCTGAGAACTGAAAAGTGAAGACCTATGTCAGTCCTAGAATTCTGCAAGTCTGCAACATGATGGGAGAAGTCACCAAGGCCTTGATGAAGGCGATAAGCTCTCAGCACATCGCAGTATCGAGCATGATCGTCTCAGTGGCCTTCTCACTTTGCCATCTTCACATCCAGCTGGTCATGGAGCTGGGGAGAAAGAGAGCAACAGCTTTCTGCTATTCTCCCTCACTTTCCCAAACACATGAGTGAGCGCATGCCCAGAGAGAAATGAAAACCCTACTTCTTGAAGTTTTCTCCACGTCACTATTGCCACAGTCATCAAATAAGCCCTGCCCTTCTGGCCACGGGGAAAGCCCATGTAAAAGTCATGAAGAAACTTAAGTGGCCACTGGCAGGTCGACACAATACTGCTAATTCAAACACTTTAACCCAAGCCATCTGCGGGAAAGTGGAAAGCAAATGGACCTTGAAGTGACAAAAGCCTGTGTTCGTATTCTAAATTTTCTACTTACTGAGTAACATTAAAAAAATGATCATCTATCCTTTCTGGGCCTCAGTGTCCCCATCTATAATATGGGAATACGGGAATACTAATAACCCTCAAAGATCTGTGATCAAGATCCAATTGATAATGTACGTAAAATCAACTTGTTCCTTCCCATCACTAAGATTTGATACTACACCGATGTGTGTAAAGCCAAGCACAGAGCCTGCCTGGTCATAAGTTAAACCATGCTAGTTGTTTGAGGTTTTTTTCAATCCTAATCATTAAAAGTAAATAAATAAATGACAAGGAGGAACTCCTTTCTCTTGGACAAGTACAAAGCTTCTCTTTTCATTTATGACCAAAGGAGAATGGGCTGAGTGTCACTTCGTGTAAAAATCCTGTGAAACATGCACTAATATAAGGACTGACTTGAGCCCAGGCAGTGAATGGAGGGCATGGAGTTGAAGCAAGCTTGGCCTCCTTGACTCTGTCTCTCTCCTGCCACCTGTGTGTCTCTCAGATGCTGCCCAGGTACTGCCACTACAGAGCCGAGGGGATGTACATCAGAAGGCCAAGTCATCACCTTTGCCATTACTTCTGCAATTGTTCAACTGGTATCAAGTGGACACTACTAAATACACAGCATTGTTCTAGTCACACAGGAAATAATAATGACACAGAGTAGGGCTACTGCCCCCCAAAAGAAGAAGATTAAGAAAAGTAGACACTATTCGCAGTCCATCAACAGATGAATGGATAAAGAAAATGTCATCTATATACACAACGGAATACTATTCAGCCTTAAAAAAGAAGGAAAATATTGGAGAACATGATGCTAAGGGAAATAAGCCAGACACGACAAATACTGCATGTTCTTACTTATATGCGGAATCTGAAACAATCAAACTCATAGAAGCAGAGTAGAATGGTGGTTACAGAGGCTGGGGAATGGGATGAATGGGGAGATGATGGTCAAAGGATACAAGGTCTCAGGAAGAACAAATATATTTTAGGCCTATTCCACAGGATGGTGAATATAGTTAATAACGGTGTATTGTACATTTCAAAATCGCTAACAGTAAATTCAATTGTTCTCACCATGAAAAATGATAAGTATTTGATGTAATGGATATGTCAATTAGCTTGATTTAATTATTCCACATTTGGTACCCTATAAATATCTACAACCACCAATTGTCAATTTACAATAAAATTTGAATTTTTTTTTTAAAAAGGGGCAGCTGGCCGCAGTGTCTCACGCCTGTAATCCCAGCACTTTGAGAGGCCAAGGCGGGTGGAACACTTAAGGTCAGGAGTTCAAGACCAGCCTGCCCAACATGATGAAACCCCATCTTTACTAAAACAAAAATTAGCCGGGTGTGGTGGCATGTGCCGGTAGTCCCAGCTACTGGGGAGGCTGAGGCGGGAGAATTGCTTGAACCTGGGAGGCAGAGGTTTCAGTGAGCTGAGATTGCACCACTGAACTCCAGCCTGGGTGACAGAGCAACACTCCATCTCAAAAAAATAAAATAAAAAGAAAGGGACAAAAAAAATTAGAATACAAGACAGTGTGAGAGAGGTGGCATCAGAATGACGTCAGGAAAGATGATAGGAGTACCTGGGTGAGATGAAAAGAGAGCAGAGCAACTTCTGCAAAGCATAGAGAGTGGTACTGAAGATGAAGCAGACTCATAAATGATCAGCTAGAAGACTTGAGTTGAGCCTCAAAAAGAGAAAAAAAGCTACTTAGGGCTAAAATAATAATAATAACCACAACAATGTCAAGTAGCACTTACTAAACATGAATCACCTTATTTAATTCCTTCAACAATCCTGTGAGGTGGGTACAACATTCCTATCCCATGGAGGAGAAAACTCGGACCCAGAGAGGCTGTGCCTTGATAAGTCGAAGAGTGCCTAAGTGACAGAACTGAGATTTAAAGCTTTTGGACCCAGCCCTGAGCTCTAACCACTACACGATAGTGCATTCAGGACAACTATGAAAGCATCCTCTAGCCCAGGAGCCTCCACCTCCTTTTGACTGTGCACTTTATTGATAAAAAATTTTACCATGATCACTGACAGAAAATGTATGTATTTTTAATAGATTATATGCAGGTGCTACTATACTAATTTATTGTGCATATTTTACAGCACACTAATAAACATTTTAAAATATGAGGCCAGGTGCAGTGGCTCACACCGGTAATCCCAGCACTTTGGGAGGCTGAGGCGGGTGGATCACTTGAGATCAAGAGTTTGAGAACAATCTGGCCAACATGGTGAAACCCCATCTCTACTTAAAATACAAAAATTAGCTGGGCATAGCGGCAGGTGCCTGTGATCACAGCTACTCAGGAGGCTGAGGCACGAGAATTGCTTGAACCCGGGAGGCGGAGGTTGCAGTGAACCAAGACTGTACCACTGCACTCCAGCCGGGGGGATAGAGCAAGACTCCATCTAAAAAATAAATAGATAAATAAATAAATAAAATATGAGGCACAAAGCAAGAGAAAGTAAAAGTCTACTTTGTTTTTCCCCATCAGGAGACTACTTTTCCCCCATTCGGAGACCTCTGCAATACTCTACGGCACCTAAAACAGAATGCCATAAAATTTAGCTTTTGGTTATACATTGAATCCTGGAAGGTGAACAATAAATCCTTGTTGAAAATATAAATGATTATTACCTCTGTCATTACCCACTTGTAACAACTGTGATTTTTGTCTCACTAACTGAATTTAAACTTCAAAGTCACAATTGCTTGTATTTCTTTTGTTTCTCTAACTGTGCCCTGAACCAGTGAAGAAGCAGAGTAGATGCTCCAAAATGCATAGCACTGATGCATTTTGAATGATGCATTTTGAGTGATGGAGGTTGAGCCTCCATCACTTCACATCCCTGCTGACGTCCAGGTGTGTCTGAGCATGGTAAAAGTCAGTGGGGAAGTCAAGGTCAACATCAAAGCTACTCATACATGGACCTCAAAGCCTCCCAGGAGAAACTCCTCTGAAGGGAAGTGAATCAAGAAGATACACATGGGGCCAGGTGTGGTGGCTCACACCTGTAATCCTGGCACTTTGGGAGGCCAAGGCAGGCAGATCATCTAAGGTCAGCAGTTCAAGACCAGCCTGGTCAATATGGTGAAACCCCATCTCTACTAAAAATACAAAAAAAAAAAAAAATCAGCCGGGTGTGGTGGTGCATACCTGTGGTCCCAGCTACTTGAGAGGCTGAGGCAGGACAATCGCTTGAACCCAGGAGGCAGAGGTTGCAGTGAGCCAAGGTGGCGCCACTGCACTCCAGCCTGGGCAACAGAGCAAGACTCCATCTCAAAAAAAAAAAAAAGATACACAAGGGTCAGCAACAGGGAGAACAGACAATGCTTCCATAGCAGGGAACACACATTCCCTGTGTTAGTTCAGTCCCATGAGAAGCAGATGCCAAGATGACACTAAGTGTGCAAAAGAAAAGCATATTAGGGGGAATGACTCTGAGAGAAAATAGAAGGAAGTGGGGAAACTGAGCTAGTCATCAAATAGCAATCCAGGTCTGACCCCAAGAGGAGAGAGGGCCAGGGGACAAGAAGACTGGATGGCAGCATCTTAGACTGCAATGCTAGGGAAAGTCTGACAGGGCCATCAGGAAACCTCAAGTCAAAATCTCCTGTTACAGGTGCCCTGTGTCTCCCAGGGATAAGTCAGCCCTAGTGTTCCTCTCATGCTCAGTCATCTACTGGGAGCAGCCTGTGGGAAGCCGGCCTCCGTGTAAACGTGACTGTGATTTCAGAGCACAGCAGCTGGTCCCACCCCCATTATGGTGCAGTCAGTTCTGAGAGGCGCATTCTCATAGCTTTCACACTCACATTCTGCCCATTCTACTTCCCTAGAGCCTGGCCTGGTAGGGGAGAGGGCTATGGGCAAAAACTCCATAACTCTTTACTCTTTAACAATTAACCTCAACAGCATGTAGCACTGAAAGGGAGAGAGAGATTCTCCCTGCAAGTGTCATGTCGCAGACCTCAGCATATCCATGGAACCAGTGGTGTAATGTCCTTCAATAGAAGTGTCACGGAGCCTGGCAGAAGCAGCAAGACTGTCCAATAATTACTTACCTGCCGTTTATATTAATCTCTGCAGGCCTCAGCAGCAGACAGCAGCAGAGAAGTGCCAGAGCTCAAGAGAAAGAAAATGACAGACCGTATGTGATAGCTGACAGTACTTGTTCATGAGCACACGTGAGCCACCCCCGAAGTTGCTGGAAATAATCAGGAGGAACATTATAGTGGTATGCAGTCTTGCATAACAGGTGGGAAAAAGAGCCAAAAAAAATATGTGTTACTCCTATTTATAATAACCCATCTTAAGTCCTGGATTGGTGAGGTGACACCTGTTAGCATCATTTGACTTGGAACCAATTAAACTCCTCCTCTCTGGAACAAGTATATTTCTGCTCTATAATAAGATTCTGTAAACAAATGGCTTTCTCTCAGCACATTAAACATAGTTACCAGGGGGAAAAAAGAAAAGAAGCAGCCAAAAATATGTTTACTACTGGGCTAATACCATCTGCCCTCAGAACACTTCCAGATTTCAGATCGGCTTTGTTATTTTTTGGATGGGGAAATAAGAATTCAGCAGTCTGTTGATGTGCTGTTACTGAACTGTCCGGGGAGATTCTAGCCAGACACGCCCACTTGAAATATGCTGTTCCTTTGTGAATCTGATCAAGGGTATTTTCACTGAATCTCTTCTGGGAATCTGTCAGTCAGAATAACACAATTGCAGTTACAGCAAGAATAATAAGGATTAGATAAAATTGCTTGTTGTTCTCTGTGAAGAAGTTCATTTGGCTTTAGCTTTTGGCTATTAAAGCAGAGAGAACAGAGTCCTGAAGAATCATGAAAATCTATCTCTGCTCTCTGTGTGAGTAATGAGAAAACTGAACTCCCTGTTTGGAGCAATGTGGAAGAAGATTAGCTGGATGCAAGCTCCAGGCTACGTTTTCTTTTGGATTAGGGATGTGCTATCTCAGAAGGCAATCAGGCACATGTTCGACAGGCTGGGGAGTAACCTAACCTTTTACACTTTTACAGTGAGAGAGACTGTGGAGTTGCCAGGGGCTAGTGTTCTCCGAATTTGGGCAGTTTATCTTGGAGAAGTGGTTCAGGGCTACTGTATGTAGCTTGCATTTCACTGGTTCTTACCCCATTTGGCAGTGTAGAACAGAAAACCAAATATACACATCCCTCAGGCCACCACTATATCTGTGTCATCACGGGGGTATACCTCTTGTACAACAAAAGTCCAGTCAAGTCAGATGCGATGGTGTGTGCCTGTAATCTCAGCTATTCCGAAGGCTGAGGCAGGAGGGTCTCTTGAGCCCAGGAGTTCAAGGCCAGCCTGAGCAACATAGCAAAACCCTGTCTCTTAAAAAAAAAAAAAAAAAAAAAAAAAGTCAAGGGCTGGGCACGGTGGCTCATGCCTGTAATCCCAGCACTTTGGGAGGCCAAGGCAGGTGGATCATCTGACGTCAGTAGCTCGAGACCAGCCTGGCCAACATGGTGAAACCTTGTCCCTACTAAAAATACAAGAAATTAGCTGGGCGTTGTGGTGGACACCTGTAATCCCAGCTACTTGGCAGGCTGAGGCAGGAGAATCACTTGAACCTGGGAGGCAAAGGTTGCAGTGAGCTGAGATCATGCCATTGCACTCCAGCCTGGGCAAAAAGAGTGAAACTCCATCTCCAAAAAAAAAAGAAAAAGAAAAGAAAAGAAAAATCCAATCAGCAAACACTTTCTTCCCTTCCTCCTATTCTATTCCTTTTTTAATTAGATGTTGACAGCATTCATCAGGCATTTACAGTCAACCCTTTAGTCCTACCACACCGGCTGAGAACAAACACATACACCAGACATTCATCCCTGCCACTTTCTCTATGGACAATCACATCTGCCAAGCACCACCACTGCTTGCCTTGGGCATTGTCCACTACTACAAGGAAGGAGCCCTTTCTCTGCAGCCATCTATGCTGATCCCAAAGCTTTTAACCACTGGAGGTACGAAAGTACACTTACTTCTGGAGCAAAATTGGGGTAGGTGTGGAGAAGTGTGTCTCTTTCTCTGTGTTACAACCTGTTGAGGAATACTGTATTAGTCAGGGTTCTCCAGAGAGAGAACCAGTAGGATATATTCAGACATCTAAGAGGATATTTATTATGGGAATTGGCTCACATGATTATGGAGCCTAAGACCCACAGTATGTCATCTGCAAGCTGGAGAACCAGAAAAGCCAGTGGTATAATTCAGTCTGAGTCTGAAGGTCTGAGAACCAGGAGAACCAAGGGTGTAAGTCCCAGAGTTCAAAGGCCCAAGAACCAGGAGCACCAATGTCCAAGGGCAGGAGAAGATGGGGGTTCCAGACCAAGAAAAGAGAGAATTTACTCTTCCTCTGCCTTTTTGTTCTATTTGGGTCCTCAATGAATTGGATGCTGCCCACCCACACTGGTGAGAGCAGTCTTCTTAGTCCCTGACTAAATGCTAATCTCTTCCAGAAACACCCTCACAGGCATACCCATAAATGATGTTTAATCTGGGCACCTCTTGGCCCAGTCAAGTTGACGCATTAAATTCACCATCACAAGTACTAAAGGAATACTATCTTGCTCTCACTCCAGTGTCTGCACAGACATGAGTTCATGCAGAAGTTCAGCCAGGGAATACATAGAAGTAATAGGCATCACCCTTCTTCTCTTAGTATGAATTCTCTCTCAGGAGGTGCCTAAATTCCCAGAGCAAATCAACTTCCATCACACCTGCTCCGTTTGCACGTGAGACATGCACTGACAAATCTTGGACTTGAGACACTCCAGAGTCTCCTTGTTTGTATATGCTTTCCTCTTAATTAGAGCATCTTTCTTTCTTCCCTCAATGGCTCCTACCCTTATTTGATGATTAACAATAGTACTTAATTCAAGGGCCACATCCCCTGATCCTCTAAGCTAGGATGGATGAACCTCTGAGATCTACCTAGCCCTAAACACTACTGATTTCACCATATAGTTAGCAATGACTTTCTTATTCATCTCCTCTCCTATGAATAGGGATTGTATCACTCACCTCTGTAGACTTAGTGCTAGCTATGTAGTGTACAATATGTAGTAGGCACTCCATAAAAGTGTTAAATAAATATATGCATAAACATAAAGTGGTTCATTAATAACTGTTCAACTCTGAAGAGTTACAGCAAATAAATGTTTTCAAAATAAAATGCTCTAATCTTTCATCAGTTTATGCTCAGAAAAGATGGAGATGTTTACAAGAGCTGTAGTAACTTGAACTACTCAGAATTTCTTGATCTAAAAATAGTACATGCTAGGCTTCCTACCACTGAGCAAGTCTGACAGGTGTTCATTAGGTTGGCACATATTAATAATATGCTTTAAAGAGATGGTTTTGTCTTCTGTTGAAGTTGAACAGCAAACTGTGATTTGCTGTAGATTTTTTTTGAAAAAATGTAAAAATTTACTAAAGTAAAAAATAACAAGTGTTTCTATCACATGAAATTAACAGTTCTTAATGTCTTTGTCATATTGCTTCATGTCTTTTTAAATAAAAGCATTAAAATATTATAAATCAAGCTGAGATCTCATTGAACCACCCTTCCCATGTCTATCTTCCTTCTCACCTTCCCAGATAAAACAGCTGATATGAGTTTGGGGCATAATCCAAGTTCCTATGATTGATTCTTTTAGATCTAGCATCCAGATTACTTTAATTTGATAAGTAGGTTTCCCTCTTTCTTTTTTCTCTGAAACAGTGTGTGTAAAATAGGTACAGTTGACCCTTGAACAATAAGGGGGTGAGGAGCACCAAGCACCTGCACAGTTGAAAAATTACCTATAACTTCTGAGTTCCCCAGAACTTAAGTACTAACAGCCTTACCCATAACTGCCATACCTATACCTTACCCATAACTACCATACCCACACTTTACCCGTACTATCAGAAGCCTTACCCACAACATAAACAGTCTGTTGTATAAACAAATTAACACATATTTTGTATGTTTTATGTATTACATACTGTATTCTTATAATAAAGTAAGCTAGGAAAAAGAAAGTGTATTTAAAAATCATAAGAAAGAGAAAATATATTTACTATTCATTAAGTAGAAGTGGGTCATCATAAAGGTCTTCCTCCTTTTCATCTTCACATTGAGTAGGCTGAGAAGGAGGAGGATGAAGAGAGCCTGGTCTTGCTGTCTCAGGAGTGGCAGAGGTGGGAGAAAATTCACATACAAGTGAACATGAGTTCAAACTCATGTTCTTCAAGGATTAACTGTATTATCTATACTTTTTCTTTTGAAGGTTTGCTACAAGTAGCCCATTAAACTATGAGCCTGGTGACCTTTTTGGAGTGTCAGAGGAGATTTTTGACAACAAATTTCATGATTTTTTTATGGTTATAGGTTCTGTTTATTAGGTTTTCTATTTATTCTTGAGTCAATTCCGGCAATTTATTATATTATTAGAAAAATTTCCATTTAATTTTTTTGTAATTTTATTAATATCACTTTTCATTGTATTCTTCTAGACTTTCAATTTTTCTCTTACCTATTTTATGCTCCCTCATTTTAAAACTTTTTATAATAAAACTTTTCAACACACACAAGTAGAATAAATAATATAATGAACCCTAAGTTTCAACAATTAATAAAATTTTGCCTATATTTTTACACTTATTCTTATTCCCCTCACTTTTCTTTTCTTTTTCTTTCTCTTTCTTTTTATCTTCCTTTCTTTCTTTCTGTCATTATTTCTTCTGGAGTATTTCTGTGGAAATCCCAGAAATAATGATCATTTCATATGCATCTTTAACTGATAACTTTTTTTAACAGAACCACGATACCATTATCATATCTAACAAAATTAACAATAATTCCTGAATTCTATTTAGTAGCCAATCTATATTAAAATTTCCCTGATTGTCTCAAAAATGTCTTTTTACAGTTGTCCAAATTAGGATCCAAAGTCCATGTGGTATATTTGGTTAATAAGTCTTTATTTTCTAACAGTTTCCTCTCTTTTTTATGATATTTCTTCGTCAGATAAATATGCCTCTATCCTGTATGATGTCCACATTCTGAATTGGAGGCACTGCTTCCCTGTGATGTTATTTAACTTGCTCCTCTATCTTCTGTAGTTTCCACGAAATGCTCGTTAGACCTAAGTTCATCTAAACTGGTGATTAGATTCCGGTTCAATTTTTTTTTTTTTTTTTTAGCAAGAATACTTCATAGTTGGTGCTGCATACTTCTTATTACAGAGGATTGTGAGGCAGGTAATGTCTGGTTTTCCAAGTTATAGTGTTGCTAAGACTGATCAGCAAGTTCTGATAGTTTTAGAAGCCTTTAATAATTGTTGCCTTGACCTATTATTTAGCGGGAATTGCAAACAGGTGACATTAATTCTATCTACAGATGTAATATATCTACATATATTCACAGAAATTCTTCCCTACAGCACTTCCCTTCATCAAATCTATTTGATTATCCCAAAAATATAGTTCATATAGGAAGGCAGGATAAATGCTTTATTCTTCCCCTTTGCATATCAATTTTCATATTGAGTTGATGTCCTATTAACTTCCAGTGGTTACCAATGAGGATTTCTTAATACCTTTATGAACTAGAGGATTTTTATTACTGATGTTTCAATCAATAACCACTGATCAATTCTTTCTGCTGTTCAAATTTGTTCCATCTTAGGCCAGTGGCACCTTAAAGATGGTTTTTATGTCCTCCTTTTGAAATGACTCCTTCCAGAAATCATCCATTTTGCAAAGGACCCCTGATTCCTTTCATTGAGAAATGGTATTTGGAGAGTACCATCTGGATACTAGGGGTGGTTGTTGCTACTGGAGTGTCATTGTTTGTAAGTCTTTTTGTTCCTAATATTATTTCGTTTTCCTTTCTTTTTTGTTTCCTTAAATGAGTCTTCCTGTTTATTTTTATTTTTATTTTTATTTTTATTTATTTTATTTTATTTATTGTTTGTTTTTTGAGACAGAGTCTCGCACTGTTGCCCAGGCTGGAGCGCAGTGGCATGATCTCAGCTCACTGCAACCTCCATCTCCCGGGTTCAAGGGATTCTCCTGCCTCAGCCTCCCAAGTAGCTGGGATTACAGGCACCTGCCCCAACGCCCGGCTAATTTTTTGTATTTTTAGTGGAGACAAGGTTTCACCATGTTGGCCAGGCTGGTCTCGAACTCCTGACCTCAGGTGACCCACCAGACTCGGTCTCCCAAAGTGCTGGGATTACAAGCGTGAGCCACTGCACCCGGCCAAGTCTTGCTGTTTATTAATTTGTTTTCTATTTAATTAATTTCTCTTTTTACATTTATCGTTTACTTCCTTCTATTTTCTTTGGGTTTATTCTTTGTCCTGTTTCTAGCTTCTTTATTTAAATGTCTAGAGTTTTTTCTTTCTTTTTCTCTTTCTTTTCCAAGTATATGCGCTTGAGGTTATAAATTTCCTACATTCTAAGTTAGCTGCTGTCAGTATGTTTCAGTATGAGCACTCTTGGTATGTCACCTTTAAATGTTATATCTTTTTCATTTGGACTTCCTTTGTAATCACAAATTATTTACAAGGGAGTATTTTTGGCCTGTTTTGGTTTTATTTCAAATATATAAATATTTTGGTTCTTTTTTATTATTTAGGTCTAATTTTATTTACTCATTTGCCAAGAATGTGTTCTAATGGTATGAATTCTTATAGTTTTATGAAACTGTATTTGGGGTATAATATGGAATAAATTCATGTAAATCTTCTCTGTACTTGAAAAGAATGTGTATTCTCTGATTATCAAAACTAAGATTTAGTGCATATCCATTACAGCAAACTTGCTATTCGTATTTCTCAAATCTCCAATACCTTTACTAATTTTTATCTGCTTGATTGAGCTATTTCTGTGCAAGATGTATTAAACTCTACCAAAGTAACTGGATTTATATGTTTTCCTTGTAATTTGGAATATTTTAATTTATATTTTTGAGCCTTTCTTATTATATTTCCACATTTCTGATGAGCTTTTTTCTGATTTAAGAATATTTTTTCTTGTTATTCAATATTTTTCATTGTATTCTATATTATCTTTTTAAAATAATGTTGTACTAGCTGTCTTTTGATTGATGTTCACCCGATAATTTTTAAATCTCTTTATTTTTGACATTTCTATATAGTTTACTTTCATAAGTATCTCTGTAAGTTACACATATGTAAATTTTTAAGATTCAATCTTAGTGTTTATATTCAAATGAGTATGTTCAACCTATTAGTATTTATTGGATTGTTCTGAAACATTTCTAACATCTTATTTTGCATTTTCTATTTGCCAGATTGTTCTTCCTTTTCTTTGCTGTCTGGTCTCATAAAGTTGGTTTTGTTGTTATTGTTGTTTGTTTGATTTGTCTTTCCATTTTTTCCCCTCCTTTGAGTCTATATAGAAGCTATGTATTCTATGTTTTTTGAAAGATTGTCATTATTTAATCAACACTTATTTATTGAGATATTTTCTGAAAGTATTGTTACACCCAGGATTCTCGTATTCTACTTCTACTGAGTTCACTTTTGTTCTTGCCAAAGTTCATCTTTTAATAATTCTTTCATTAAAAGTCTGTAGTAAGCCTTTTTAGTCCTCATATACTTGAATATGTGCTTTCTTCAGACTTCTCTCTTCACTGATATTTTTTCTGACTATTAAATTTCATTCACACTTATTTCCCCTCGCTACTTTGAAGCAATGACTCCATTGTTCTCTGGCTTCCATTTGTGTGGCAGAGAAGTCTACTGTTGATCTGATTGATGTATTGTTGCAGATGATCTGTCCTTTCTCGCTAGTGACTTCTAAGACTTTAACTTATTTGTATGGCTTTGTATCTCATTCTATCTCTCGTCCATATTTCCCAAATTCTCTTTCATTTTCCACATCTTTATTTATCTCTACATCCCGAGAAATTTCTTCTGTTCTATCTTCTAATTCGTTTTCTCTTTGACTCTTTTAAAATTACTATTTAGCCCACCCATTATATTTTTAAATTTTGTAACTATATTTTATTTTCAAGATTTCCAATAGTTTCTTTTCATATCTTCCTCTTCTGCTTTCATAAATACTTAGTCTTGTTTTATGGATAATAACTTTGCTTTGGAGGGGCTTTTTTTGCAGAGGGGTTGACAATTTTAAACTTCATGTCCTCCTTTTTTTTTATTTTTGGGGAGGTTGACAGTTTTAAACTTCACGCCCCTTTCAGATTATTCTGTTAGCCCTCTTTCCTTGGCTGTGAATTTTCTTATTTATAGGTTCTATTGACTATTTTTCATGACACTGAGCTTCCTTGTATTCTTTTGGTTTGAGTTCATCCTCAGTAAACGGTTTCTCCTATATTTTGCCTCACCAGTTATCTGGCCTCAAACCAAGTCATACACTAATCTTGCCTTTGGATTCCCACCTATTCAGGCAGCCCAGTTACAACCATGTATATTATACAAACTCAAATTCCAGTCTCGTGCAGAAATGTCTGTTTCAGCTACCAGGCTTGAACAGAAGTATTAGGTCGGTGCAAAAGTAATTGCAGTTTTTGCAATTAAAAGTAATTGGTTTTTGCAATTACAAGTAATAGGTTGGCCGGGCATGGTGGTTCACGCCTGTAATCCCAGCACTTTGGGAGGCCAAGGTGGGTAGATCACTTGAGGTCTGGAGTTCAAGACCAGCCCAGCCAACGTTTCTTCTAAAAAAAAAAAAAAAAAAAAAAAAAGCCAGGCATGGTGGCAGGCACCTGTAATCTCAGCTACTTGGGAGGTTGAGGCAGGATAATCGCTTGAACCCGGGAGGTGGAGGTTGCAGTGAGCCGAGATAGTATCACTGCCTTCCAGCCTAGGCAACAGAGTGAGACTCCATCTCGAAAAAAAGAAAAAAAAAAAGTAATAGGTTTCCGATGATAGGTGAATTTATTTCAGATTTATTTCAGTTGCCTTTTTTTTTTTTTTTTTTTTTTTTTTTTTTGAGATGGAGTTTCATTCTTGTTGCCCAGGCTGGAGTGCAATGGTGTGATCTCGGCTCACTGCAACCTCTACCTCCCAGATTCAAGTGATTCCCCTGCCTCAGCCTCCCAAGTAGCTGAGATTACAGGCATGCGACACCGTGCCTGGCTAATTTTCTAGTTTTAGTAGAGATGGGGTTTCTCCATGTTGGTCAGGCTGGTCTCAAACTCCCGACCTCAGGTGATCCACCTGCCTCAGCTTCCCAAAGTGCTGGGATTACAGGCATGAACCGCCATGACCAGCCTCAGTTGCCTTTTAAACACAGGACATGGTTGATATTTGAAAGCAAAGAAAATAGCTCTTTGTCTCCAGATTGAAAAACCTGATTTCCATTCTCATCAAGTCTGGAGCACGTTTAATTCTTGATTTCATAAAGGCGCTGACGTTTGTTCTGCCTCCAATCCTAGCTTCCCAAGAACTGTGTATCTTCAGGTCCTGCTATCTCTGTAGTTTCTCTCTCTAAATGTGTCTATGGGGGGCTTTTTGCAATTATTTTTTAGTTTGATTGTATATATTGTTTAATATTTTATCTCTCATTTCTATATAGGTAGGACAGAAGGTGGAGATTTCTGCATATTCTCATTCAGTCATGCTGACCCAGTAATTTTACTTTTATTCTTAAATAAATTATTATTGCAGGAAATAGCAAAATATAATTTTATATGAACTTAAAAATAAGAAAACTCGAACTTGATTCTCTGAACCTGAGGTTGGGATTATTTTTTTCAACTCTCTTATTATGCTTCATATCATTATACAAATGATCATGAAAATAGCTGTCATCACAGTGACATCTAATATTTTCAAAATATGTGGCATCTTCAAAGCACTTGAGACTCATAAAATTCCCGTAAGAATAGTTTGTATTATTATCTCTACTTTTCAAATGAGGAAAGATAAATGAGCCACACAACTAGTTAAATGATCAACCCAGAACGGAATCTTACCATTTATAGATGAAAGTAATATTTATGGTCATTTGAAATACAGATTTCAGATCAAGTGTTTATTTCACTACATAAATAATTCCCAATCTTGTAAAAAAAATTTATTGACAACATGCATGCTGACAAAATGGTTTCATAGTTTTAAATGAATTCACATTATATTAAATGCTGTATAAATATTTGAAAAATAGTAGTAAATATTATGTTTTCAGTCCTTTAAGTTGTACTTCATATGAATAAGGATTCATGAGCCTCTGTAGTAACTCCATGTACCCAGGCATTGATCCCGTCTACATCATTAATGAAACATCCTCAGTCTCTTAAGTTTCATCAACCAGATGACATCATGAAATTCTACTTGAACTTCTCAAAGAATTAGTGTAGTCCTGCCATAATTTGATGATAGAGGAATCCAAAATGGATCATTTAATGAGAATACAGATAGATAGATAAATAGGTAGATAGATGCTAGATCCTACTGATCTTTTTATAATTCCTAAAAAGCAATAAAACCAAGATATTAAGAAGATGAAAAATATTAGACAAGAATGGAGATCCACCATCCCTCTTCCAAGTCTGATAAATTCTCAATTCTATTAATTACTGAAAAATGTTAGAGAAATTTTTCTTTTTAAAGAAATCTGCCCCTGAACTCATTACTGAAAGGAATACCTTGCTGATAAAGGCCAGCACTTCCTTTTAGGAATATTAAACATGGCAATCAGAAATTGAAACATGGCCTTGCTGTCACTTTTTTTAAAAGTAACAATAAATTTTCACAAATAATTTGGTGGAGGCAAAATATAATTACTAGCTAGAACTATCTCCACACAATATTTTTAATCAAATGGATAGCTCTCTTTTCTCTTTGACAATAAGAGATAACATGCTTTTGTTATTCTTCATCACAGTAAACATTATTTTATTTGAATAATTAACTTTTTAATTATAAAAGTAACATATGCAAATTGTGGAAAAGGAGAAAAATTTAAGGACCAATTAAGCAGAAAATAGCAGTGTTAACTATGATTAATATTTTGTCACTTATCTTCCAGTCTTGTATACATTTATGGTTTTCGTGTCTGAGAGCATAATGTCATATACTCAGAACAAATGAAGAGTGACATGCCGGGCCTGAATTAATGAGGGTCATCCTTGCAAAGAGATTGATGGGGGAGGAAAGATGTTTCAGCTTTATCACTTCTAAACAATATTTATGCTTTAGTAAAAATGAAAAAATAAAATTCAGTACAACTATATAATTGAGAAGACTAAAGGGAAAAAAAATCTGTTGTCTTTTGTTTTTTTTTGAGATCAAAGTCTCGCTCTAGCACTCAGGCTGAAGTGTAGTGGCGCGATCTCGGCTCACTGCAACCTCCACCTCCCGGGCTCAAGCAATTCTCCTGCCTCAGCCTCCTGAGTAGCTGGGACTACAGGCATGTACCACCACACCCGGCTAATTTTTGTATTTTTTTGTACAAACAGGGTTTCACCATGTTGGCCAGGCTGGTCTGAAACTCCTGACCTCAAATGATCTGCCCACTTTGACCTCCCAAAGTGCTGGGATTACAGGCATGAGCCACCGTGGCCGGCCTGTTCTCCTGATTTTTAACTTTGTTTATAATGTTCTTACATTCCTAAATTTGCATAAACCTGTAGAAGCTGTGAGTTGAGAGATTATTTTATCCAATTTTTATTTTATAGATGAGGAAATTAAGGCCAAGAGAAATTAAATGACTTGACAGCAAGGTCACGTCTCTAATGCCTTTGGCCTGTATATTACAGGTTAATATTAATTTACTTTGAATGGTTAAAAAGCATGTGCATTTTATTGATCCACTTTGGCATTAGTCTGGATTTGGCATATGTGTTATTCTCACTCATTAAGAGATTTTTTTTCCCAACAGCTAATCCAAGCGAATTCCCCCTTATTATTCCCTTTCATGGCATTCTGTTTTCTTTTATAGCACTTATCACACATTTTAATTATATATTGCTTGTGCTTATATATTGTTTTCTCCGTGACCACACTCTAAGCTCCTTGAAGGCTAATCTTCTACATGTTCTGTCTTCATTATACACCCAGTGCCTGGCATAGTGACTGGTTTGTAACACGTGCTCAATAACGTGGAATTGTTTATATGGTTTCCCTTTTCTGACTGTCTTTTCATGGGCACCCAAGTTACCTCAACTTATTGAGCATTTACTGTCTTCTAGAATTTAGACAATGTAGGAACATCATATACTTTAAGCTCATTAATTAGTTACATTATTATCTCTATTGTACAGATGAAAAATACTGAGGCTGGGAGAGGTTAGGTAAATGTCAAAAGGTCAGAAACCTAGCAAATGACAGACACAAGGTTCAACCTCAGGTGTTACTGCAGAGTCTAAGATCTGAACTTTTATGCTACCTTCTTGCTAGTTTCCTGGCTTCAATTGATGTTTGAGATTCAGTAATAGGAATAGTATCTCTTGACCCATAGTTTGAACATTTTCTGGGCTTCTGGATTAATATAGCAATAGAAGCAGACTGAACATATGTTTCTAATTTTAATCCCTTGATATGGTTTGGCTGTGTCTCCCGCCAAATCTCATCTTAAATTGTAGTTCCCATAATCCCCATGTGTCGTGGGAGGGACCAGGTGGAAATAATTGAATCATGGGGGCGGTTTCCCCCATCCTGTTCTCCTGATAGCGAGTTAGTTCTCATGAGATCTGATGGTTTTATAAGGAGCTTCCCTCTTCGCTGGGCACTCATTCTTCTCCCTCCTTCCACCGTCTAAGAAGTGCTTTTGCTCCTCCTTCACCTTCCGCCGTGGTTTTAAAGCCTCCCCAGCCGTGTGGAACTGTGAGTCCATTCACCCTCTTTTTTATAAATTACCCAGTCTCGAGCGTGTCTTTATTAGCAGCGTGAGAATGGACTAATACATATTAAAATGACAGTAGAGGGACTTTTCTTAAAGCATAAAGCCATAAGAACAAGGAGAACTGAAAGGAAAAAGTAGCAAAGAAAGGTGTAATTGACTCAGCAAAGCTAAGACAGCTGAATCTTAAACTGGTAGTAGGGGAAGCCCAGCCACCCTGACTTATACTGTTCAAATTGGTGGCAGTGGCGAGGAAGAGACGGGCGGCTAAAATAAGAATTGGTTGAGAGCTTCTAAAAATATTATTTGGTCCCAAGATTCCTTCCCCCACCTCAACCTTGATACAACCAATAACTGCCCTCCCCCTACCCACATTTTATTTCTTGGGGAGAGTTTCTGGACTGGAAGACTACAAGCATAGGTGAAGGCAAAAGTATCTTACTGAAAGGGGGATTTTTAAGAATGTATATGCCGTCGGCTGGATGCGGTGATTCATGCCTGTAATCCTAGCAGTTTGGGAGGCCGAGGCCGGTGGATCATTTGAGGTCAGAAGTTGGAGACCAGCCTGGCCAACATGATGAAACCCCGTCTCGACTAAAAATACAAAACAAATTAGCCGTGCATGGTGGTGCACGCCTGAAGCCCAGCTACTCAGAAGGCTGAGGCAGGAGAATTGCTTGAGCCCAGGAGGTGGAGGTTTCAGTGAGCTGAGATTGTGCCATTGCACTCCAGCCTGGGCGACGGAGCAAGACTCTGTCTCAAAAACAAACAAAAAAAGTGTAAACATGAAATGAATGATCAAAAGTAAATATGTAAGTAGACATGAAATGAATTTGCAAAAAGATGAAGGTGGTGGGGATAGGAAGAGATAGGAGTGAGAGGAGCACTGCTGTTGTTTGTTGTAAAGGCAACCAGTCTCATTAAACTATTGCATTTATAACTTTAAAAACTACAACCAACGAAATCTTTTTAAAATGTAAGGAAAGCTATGTATAGACTTCTCATTTTCCAACTCTTAGAATCAGGAAGTACACAAGCAGGTTTATTACATGGGCATACTGTGTGATGCTAAGGTTTGGGGTATAACTGAATCCATCACCCAGGCAGTGCACATAGTACCCAATAGGTAGTTGTTCAGTCCTTGTCTCCTGTCTCTTTCTCATCCCTCTCGTTGACCCCAGTGTCTATTGTTCCTGTCTTTATGTCCACCTGTACTCAGTGTTTAGCTCTCACTTATAAGTGAGAACATGTGGTATTTGGCTTTCTGTTTCTGCATTAGTTCGCTTAGGATAATGGCCTCCAGCTGCATCCATGTTGCTGCAAAGAACATGGCCTTATAAGTGTCTTCTTTTCTCCATAGCCTCACCAACATCTGTTATTTGTTTACTTTTTAACAAGTCATTCTGACTGGTATGAGACAAAAATCTCACTGTGGTTTTGATTTGCATTTCTCCGATGATTAGTGTTGATGAGCATTTTTTCATGTTTGTTGGCTGCTGGTATGTCTGCTTTTGAGAAGTGCCTGTTCCTGTCCTTTTCCCACTTTTTAATGGTGGTGTTTCTTGCTTGCTGATTTAAGTTCCTTATAGGTTATGGATATTAGACCTTTGTTGGATGCAGTTTGCCAATATTTTCCCCCATTATGTAGGTTGTTCATTTACTCTGTTGATAGTTTCTTTTGCTGTGCGGAAGCTTTCTAATTTAATTACATCCCACTTGTCAATTTTTGGTTTTGTTGCAATTGCTTTTGAGGACTTAGCCATAAATTCTTTGTCAAAGCCAATATCAAGAAGGGTATTTCCTAGGTTTTCTTCTAGGATTTTTATAGTTTTAGGTCTTACTTTTTAGTCTTTACTTCATCTTGAGTTGATTTTTGTATATGGTGATAGGTAGGGGTCCAGTTTCATTCTACTGCATTTAAATAGCCAGTTATCCCAGCACCATTTAGTGAACAGGGAGTCTTTTCCCATTGCTTATTTTTGTTGACTTTTTTGAAGATCAGATGGTTGTAGGTGTGTGGCCTTATTTCTGGATGCTCTATTCTGTTCCATTGGTCTATGTGTCTGTTTTTGTGACATCATGCTGTTTTGGTTATTGTAGCCTTGTAATATACTTTGAAATCAGGTATGGGATGCCTCTTGCTTTGTTCCTTTTGTTTAGGACTACTTTGGCTATTGAGGCTCTTTTCTGGTACCAAATGAATTGCAGGATAGTTTTTTCTAATTCT
This sequence comes from Pan paniscus, assembly GCF_029289425.2. Lineage (NCBI taxonomy): Eukaryota > Metazoa > Chordata > Mammalia > Primates > Hominidae > Pan > Pan paniscus. Next base: position 108,483,340 of record NC_073258.2, read on the forward strand.
GTGAAAAATGATGCTGGTAGTTTGATATGAATAGTGTTGAACCTGCAAATTGTTTTGGGCAGTATAGCCATCTTATCCATACTGATTCTTCCAATCCATGAGTATGGAATATCTTTCCATTTATTTGCCATCTCTGATTTCTTTCAGCAGTGTTTTATAGTTCTCCTTGTAGAGATCTTTCACCTTCTTGGTTAGCTGTATCCCTAGGTATTTTATTCTTTTTGTGGCTATTGTAAATGAGATTGCATTCTTGATTTGGCTCTGAGCTTGAATGCTTTTGGCATTGATTTTGTATCCTGAAACTTTACTGAAGTCGTTTATCAGTTCTAGGAGCCTTTTGGTAAAGTCCTAAGGGTTTTCTAGGTATAGAATCGTATCATCAGTGAAGACAGATGGTTTGACTTCTTCTTTTCCTGTTTAAATGCCTTTTATTTCTTTCTCTTGCCTGACTGCTTGGTTAGGACTTCCAGTACTATGTTGAATAAGAGTAGCAAGAGTGGGCATCCATGTCTTGTTCCAGTTCTCAAGGGGAATGTTTCCAGCTTTTGCCCATTCGGTATAAGGTTGGGGGTGGGTTTGTCATAGATGGCTCTTATTATTTTGAGATATGTTCCTTTGCAGCCTAGTTTGTTGAGGGTTTTTACCATGAAGGGATGTTGTATTGTATCAAAAGCTTTCTCTGTATCTATTGAGATGATCATATGGTTTTTGTTTTTAGTTATATGGCAGATCACATTTATTGATTTGTGTATTTTGCATCAACCTTGCATCCCAGGAATAAAGCCTACTTGATCATGATAAATTAACTTTTTGATGTGCTGCTGGATTCAGTTTGTTCGTATTTTGTTGAGGATTGTTGCATCTATGTTTATCAGGGATATTGGCCTAAAGTTTTCTTTTTTCACATGTCTCTGCCAGGTTTGGGGATCAAGATGATGCTGGTATCATAGATGAGTTAAGGAGTTCCTCCTCCTTCACGTTTTGGAATATTTTCAGTAGGGTTGGTACCAGGTCTTATTTGTATGTCTGGCAGAATTTGGCTGTGAATCTATCTGATCCAGGGCTTTTTTTATTGGTAGGTTTTTTATTACTGATTCAACCTCAGGACTCATTAGTGGTCTATTTAGGTTTTTACTGTCTTCCTGGATCAGTCTTGGGAGGTTGTGTGAAATTTATCCATTTCCTATAGATTTTCCAATTTCTGTGCATAAAGGCTTTCCTAATAGTCTCTGAGGGTCTTTTGTGTTTCTGTGGGATCAGTTGAATGTCACATTTGTCATTTCTGATTGTGATTATTAGCATCTTCTCTCTTTTTTCTTTGTTAATCTAGGTAGTGGTTTATTGATCTTGTTTATTATTTCAAGGCACCAACTTTTGGTTACACTGATCTTTTTTTCATATTAAACTTTTTATTAAAACTAAGTCCTTACAACATATTTACAATATCATGTTCCACAGTCAAATATTTAACAGAAAAATCTATACACAATTATTGGCACACAAATTTAAGAACATAATTAAAACCAAGCTAAATCTCTCTCTATCTATATATCTATATATGTATAGATGTATATCCATACAAATAGATATATAGATATATTATCAAATTCATGTCAATGAACTGGAGTACCTGAGGTTTCAAGTTGTTGGTTTTTCCAGATAGTATAAAACATTTTTCATCTACTTTATAAAGGACATGGCAGATCCAGAAAGAATAACTTTGGTTGATAAATGTCGTCTCCCAAAGATTAAACAGAAGTCCTCAGTGGGATTAAGGTTTATCTTCAGAGGCTTCTTCCAAGTGGAGGTTGGTGATGTGAGGAATGATTCCCATGTAGTAAGGCACTGTTCATAATAGTGGATACTCTCCTCAGCCATATCTGTAAATGCTAACTTGATATCATTTTGCATATTTTGTTGCCATCTTTCCCATTCTGCTTTCAGGGCATTATTAGCATATTCTACTTTATCTTCAAGTTTTCCAATCTCCTCTGTAAGCAGATCACTATCTGCCTTTTTATAGGTCAAAGCTTCAACTTTGGAATCCAGTTCTGCTTGTATTTGGTCTCTTCTTTTCATAACACCCACTAACATTTCACTATAAAGCACGTACTCATGTACAACAGGAAGCAGGGCCTCTGAGAGTCCAAACATCCATTTTTCAGTGGCCTTACAGCATCTGTCAATGCAGCTGTCAACATCTTTTAGAGTATCAACCAGATCCTCTTCTGACACTAACCACAGAATATGAATTGGACCATATTCTTTCATTTCATCAAAATATTCCCTTTCTTCCTTGAAAATTCTCCAAGATATTTTATCTATCAAATTTGTTTTCTGGCTAAAAATTTCAATAAAGTTATTCATTTCCATGAACTCTTCCAGGCGGTTTTTTAAAATGTCTTTTAATTGGGGCTTTTAGCCCATTTACATTTAAGGTTAGTATTTTGTTTGTTTGTTTGTTTTGTTTGTTTTTGTATACTTTAAGTTCTAGGGTACATGTGCACAACGTGCAGGTTTGTTACATATGTATACATGTGCCATGTTGGTGTGCTGCACCCATTAATTCATCATTTACATTAGGTATTTCTCTTAATGCTATTCCTCTCCCCTCCCCCCACCCCACAACAGGCCCCAGTGTGTGATGTTCCCTGCCCTGTGTGCAAGTGTTCTCGTTGTTCAGTTCCCACCTATGAGTGAGAATATGCAGTGTTTGGTTTTCTGTCCTTGCGATAGTTTGCTCAGAATGATGGTTTCCAGCTTCATCCATGTCCCTACAAAGGACATGAACTCATCCTTTTTTATGGCTGCATAGTATTCCATGGTGTATATGTGCCACATTTTCTTAATCCAGTCTATCATTGATGGACATTTGGGTTGGTTCCAAGTCTTTGCTATTGTGAATAGTGCCACAATAAACATACGTGTGCATGTGTCTTTATAGTAGCATGATTTGTAATCCTTTGGATATATACCCGGTAATGGGATGGCTGGGTCAAATGGTATTTCTAGTTCTGGATCCTTGAGGAATCGCCACACTGTCTTCCACAATGGTTGAACTAGTTTATAGTCCCACCAACAGTGTAAAAGTGTTCCTATTTCTCCACATCCTCTCCAGCACCTGTAGAGTCCTGACTTTTTAATGATCCTGACTTTTTAACGATGGCCATTCTAACTGGTGTGAGATGGTATCTCATTGTGGTTTTGATTTGCATTTCTCTGATGACCAGTGATGATGAGCATGTTTTTATGTGTCTGCTGGCTGCATAAATGTCTTCTTTTGAGAAGTGTCTGTTCATATCCTTCACCCACTTTTTGATGGGGTTGTTTGATTTTTTTTCTTGTAAATTTGTTTAAGTTCTTTGTAAATTCTGGATATTAGCCCTTTGTCAGATGAGTAGATTGCAAACATTTTCTGCCATTCTGTAGGTTGCCTGTTCACTCTGATGGTAGTTTCTTTTGCGGTGCAGAAGCTCTTTAGCTCAGTTAGATTTCTGGGTGGTTTTTAATTCCTCTCATTGAGGATGCAACAGTTCTGACTGTTGGCCCCATCCTGCTTAGCAATCCAGGACCCTGCTTCTTGTGAGAGGAGAGTTATGCAGTGAGAAAAATTTTGAAGACCTTATTAAATGTTAAAGTTGGATGATCAGCAGTTCGGCTCAAAAATTTATGTAAAGCCTTCCTGCATGTCTCAAGGAAGTCATCATTAAAGTGTTCCACCATTCCTTTTACTATAAATTTTTCTGGAAATGGTGGAATAATCAGAGTGGGGTGTGCTTCTTCAAGTTTTCCCTTCAACCAAAGGAAACCTTGATACCGTCTCCTAACTGCAAATTCACTGGAGTCAAATTCTCCACGAGATGACTTAGTCATAATGCTATACGTAATGAAAGTTTCTATTGTAGTAACATAACTTTCAGGTTTATCAACTGTAATGAAGAGTTCCTTTAAATCTCGTTCATCTTCAAACTTGATTTGGTTTATCATTGATAAAGGGGATGTTGGCATCATAGTGCTGAAGGAATTCATGTCCATCAGTGAGGCATAGTTGCTGAAAACCTCCAGGTCATCCTCGTCCTCGTCCAGAGCCAGCACCTCCGCCTGCAGCAGGGCAAAAGAGCCGCTGCTGCCCAAGAAGCGGGCACTGGAGGCCCAAGGAGCGTGCCTGAGATGCCCGGCACTTGCTCTCCTACATTGATCTTTTGTATGGATTTTCAAGTGTCAATTTCATTGAGTTCTCTGATTTTACTTATTTCTTTTCTTCAGCTAGATTTTGGGTTGATTTGTCCTCTTTTTTCTAGTTCCTTTAGGTGCAATGTTAAATTGTTAATTTGAGATTTTCTAGCTTCTTGATGTAGGTGTTTGGCCCTACAAACTTTACTCTTAACACTGCTTTAGCTGCATCCAAAAGATTTTGGTATGTTGGGTATGTACTTTTATTGATTTCAGAGAATTTTTTGATTTGTGTCTCGATTTTATTGTACACCCAAAAGTCATTCAGGAGCAAGTTGCTTAATTTCCATGCAATTATGTGGTTTTGAGATATCTTCCTGGTATTGATTTCTATTTTTATTGCCCTATGGTCCTAAAATGTGCTTAGTATGATTTCGATATTTTTTAATTTACTGAGACTTGCTTTATGGTTGAGCATGTGGTCAAACTTAGAATATGTTTCGTGTACAGATGAGAAGAATGTGTGTTCTGTAGCTGTTGGGTAGAGTATTATTCTAGATGTCTATTAGGTCCAATTGGTTGAGTGTCAAGTTTAAGTCCAAAATTTCTTTGTTAGTTTTCTGCCACATAATCTAACACTGTCAGTAAGGTGTTGAAGTCTCCCACTATTATTGTGTGGCTCTCTAATCCTTTTCGTAGGTCAAGAACTTGTTTTATGAATCTGGGTGCTCCAGTGGTGGGTATGTATATATATTTAGAATAATTAAGCCTTCTTGTTCAATTGAACCCTTTATTATTATGTAATGCCCTTCTTTGTCCTCTTGACTATTGTTGGTTTAGTGTCTGTTTCATCTCATGTAAGAATAGCGACTCCTACCTTCTTTTGTTTACCATTTGCATGATAGATCTTTCTCCAGCCGTTTACTTTGAGCTTGTGGGTGTCATTACGTGTGAGGTGAGTCTCTTGAAGGTGAAAGATAATTGGATGCTGTCTTTTTATCTAACTTGCTACTCTATGCCTTTTAAGTGGGGGGTTTAGATCATTTACATTCAGGATTAATATGGGTATGTGAGATTTTGATACTGTCATCATGTTGTTAGCTGGTTGTTTTGTATACTTGATTGTGTAGTTGTTCTATAGTGTTCGTGGACTATGAGCTTAAGTGTGTTTTTGTGGTAGCAGGTATTGTTCTTTTGTTTCCATGCTTAGCACTCCCTTAAAGACCTCTTGTAAGCGTGGTCTAGTAGTAATAAATTCCCCTTGTGTTTGCTTGTCTGAAAAGGACTTTATTTCTCCCTTGTTTATGAAGCTTAGTTTGGCAGGATACAAAATTCTTGGTTGGAAATGCCTTTTTTTTTTTTTTTTTTTTTAAGGATACTGCAATTAGGCCCCCAGTCCTTTCTGGTTGTAAGGTTTCTGCTGAGAGGTCCACTGCTAGCCTGATGGAGTTCCCTTTGTAAGTGACCTGACCCTTCTCTCTAGCTGCCTTTAAGATTTTTTTCTTTCATGTTGACCTTGTGTCTTGGGGCTGGTCATCTTGTTTAGTATCTCACAGAGGTTCTCTGTATTCCTTGTATTTGCAGTCTCTCTAGTGAGATTGGGGACCTTTTTGTGGATTACATCCTCACATGTTTTCCAAGTTGCTTACTCTCTCTCCTTCCTTCTCAAGAACGTCAATGACTCATAGGTTTGGTTTCTATAAAATCCCATATTTCTTGGACATTTTGTTCATTTTCTTAAATTCTTTTTTTTTTTTTTGTCTGAGTTGATTTGAAGAACTGATCTTGATGCTCTGAGATTCTTCAGCTTAGTCTATTCTGTTGCTAATGCTTCTAATGGTATTATGGAATTCTTGTGGTGAATTTTTTAATTCCAGAAGTTCAGTTTGGTTCTTTCTTAAAATGGCTATTTCGTCTTTCAACTATTGTATTATTTTACTGGATTCCTTGAATTCCTTGGATTGGGTTTCAACTTTCTCCTGAACCTTAACGAGCTTCCTTGCCATCCAGATTCTGAATTCTATATGTCATTTCAGTCATTTCACTCTGGTTAGGAACTATTGCTGGAGAGCTAATGTACTCATTTGGAGGTAAGGAGACATTGTAACTTTTTGGATTGCCAGAGTTCTTATTGCTGATTCTTTCTCATCTAAGAGGACTGGTATTCCTTTGTCTTTTTGGATTTGCTGTCATTTGGATATTGTTTTTATATACTTCATTTCCCTTGAGGGTTCTGTGGTGTAAGTTGAGTATAGTCAATCAGCCTTTGTTTCTGGGTGTTTTCAGAGAGCCAGAGCTCTGTGCAAGATCTTTATTTGTGGCTAGATTCTTGCCCTGCATTTCACAGATAATGTATATTGGAAGAGTATTTTTGGTGTTGTAACTTGGGCTGTCATCCAGTAGACGGCGCTTAAGAGTAATGGCCAACAGATATGCTCTTATTTAGCTGAGTAGCTCTTCCGTACTTCGGTGGGTTTATTGCAGTGCTCTGTGGTGGGGAGGGAAGAGAGATGACTTCTTTACCAGGTCCATTCGCCTGCCTTAGGGGAGTTCCCTCCTAACACTGGCACCATGCCAACATTGCCTTCGTTAGGTGTTCCAGGTCACAGGGCTCCTTCAGGCAGAGGCTTTGGCTGCCAGACAGGCCTCACCCTTCCCAGACTGGCACTTTTGAGGGAGGCATACCCCATTCCCGCACCTGCCCAGGAACCCGCTTCTTAACTCTTCTCAGTGTTCTGAGTGTGCAGGTTCCTCTCCCACTTAATCACTGGCCAGATCTCAGCCTGCCACTTCTGAGCTATGTGCTGCAACCCAGGGGTATTGGAATCTGGCCTGCAGCTTCATCCTCTGCGTTGGGCATTGGTTGTGCTGGGGGAGCTGGAGTGCTCTCAGGCTGTGAGGAAAGCACTCTGCCTGGGCAGTGGAGGCCGTGCTGTGTACCTGCTCTTGCAGGAGTGGCCAGGCAGGGGCCTTGGGAGGGGCTGGTGGATAGAAGAGCATGCAAAACAGACATGCCCCAGTCCCACAGGAAAGATGGCCCCACTCTCTCCTGGCCCAGCAGCCAGCCAAGGTTAGAGCTACTCAGAGGAAGACAGAGAATCTTGTGGGATGGGTGCCTGTGGCCACATTTTGCTGCAGCTTCTCCATGTGCAAAACCTTCTAGGCTCTGCACAGCCTGGAGCACTGTTTCTGCCTACTCTCCAGGCAGATTCCCTTGACAATTCAAACATCTGTAGGAGTCATGGGACCTCTTGTAGCTAATATCTGAGAGGTCTGTGGTGAGAGTGGGTTACCCCGCCATCACTTCACTCACCCCTTCCTTAGGAGCTGTTCAGGGCCGGGAACCAGTCCCAGTGCTCTGCAAACCTGTGCAGGGTTCCCAGCTTCCTCCCTCTTCAGTCTCAGTGTCTGCCTTACCTCTATATTACTCTGTGTTTTCTCTCCAAAGATCTGTCCTAAGGATGTTGATTTACTCAATATTTTGGTCTCTCTCATTGGGAGATGCTCCCTGACTGTATCTATTGTCCATCTTGTCACCTCCATCCAATTTTTTTTTTTTTAAGATGGAGTTTCACTCTTGTCGCCCAGGCTGGAGTGCATTGGCACAATCTCCAGTCACCACAACCTCCGCCTCCTGGGTTCAAGCGATTCTTCAGCCTCAGCCTCCCAAGTAGCTGGGATTACAGGCGCCCGCCACCACACCCGGCTAATTTTTGTATTTTTAGTACACACAGGGTTTCACCATGTTGGCCAGGCTGGTCTCAAACTCCTGACCTCAGGTGATCCACCTGCCTTGGCCTCCCAAAATGCTGGGATTACAGGCATGAGCCACGGTGCCCAACCCATCCAATATTTTTAAATGATAAAATATATTCTTAATTCCCCTTCTATCCTCTTTCTCTCTTTAAAGTTATAAATCTTATGTTTGTCCCTGCAGCCACTCACCTGGAGAAGAAGGCTTGTTTAAAATGCCAAATTGGCCAGTAGCAGTGGCTCACGCCTGTAATTCTAGCACTTTGGGAGGCTGAGGTGGGTGGATCACTTGAAGCCAGGAGTTCGAGACCAGCCTGGCCAACATGGTGAAACCCCATCTCTACTAAAAATACAAAAATTAGCCAGGCATGGTGGCAGGTGCCTGTAATCCCAGCTACTAGAAAGGCTGAGGCATGAGAATTGCTTGATCTTGGGAGGTGGAGGTTACAGTGAGCCAAGATCATGCCACTGCACTACAGCCTCTGCGACAGAGTGAAACCCTGTCTCAAAAATAAAATAAAATGCCAAGTTGACTTAGATAACTAAGCAGAACACAGACAGGAAAGAAGTTCATTTCCGTTCTATCATTCCATGGGAATCAGCCAAAAACTTGCTGGAAGTGGAAATTCAGTTTTGCCATAAAAGGACCCCTTTAATGATTTATCTTTCACCTCTATGTAACTCTGTATTTCTTTCTACTGATTTCTCCATAAAAGCTCTGCATAATGGTGTGGGTTGATTTATGAGACTCCCTTCAGCCTTTATTCCATTTTTACTTTTTCTTACTTTGTTATTTCCCCTGGTGGATGCCAGTGTTAGTACTTGACCCATACAAGGGATGTTCAGCCAAAGACAGTCCTCAGTCAAATTGTGGCCTGAGACAGATGGTGAGGCCAGTTGGTGTTTTGGGGCAGTCAGATTACATTTCCAAGGCGTTCTCGTGTGACAGCTGTGTGCCTTTGATCAAAACATTGAGAAACAAACCCTCACGTCTCCCTTAGCACAAAAACAGCCAGGACCCTGTTTTCCTGGATCAAAGAGAGGCATGTCAGATACTCTATAGGACTTCATATGCATTAAATACCACATTCTCAGAAGAGCTGCAGAGGCCCAGGATGACAGGGGTCACTACAGAAAGAGGACCTCTGCAGGAGGTGAGGAGGGGCTCCACCAGGGCGGATTCCCTTTGTATCTGTTGTACCCTCAGCACCTACAACAGTACCTGGAGCAATGTAGAAGCTCAATAAATATTTTTCGAATTAATTATTAAATAAGTGAGCTGCTTCTGTCTGGCATGTCCCTTACTTTACTCAGATTGACACATCATTCCTGCTCATTTTTGAAAATCCAGCTCATCTCTTTCTCAGAGTGCTTTCTTTGACCTGTCTAAACACTTCTCTATATATAAAGCTGTACTTTCGAATGGATTTCTGTTGCTTGTTCTTATAATACAGTATTGCAGTTACTTGATTGCATGTCCCTCCTCCCTTCAAGACCTTTAATTCCTTCATAGCTAAGGACAATTCTTATTCATCTCTGTACTCATGCTGCCTAGCATAGTTCCTGTATATTTACTCCTTCATCCAACTGGATTTGAGCACCCTGCTTTATTCCCAGCACTGAAACAGGCTCTGGGGATACAGCAGTGAACAAGAAATGAGCCCTCTCTATTCCCCAAGCTTAAATTTTATAAGGATTGCAGACAATTAAAATGAGTAAGTGCAATGGTGGAGGTTATGAGGACACCATGGAAGCACATAGGAAGGACACCACTGCATAAAATTTGATGATCATTAAAAGCCTCCTAGAGGATGCTTCCCAGGAAAAAAAACAAAGAATATCTGAAGGATAAATAGAATTGAGCCAGTAAAGTGGGGGAGTGTTCCAAGAATAGAAGAAAGGAAGACAGAAGGGAGAAAGAGATGAAAGGAAAGCAGGGAAGAATGGGAGAAGTGAAGAAGAGAGGAAGGCAAGGATATTGCATTTTCTTATTTGCCTTGTAATATTTCTTCTAGTAGGTGGCCTTACCAAGAGCCCCATAACTGCTAGAGGCCACCTGCTACCCCATCTTACTTGGAGGTTCTGTTTTTACCCCTAGTCACAGAATCACAGGCTATTGTAGAGCTGAAAGGGGCTGTTAATACCTAGTCCCATCCCTCTTATTCTACACATATGAACGATGAAGCCCACAGAGGTTAGTAATAACAGTATTTTGCTTTTATCTGTTATCTTGCAAAGCATTTTTACCCCTATCCAGTGTGCATCCAACAGCCCTGTGAAGCAGCGTTATTCTTTTCTACATATCAGGAAACTGGGGTTTAAATGGAATTAGTGGTAGAGCTGGAAGCCAGGTCTCTACCAAGGGCACACCATGAGGAGCGGAGCCAGCAGGAGATGACTCCTCATCCAAACTCCTTCCAGAAGGCAAGAAGAGCGCTCTGACACCTGATGGGGACTGGCCATGCTAATTATTCACAGCATGTCCCAATTAAAAGAACACTTGTGCTGAATGCCTTATTTGCCAATAGCCTGGAGATCACTAGAATTACTGGAGTTGACTGGTCTTGCCTTCATTTGGTGTCAGATGGTAGGTCAGTCTTTTTACAAATAAAAAGAGTGTTCATTTTGGACTATTTAAAAATGTGAAATGTCTGTAAAAGCAGGACTCTATAAACCAAGTTAAGAGATAAGCCATACAATAACAAATGTTGGCAAGGATGAGGAGAAAAGGGAATTCTCATACACTCTTGGTGGGAATGTAAAATGAGCACAACCACTATGAAAAACAGTTTGGAGGTTCCTCAAAAAACTAAAAATAGAGCTACCATATAATCCAGCAATCCCACTCCTAGGTTTGTACCCAAAAGACAGGAAATCAGTATATCAGAGAGATATCTGCACTCCCATATTTATTGCAGCACTGTTCACAGTAGCCAAGATTTCGAAGCAACCTAAGTGTCCATCAACAGATGAGTAGATAAAGAAAATGTGGTACTATATATAATGGAGTACTATTCAGCTGCAAAAAAGGATGAGATCCTGTCATATCCAACAACTGAGATGGAACTGGAGGTCATTATGTTAAGTGAAGTAAGTCAGGCACAGAATGATAAACATCACCTCTTCTCACTTATCTGTGGGAGCTAAAAATTAAAACAATTGAATTCATGGAAATAGAGAGTAGAAAGATGGTTACTACAGCCTGGGAAGGGTAGTGGTGAAGTGGGGGTGGGTATGGGGGTGGGGACTGGTTAATGGCTACAAAAAAAGTAGTTAGAATAAATTAGAGTCTGGGTGCAGTGGCTCACACCTGTAATCCCAGCACTTTGGGAGGCCGAGACAGGTGGATCACTTGAGGTCAGGAGTTTGAGACTAGCCTGGCCAACATGGTGAAACACCGTCTGTACTAAAAATATAAAAATTAGCTGGGAGTGGTGGTGCACACCTGTAATCCCAGCTGCTCGGGAGACTGAAGCAGGAGAATCGCTTGAACCCAAGAGGCAGAGGTTGCAGTGAGTCAAGATTGTACCACTGCACTCCAGCCTGGGTGACAGAGTGAGATCCTTCTTAAAAAAAAAAAGAAATAAAAGAAAAATAAATAAGACCTAGTATTTGCTAGTACCACGGGATGACTATAGTAAAAATATATATAGATATATGAATTTTTAAAATAACTAAGAGTATGTCAGAATGTTTGAAACACAAAGGATAAATGCTTGAGGTGATGGATACCCCTATTTACCCTGATGTGATTATTACCCATTGCATGCCTGTATCAAAATACCTCATGCAACCCATAAATATATACACCTATGTACCCACAAAAATTTAAAATTAAAAAAAAATATTAGCCATAGACTGGGGAAATGTTAACTTTATAAAAACCATCAATGAAATAATATCCAGAGCTCAAAGAATTCCTAAAGTCAATAAGAGAAAGACTAATAACCCAATAGAAAAAATGAGCAAAGGATATAAACAGGCAACTCTCAAAAAAACAGGAAATCTTAATGACCAAAAAAAAAGAAAACATGAAAAATATTCCCCGTTAATCAAGATGCACCATAAAACAGTAAGACAAACTTTCACCTCAATTCATTTTATAAAGGTTTTAAAGTCTAATAAGAAGTGTCGATGAAGATGGGACAATGCTATCTAGGGAGGGAATGAGACAAGATCTAATAACACTGAAAATGCTCTATATTCAACAATGAATTTTACTTCTAGATATATACACATATATAATAGTAATATATGTAATTAATGTTATATATATGATTTATGTAATGTATATTAAAGAAACTCACGTATGTGCAAGGAGGTTCACTGAAGTATTATTTGCCACCACAGTTTTTAAAAAAAGCAAATTTCAAGATGTTATAGACTGTGTTACCATTTCTATAAATTAAATTATATTTATTAGTGTATATATATGGAACAAATGTGTCAAAGCACTAAATCCACTATAATGGTTAACTCTAGGAAGGAGAGGAATAACATAAGAAAGGGAAATATAGGGACTTCAAATTTGTCAGGGTTTTTTTTCTTAGAAATTTTTTCAGACCGGGTATACTAGCTCCCATTTATAATGCCAGTGTTTTGGGAGGCCAAGGAAGAGGGATAGCTTGAGGCCAGAAGTTTGAGACCAGCCTGGGCAATATTGGGAGACTCCTATCTCTACAAAAAAATATAAAAATCAGCCAGGAGTGGTGGCACAGTCCTGCAGTCCCAGCTACTCAAGGTTGAGGAGGGGGGTTTGCTTGAGCCCAGGAGTTAGAGGCTGCAGTGAGCCATGATCACTCCACTTCACTCCAGCCTGGGTGACACAGTGAGTCTTTGTCTTAAAAAATAAATAAATAAAAATAAAATAAAAATTTCTTTTCGAAAATCTGAACCAAAGCCTTAAAAATATTTTTTAATCATTTGTTCATGCCTATACCAAAACTATTTGTTTTTGTTTGTTTAGATATGCGGTCTCCTGGCTTGAAGTGATCCTGCCCCAGCCTCCCAAAGTGCTAGGATTACAGGTATGAGCCACCGTGCCCAGCCCAAAATTGCTTTTCAAAACATTTTTAATAAGCCTGACTTTTCACACAGAAAATTCAAGTACTTATCCTTTCACCCCAGATTTAATCCCACCAGTTTCCTCATCTGTTAATTTAAAAAAGAACAGATTAGATCACTTCTAAGATCCTTCCAGCCCTGACACTCCAGCCTCCTGTGAAATCTCAAAGGCTTTGAAGAGATTGTAGATGAGTGACCTTTTGTTCAAGTAAGTTCTGGAAGGAGCTAGGAATGTATCGTCAGCTGTTATAAGGGAAAGAAGCCTTGGAACCTTTTTTTAAACCATGAAAGCTGCTTCTTTTCACGTAGCCTCACCCCAGAGGCATTCCCCAATTAGTGTCCTAGCTATTTATATTCCTGGGAACCCTGTCTAAATTTAGCTTCCACACAAAAAGTTTGTACTGTGATGGGGTCTGGAAACTCTGGTACTGTTTTCCTCCCCCTACCCCAAGTGAAAAGCCTTTACATAATACCTGGTGGTCATTAATTATTGTGTAAAACTTTAGGTTTAGAAGTTTGGTGGCCATATATTGAACCCAGTAGTAGACCTTGTAATCTGTCACAGGTCTGATGATGTGGTAGATTATTTTGCATTCAGGATGGTCCGAGCAAAATCCTTGTCTTGTGAGAAGCTGCAGGAGCCAGTTAACAGGTTAAATGGGAGACTTGTGGCAGACTCAAGGATTTTTGTTCGTTTGTTTCTTTAGAGATAGGGGTCTCACTATGTTGCCCAGTATGGCCTCAAACTCTGGGGCTCAAGCAATCCTCCCACCTCAGCCTCCACAGTAGCTGGGGCTACAGGTGCATGCTAATACCTCTGGCTAGAACCAAGGATTTTATACACAGTCAGGCAGTCTTTCTAGTGCACACAGCCCCTTCCTAAGGAATCTACCTGGGCTCTCATTTAACCAAAGGAGAACTGAAGAAACTTCAGCAAAAGGACTGATAATGAGAATTTAATATATTTAGTTGTAAAATGAAGAATAATAGAAGGGCTGGGAAATAGGTGGAAGAATAGTATGTGAACAAAATAGAAATGATGCAGCAAAAATTATGGGAGGAGAAGAGGTAAAGGAGAAAATAGACAAAGATTCTGAAAAAGGATCCCATCTTAAACTGAAAGTATATGTTTACTTTTTAAATGGTGAACCAGAGATACTAGAAAAGCTTTTAAACAAAGATACCCATTAAAACTAATAAAACAAACTTTCCTAAATAACAAAAGAAACGTTTTTAATTTTTAAAATGGTACAGAAACATAGTAAATACACACAATAATTAGAGTATTAAATAAATAGCAACATTGAAGGGTGATTCCATGACATATTGTTAAGTGAAAAAAATAAAATGCTAAAGAGTACAGATAGCATGCTGCTTTTTGTGTAAGAAAAGCAGGAAGACAAGAAATATACATATATCTATTTCATTTTTTGCAAAAAGAAACACAGGAAGGGTAATCAGAAAACAATGAGATTACCCAGATATAAGGAGGGAAATTAGGAGGATGAAGGGGAGAGAGAGTGATGCTTCTCTGAGGGTAGTTTTTACTTTTGGAAGTGTGTGAATATATTCCACACATTCAAATAATAAAATGGAATTAACAAGAAGAAACGGCCATGCACAGTGGCTCATGCCTGTAATCCCAGCACTTTGGGAGGCTGAGGTGGGAGGATCACTTGAGGCCAGGAGTTCGACACCAGCCTGGCCAACGTGGCGAAACTCTGTCTCTGTTAAAAAATACAAAAATTAGCCTGGGGTGGTGGTGTGCACCTGTAGTCCCAGCTACTCAGGAGGCTAGGCAGAAGAACTGCTTGAACCTGGGAGGCAGAGGCTACAGTGTGAGCCAAAATCGTGCCATTGCACTCCAGCCTGGGCAACAGAGCAAGACTCTGTCCAAAAAAAAAAAAAAAATTTTTTAAAGGAGGAGTAAGGACTTAAAACTGAGAACAGACAGAAAACCTGAGTGTATTTCACATTAATAACATAACCTCAGTAAAGGGCAGGGAGGCTGACAAGGAACTTTTGGACACAACACTTTGACCATAACCCTCACAGTAAAGGTGGGGAGTGAGGGGATAACAGACAAATCCTGAGCTCTTTTCTGTTTGTGTGTTTTTTATTTGCTGCTGCCTCTCCAGAGTTTTGTATACCTTTGTTTAAACTTTTATTTTAGGTTTGGGATACATGTGCAGGTTTGTTATATAGGTAAATTGCACATCATGGGGTTTGTCGTACAGATAATTTCATCACCCAGGTAATAAGCATAACACCCAATGGGTAGTTTTTCCATCCTCACCCTCCTCCCACCCTCCACTCTTAAGTAGGCCCCAGTGTCTATTATTCCTTTTTGTGTGTGTCCATGTGTACAAAACGTTTTGCTCCCACTTATGAGAACTTGTGGCATTTGGTTTTGTTTCTGCAGTAGCTCGCTTAGGATAATGGCCTCTAGCTTCACCTATGTTGCTGCAAAGAACATGATCTCACTGCTTTTATGGCTTCATAGTGAAATGGGAAAAGTTCCCTTGTCCCCCTCGCAGGGTGTGCGATGGGGATGTGACTCACTTCTTCAGTGTCCCGCTGCTCAAACCTCTATGGGGGGCATGCAGACAGGCAGGCTGTGGGGCTCCGACCCCACGACAGTGTCTAGGGGTGAATGTTTACAGCTGAAGCCCCAGTGGGCGTGTGTTACAGGGTGTTCTTTCAGTTTAGCAGTACATAGGCGGCTTGTGTTACTCAGCTCAATTAGACCCCTGCCTTATCGCAAGGACAGAGGGCTTTCTGTATCCCTGGGTTCTTACCTTGGTGTACTGGAAGAATCGGATCACACGTGGGCTTGGAGACTGAGTACAAGGTTTTGTTGAGTGGAAGTAGCTCTCAGCAGATGGGGGAGCCAGAAGGGAGATGGTTTTCCCCTGGAATCTGGCCATTTAGCAGCGCAGGCTCTCCTCCTCCGACCCTGGCCAAACTCCGTGTTCTGCCGGTCGATGGCCTGCTGACCTGCCGGCGTCTGTCGGTGTGCTCTTCCACTGGCGTGTTCCCCTTGAGTCCTCTGGACGTCCAGCCGCTTGTGTCTCTGCCCGCTAGGGTCTCGGGTTTTTATGGGCACAGGATGGGGGCATGGCAGGCCAGGGTGGTCTTGGGAAATGCAGCCTTTGGGCAGGAAAACAGAAATGCCTGTTCTCACCTAAGTCTGTGGGCACGGGCCTGGGGGTGAAGCGCTAGCCAGGCACCACGACCTCCTGTACCCAGCACTTCTCTGCCCCCCTTCCCTATCAATAGTATTCCATAGCTTATATGTACCGCATTTACTTTATATAGTCTACTGTTGATGGGCATTTAGGTGATTCCATGTCTTTGCCATTGTGAACAGTGTTGCAATGAACATACGCGTGCATGTGTCTTTATGATAAGACAATTTAGATCTCTTTAGGTAAATACCCAGTAATGGGAATGCGGCTTGAATGGTAGTTCTGTTTTAAGTTATTTGCTGAGTTCTTTTTTAATGGGTTTGTTTTTCATAGTGGTATGGATGTACCAATTCTGAATCTATTTTATATTTATTGAAGAATTAAGTGTGTAAATATGATTATGTTTGAAGAAGCCAGCGTTCTCACTGTGGAAGAAAGGAGGCAGAATTATGGAATGGAGAAAAGAAAGGAAGATCTCTGGGGTGTTGTTGAATTGGCACAGGAGGTCTCAGTATGAACTCATGATTTGTAAAACAAACAAACACGTCAATAGCGATGAGTGTCCCTAATGCCCAGATCTTAGTTGGTTTATAATAGAAATGGCATCATCTAACTAGAGGGAAAGATGATGTTGCAAAGTGTGGCACTTTTTTTTTTTCTTTTTTTTTTTTTTTTTTGAGATGGAGTCTCACTTTGTCGTCCAGGCTGGAGTGCAGTGGCACAATCTCGACTCACTGCAACCTCCGCCTCCCAGGTTCAAGCAATTCTGCCTCAGCCGTCCAAGTAGCTGAGATTACAGATGACTGCCACCACGCCCGGCTAATTTTTGTATTTTTAGTAGAGAAAAGGTTTTACCTTGTTGGCCAAGCTGGTCTCAAACTCCTGACCTCAAATGATCTGCCCTCCTCAGACTCCCAAAATGCTGGGATTACAGGCATGAGCCACCATGCCCGGTGGAACGTGGCTCCTGACATGAAAAAAATTAACATGAATCCACACTTCACGCCATAAATGAAGGTGAATTCTAGATGGATTAAGTAACTATATGTAAAGGGTAAATCTGTAAAGCAAACAAACAAAAAATTTAAATAAAAAATATCAAAAATATAAACTCAGTGAAGGATTTTTTAAACAAGACCCAGAAGGCAAATACATAAGGAGATAAGTTGATGAGATTTGACTACATCAAAATCAAGAATTTCTGTTCAACAAATCATGCCATACCAGCAAGTGGTCTAGTGACAAATTAGAATGTGTTTGTGACATATAAAACCAATAAGGAATTAATTTTAGGGTATACAAGGGTCACTTGAAAACATAAAAGAAAAAGCAAGGACATTCCATTTTTTCAAAGGTAAATAATCTGAATAGGTGGTTCACAAAACAGAAAAACTAAATGATAAACAGGTGTATGTCCCTCAAGCCAAGGTCTTTCTCTTCCTCCAATACACATCAAATTTCTTTTTTCTTTTCTTTACACTTAATCTTTTTATTTTTAAATTTTTATACCGAAATTTTTAAGTTCAGTGGTACATGTGCAGGATGTGCAGGTTTGTTACATAGGTAAATGTGTGTCGTGGGTGTTTGTTGTACAGATTATTTAATCAGCCAGATATTAAGCCTAGTGCCCATTAGTTATTTTTCCTGATCCTCTCCCTCGTCCCACCCCCTGCCCTCTGGTAGGCACCAAGTTTCCCTCTATGTGTCCGTGTGTTCTCATCATTTAGCTCTTGCTTATAAGTGAGAACATGTGGTGTTTGATTTTCTGTTCCTGTGTTAGCTTGCTAAGGATGATGGCCTCCAGTTCCATCCATGTCCCTGCAAAGGACATGATCTCATTCCTTCTTATGGCTGCGTAGTATGCTGTGGAACACCCACCAAATTTCTTATCCTGGCCATTGAGTTTGTACCAGCCATTGCTTCAGTCTTGAATGCTTCCTAGGGCTGCTTCCTCCTTGCTATTCAGGTGTCAGTTGAAAGGGTGCTTTCCATCCATCCCCACCTAAAGCAGCCATCCCACTTCCTGCCCCAACATCCCCTATGACATCACCCTCTTTTATTTTCATTAAATATTATTCAGTAGCATGTTCTTCTATATGTGTCAATGTACTTGTCTCTCACCAGAAAGTTAGACTCACAAAATAAGAAATGTATCTGTCTTGTTCAACCTTGCATGCCCAGTGCTTGACACATAGTTGGAGTTCAACAAATACTTGTGAAATTAATGAACACATTAATGTATAAAAAGGGTCATGCAATCCCTGTTGCTGGAATGATGAGCTTTCCAGACAAGGATGTTCAGTCATCATCAAATGACTAATTAATGGAATCTTGCTAAGTGGTGCCAAACATCAGATGGAGAACTGGACAGGATGACCATTTAATATACTCCTTCTAAAAATAATATCTAATGAGTCAAAAGAACACAGTTCCCTTGGATACCTTTGTTTTGACTACAGTGCCTGGGGCTCAGTGTTTGAGTGAAATAGATTAAGCCACTTGAAACTCAACCCTCTTTAGGACTGTGCACATCACCCAGAGGGGCTCTGATGTGAATTCCATCAACAGGAGATGGTGGCTTATACTGAATATTCCAGCAGGCAAAAATATTCTAACCATGAATGTGACTCAAGGTCATTGACAGTTGCTTCCCATTTTAAAGCCTGTGTAGTGACAGTCACCACACAATAATGGAAAACTGCATTTTGCTAACCAAATCCCATGTGAGAAAATCCAGTGAGTGTCTTATGATCAGATCCCAGGAGGGAGCAAAATGTCATAGGTACCACATCTGCCATTTCACTTAAGGCATAGAGGCTTTGATTTAACAGAGTGCTGAATTTATTTCAACAGAGTGCTTACATGCTTAGAAAATCTATCATTCACCTTCTTAGCATGCCATGAGATTTCTAATGATTCACTTATGTAGCTTTCGCTTGCCCAGTGTAAGATGAGCCTAGTCCCTGTGGATTTGTAGGGATTTCTGTTTATGAGGTTTTGTTGTGTGTTGTTCTACCTTAGGTGAAGGATTAAATTAAGCATGATCCTAATTCTTAACACATTATCATCATCAGTCCATGCAAAACATCCCTCCTGCTTTACCTCTTTAATTTTTGCCTTTATCCTTTACTCCTACATCACTAACTCTGATGCATATTATATAATGTCCTGAAATAAGCATATTTCATGAACTCATGAAAATTGTGATGAGTTTGTATATACTTCTAATATAATTTCAATATGCGTCTTACTTTTGTCACTTCATTACCATGTTGAAGACATATGAATTCCTGCATGAATATCTACTTCAAAGCTTCTAACGATTTCAGTCTTTATCCACTATGTTTTTTGTTTTTTAAGATGCAGTCTCACTCTGTTGCCCAGGCTGGAGTGCAATGGCACGATCTCGGCTCACTGCAAACTCCACGTCCCGGGTTCAAGTGATTCTCCTGCCTCAGCCTCATGAGTAGCTGGGATTACAGGCAGCCGCCATTACAGGCACCCGCCATTATGCCCATCTAATTTTTGTATTTTTGTAGAGACGGGGTTTCACCATGTCTGCCAGGCTGGTCTTGAACTCCTAACCTCAGGTGATATGCCCACCTCAGCCTCCCAAAGTGATGGGATTACAGGCATGAGCCACCACACCCAGCCTGCCATGTTTTAATGATCCTTTCTCTTACGGACTTGTTACTGCTATTGTCAACAAAATCTTATTTTCTATATTATTTTCAAGTTTGCTATTACTAGCCTAGAGAGAAACAGTGTTGATTTTATAAGTTGATCCTGTCTCCAGCAATTTTGCCAAATATTTTTATTTGTTATATATTTAGGCCAGGCATGGTGGCTCATGTCTGAAATCCCAACACATTGGGAGACCAAGGTAGGAGGATTGTTTGAATCTAGGAGTATGAGACTGGCCTGGGCAACAAAGCGAGATCTCATCTCTATAAAAATTTTAGAAATTTAAAAATAAAAAGTAATATATTTAGATGTTGAACAGATGTGGTTTTATCTTTTTCATTTCAGTCCTAGTATCTCTTAGGCCCTTTTCTTGTTGAACACTGGCTAGGACCTTCTTCACTATGTTAAAAAGTAGTAGTGGGCTTGGCACAATGGCTCATGCCTGGAATACCAGCACTCTGGGAGGCCGAGGTGGGCAAATAGCTTGAGCTCAGGAATTTGAGACCAGCCTGGCCAACATGGCAAAACCCCATCTCTATAAAAAATACAAAAATTAGCCAAGTGTGATGGTGTGCCCCTGTAGTTCCAGCTGCTGGGGAGGCTGAGGTGGGAGGATGGCTTGAGCCCCAGAGGTGGAGGTTGCACTGAGCCAATATCGCACCACTGCCCTCCAGCCTGGATGACAGAGCTAGAGCCTGTCTCAAAAACAAAAAAAAAAAAGGATATCCATTGCAGTAAGACTGAAAAGAATTCAAATATCAGTCAGGCACAGTGGCTTACTGGCTCACGCCTATAATCCTGGCACTTTGGGAGGCGAGGCAGGCAGATCACGAGGTTAGGAGTTCGAGACCAGCCTGGCCAACATGGTGAAACCCCGCCTCTACTAAAAATAAAAAAAATTAGCTGGTCATGGTGGCACGCACCTGTAGTCCCAGCTACTCAGGAGGCTGAGGCAGGAGAATTGCTTGAAACCGGGAGGCAGAGGTTGCAGTGAGCTGAGGTCGCGCCACTGCACTCCAGCCTGGGCAGCAGAGGAGACACCATCTCAAAAAAAAAAAAAAAAAAAATGCAAATATCATTGCTGAGGGATATTTTGGTAAACTATAATACATCTACACAATGAAGTAACGTACAACTATAAAAGAAAATGAGGAAGAAGAAAACAAAAACACACACATACAAAATATAAAATGAGGAAGACCTTTTATTTTACTATGGAATAATCTCTGGGCATTTTTGTTTAATGAAAAAGCAAGGTGCAGAACTGTGCATATATGGTACTTTAAGAGAGAAAAGAAATACAAATGAGGACGAGTGCAGTGGCTCATGCTTGTAATCCCAGCACTTTGGGAGACCAAGGGGGGTGGATCATTTGAGGTCAGGAGTTCAAGACCAGCCTGGTCAACATGGTGAAACCCCGTTTCTACTAAAAATACCAAAACAAAATTAGCCTGGCGTGGTGGTGCACACCTGTAATCCTAGCTACTTGGGAGGCTGAAGTGGGAGGATTGCTTGAACCTGGGAGACTGAGGTTGCAGTGAGCTGAGATTGTGCCACTGCACTCCAGCCTGGGCAACAGAGTGAGACTCCATCTGAAAAACAAAAACAAAAACAAAAAAAACAAATACAAGAGAGGAGAGACAGAATTGTTCCTCCAAACTCCAGTACTTGTTGCAAGTTCAGGCTAGGGCCTTAATTCTTTAGGCACCTAAGGGAGTTTCTTGACCTGATATTCTAGCTCAGTAATTATTGTCTATATTCACTCTTCTCAGTGCCATATCGGTTGAATCCATATTTCAAGTACTATACTTTTTATACCTGAGATATCTACTTGGATTGTCTTAGTTGTTTTTTTGTCCTTGCTTCATATTAACCAATATAATCTCCTGTTTCTTTGAGGATATTTATTAAGCTTATTTTTAAATCATGGTTCATGTCTTACACCAATTCTGGTTCCTCCAGATAGGTCATTTAGGTGGTGGTTTTTCCGTCAAACAGATTGGACTCCTCCACTATTTCAATATTTTGTTGCCTCTGAGTTCATTTTCCCCTGGTAATGTGTACCCAGAATGAGGAGCTAAGGCCCAGACTCTTGCTTG
The DNA here is from genome assembly GCF_029289425.2 of Pan paniscus. NCBI lineage: Eukaryota > Metazoa > Chordata > Mammalia > Primates > Hominidae > Pan > Pan paniscus. Next base: position 108,505,301 of record NC_073258.2, read on the forward strand.
TGCCATTTCTGGGGAGTTGGGGAGGATGAGTGTCATTTCATATTTTACAACTTCACCAGGTAATTCTGACGCTCATACCAGATTATTGCAGAAGCTACATAAACCTTTACCCTCAAAGATACCCACTGAAAGATCCTTTCTCCCCCCATTTCAACTCTCCAATCCTAGAAGTGTGGGGAGATGGGAGAGAGCAGGGAACACACAAAGACTCAATTATCTGACTGCCCCATTGTTAACTGTTCCTCACTCCAGCCAACCACGCTGCTTTTGTCCCACTGACTTGAGGCTTTGGACTGGAACTACTACATTTATTTTCTACTTAAAATAGAGATATCAATGATCTACCCAGGACAATATACAAAAAAAACCACATATCTCAAAGTCCCCTTGCCCCTCCATCCCACTGGAGCCTGGCCTTCTGCCCAAACTGAGTTTTCCTTTTCATACCAGGTCATAATCACTTTGCATCTCCTCAAAAGTTTCTCACGAATTTTGCGTTAGTACTTCAAATGCCAGAGCTTTTCTCTCATTTCCATGGCATCTCTACAGTTCAGTTAGAAGAGACAGCCAGCAGCTCTGCTCATTCACCATCATATCTGGAATCGGAATCGGAAGTAGCCGCTGTTCCTTAGCAGCACTGATTGAAGTCTCATTTGACCTACGATTTTTAGGAAATTTTATAAATTTTAGCCCTTTTTTTTTGTTTGTTTCTGAGATGGAGTCTCGCTCTGTTGTCCAGGCTGGAGTGCAGTGGCGCGATCTCAACTCACTGAAACCTCCACCTCCTGGGTTCAAGCGATGCTTGTGCTTCAACCTCCCAAGTAGCTGGGACTACAGGCATGTGCCGCCATGCCTGGCTAATTTTTCTATATTCAGTAGAGATGGGGTTTCACCATGTTGGCCAGGCTGGTCTCAAACAAACTCCTGACCTCAAGTGATCCACCTGCCTCAGCCTTCCAGAGTGCTGGGATTACAAGCATGAGCTACCATGCCCAGCCTATTTTATACATTTTAACTCTGCTTCTTCCACTCATTAGCAATTGATGTTGGACAAGTTAATTAAATTCCCACAATCTCTATTTTTTTAG